>NC_056745.1:1092519244-1092714244 GCF_019279795.1 Protopterus annectens
GAAATGTGCTAGAATAACCAGAGGTTTGTGTTAAGATACATATTCCAAAGGATTTGAAGTCTGAAACTCAAATGTATGTAATTATCAAGTCACATCAGACTTGAGATCATCCCAGTGATATGGCAGAAAGGCACAAATTTGATAATGAACACATCTGGGCATTCTGTGAAAATCTGGACAATAGAAAGGTATGAATGTTAAGTATATGGTCCAAACACAGTACAGGACAGTGTATCTATAGTGCAGAGAATTGTGAAATCCCATTCCTGGCATTTTGTACTGAAGTTGTGTAAATGGTCTGTAAGGGTACATGGGCTGCCATGTATTTTAAATACTCAGGGGAAGTCTGTGCATTGAATAGGGACACACAAATGAATTGTAGGAATGAACACAAGAAAAGAGGACAGGTGAAACACATTAATGTACAGCAGATGAGGGCGTGTCAATAGAAGATGGTTGTAGCAGCAACACCAATCACATATCAATATGGTACAGCAGGGACTGCACAGCAAAAATGTGTATTATGTCACTGTCACACAAGGTGACATAACAATGGGGAGGATATCTGTGTGAGATAATCATCCTTACATGAATAATGCAGAGGACATCTATCAGGGATCTGACATACAACTGGGGTAAGGTGCATATTGTGGGGGGCTGTGCAAACTGATTTGCCTGAATATGATTGTAATCTCAGCAGAGGACTCCAGCAACTGGGACACAGGTAAAGGCTCATGGACAACAGTAAAAGAAGCAACCACAATCATGGACAATATCAGAATAATACCAATAGTAATCCCATACCTCTGACATAACATATTTGATTTAGAGTGATCAGAGATGATTATGTACAAGCACACTTGTACAACTGTTATGATACATACACTCTCTATGAGGGTAGTCCCACACACTGTCCTGGCACTGTAACATCTGCTGGAGGTGTTAGGAGGGTCACTACTATACCTGCGTGTGATATTAAGATCAATACAGGCTAGTTGACAGGTGTGCATGGTATACATATCCATACATATACACAATCCACACTGCCATGAATGTTATCCATGCCATTAATGTTATCAGGGTCTATATTAAATCACTGAATGCTTAAAAAAGTGAACGGTTATTAATCAACCCTATGTAAGTGAAAGCTTACAATGTTGAAGTGTCAGAACAACAATTTTTTTCCAAGGGAAAAAAAATCACTGTTCCAACAAAAAAAAAATCAAGTAATGGAGGCTGCTGCAATGCTGGTAAATGCTCGTGCAAGCAGTATGAATCAAAGTTATAGTGAATCAAAATAGCAGGACTGAGCGAAAACAAGTGTAACACTTAAAGTTCAAAGTACTTTATTATCAATAATTAATAAGATAAGCGCTTTCGCTGTGTAGCTTCATCAGATCTTACATTCATTCTAAGATTCCACATCTTATATATACACAGGCTTTAAACAATTAATCAATCAAGTAAGTTAATTGGTATGATTATTTAAAGAAGCAGGCAGACATCAAAGACCCAGCTTAATATACAAATCTAATAAAGATAAAACCATTTAAAAACAATCTCATATATAAAGTATACATAGGAAACACATATATAAAAAAGTTATATATAAAAAATATATATAAAAAACATATCAGTTAGTACATATATATTTGTAATTAATATAGATATTAGTGTGAGAAAGATTCTATAGACAAGTATGCTTAATGTCTAACATATAAAATTTCATATATATGTATGTATAAATTAATATAATGTCTTATAAAATAAAGTAACCACACTACATGTGGTAACTAAATCTATGACGTAATGACATGGTAGTGATATAAAAGACAATTTGTTTACAGAGAGATAGAATACCTATTTCTAGGGGGTTTATCTAATGTTTCTACGCTGTCTTAATTTTGGCTTGATAGAGGCCCTATCATTGAGGCCTAATCCTTTATCTGATCTTAGTAGAATTATCCATTCAGTTTCCTTACTCTCTGTATATATCTTAATGTCACCCCCTCTAGAGTTGGGAGTAATTACTTCAAGTACCTTGAACAAAAATCTATGTGCGTCGTCATTTAATGCTACATGCTTGGCAAGGGCATTATGTAATGTACCTTTCCTTATGTGATATACATGTTCCCTTATCCTATCCCTCAGTGGTCGATTTGTTTTACCAACATAGAAGGATGAACATAATTGACAAACAGCTAGGTTTATCACATGAGAAGTCATGCAGTTGGCTTCAGCTCTTATATTAAAAACTTTCTGTTGATCAGGATGAAAGAATTCTGTCTTACTGTTTATGTAACAACAGAAATTACAGCGACCACAGCGTCTTGTGCATCCATTCTGTATAGATTTCCTATCAAATTTAGGATGGCATAACATTCTTTTTAAGTTGTGTTTATTCTTAAAGATAAACCTCGGTGTTTCTCCTACTATCTGTTTAATTTCTTCATCTATCTGTAATATACCCCAGTGTTTGTCTATAATCTGCTTAATCTCTATATGATCAGATGAAAAGAAGGTGGAGAATTTAGTGAAAGATTCACTCATATTTTGTTTCTCATTATAGCTAGCACTGTTGGATCCAAAGTATGGCATAGCTGAAGTGGAGCGTAAATTGTACACTTTCTATCTTAGAATGTATTTCCTCGACTTTATATCCTCTGTTTAATAGTCTATATTTCAAATCATTTATCTCAGTGTGAAATCCCTCTTCCATTGGATTCAGTCTGGAAGCTCTAATAGCTTGTCCTTTCACAATATTTCTAAAGACAAAAGGAGGGTGCATACTGGATCTTAGAAGCAATGAGTTAACATAACATGTTTTACGATGAACTCCAGTGTTAATTAAATTATTATGTAGCCTCTCTATATATAAGTCTAGAAACTCAATTCTATTCTCTGAAAACTTCATGGTAAACTTAAGACATGGTATTAAATTGTTCATGATTAGGTATGTGGATTCAAGTTGTTGGGGTGTCCCTTTCCAAAGAATAAAGACATCATCTACAAAACGTCTGTAAAATATCACATTTCTCAAAGAAATTTTGTAGAAATAATGTATGTTCTTCCCAATGTGCAAGAAACATATTGGCGTAGCTGTTGGCACAAGATGTACCCATGGCTACGCCATCTTTCTGTCTATAGATGTTATCCTTGAACATAAAGACATTATTTTCTAAGACTAATTCCAAAAAGTGAACTATTAAGTCAATAAGTACATTGGTATAGTCACTGTGATTTTTCAGGTACTGTAATGTATAATTACAGATTAAGATAAAAGATTAATTAAAAATATTTTAGTGTATAAAGAAACTGTTTTATACTGAAGTTTGACACTTTAACACCAAGCGGGTTCAATAGAGAAGTAAATTGGAAAAGTTTACATTAAATTTTATTAAGGTGTTTTCTTAATTGTTTGATTGTCTTATTAATTGATTGTTAATGTATATATAGGGGAATGTGTTTTTTGTACTTTTGTACTCTTTGAAGGCTATTGTGGCTGAGGTTCTAAGTCAGTGTAATAAATTTTAACTGTGGATCTGATTCCTGCTGTAGTTTTTTGGATATTCTTACTTGGTCTGCTGCTGGTTGTATATTCAGGGTCTAAGACTACTCTGCTTGCCAGATCTAGGTTATCTCTCAGCAGACTGCATGATACTGATAAGAGTGACAGGTCTTTCAGTCTTTCCATTTATGTAATTTGTTGGAAGCCCAGGATTCTCATGGTCTCAAAAATCTGTGTTTTCTCCAGTTGCTGCAGGTGTCTGGTGAGGTGCAGACAGAAATGAGAATTGTACTCCATTAGTGGTCTAATATGGCTAGAGTACAGCAGAGCTATGACCTCCTTGGTCTTGGATGTGATGGCTTTACTTATGAGGTGTGCAATGTAGAATGTGTGCCTCACCACAATGGACACACAGTGATTAAAGTGTAGACTGCTATCAACATGTGTTCCCAAGTCCTGCAACACTATCTTTGAGCTTAGAAGGGTGCTATGTATATCATAATTAGCAGGGGTACTTCTTCACCAAAGGGGGAAATAAGGCAATTTTTCTTTAAGGTTCAGTCCATGAGTTTGGCACCAATCATTTATCTGTGTCAGCCTCTTCTGTAATATGTTAACACAGTTGGTGGACTTTATATGACTGCATCCAGTTAGCTGTCATCTGCAAATGTGGTAAGCCACAGGACATCTAACTTTGCTTGGACTTCAGATAAATAGTTTCCCAGCAGTTGATGGATCATCTCATATCCTTGTGGTATTCCACTGGTATGTGGTCTAGTGGTGGAGGTGCAGTCTCCAACTTTGACAGTGTGTGTTCTGTCAGTGATCCAGTTGACTATCCATCTAATAATGTATGGGTTGATTCCCACAAGGGAGATTTTCTCTATGATACCTAAATGTGGGATAGTGTCAAAGGTTTTGGATAACTCATCATAGGTGGCATGTCTTGTTATCCCCCATTAAGGTCTTTGGGGTCAGTATCTTATGTGTGTTGTGTGTGATACTAGTTTTTGATCAGATTAAAGGTGTTAAAATGGGGTAGATAGGAAAGTGGTGAAATCGGAAGCAAGCAGGGAAGAACAAAGGGAAAGCAATACAAGAATGTGAAGGAGGGTGGTAAGAAAGAACTACAGCTATCCATTTCTTTAACAGTGTAAACTGAAAATATGTGCAGAATATTAACTGAATTTGGACTGTCACCACCACAAAGAGGGGTGACAACAATGCAATTGTGTTGTATAGCCAATTAGCTAATTGGACCAAATCAAGTGTGTCAAGAAGATACATGTATGAAATGGAGAGCTATGTATGGGATTTTTTTATGGTACAGGTGCCCATTTTCGTTTTAATCCAGCAAGACAGGATTGCTGGGTAAGGGACATAGGTATGTCTGGGTCAGGTCAGTTGGGTAAATGAGGAAGAAAATGTAAACATACAAGACGTTGATGGACACAAAAGGTTGGGGGACACCGTAATTGGGGTGTGGGAGGGGACAAAGCAAGCTCATGGACATCAAGCATGGAGACACTGAGAATGGAGTCTTTACCAACTATACTTTCATCTCTGTCCCCTTACTCTGCTGGCAGCTGGAGTGCTTAACGTCTCCTTTTCCTATATACTATGAGGGAGAACAGCCTCTCCATCTGGTGTAGGCGTACATCAATGGTGCCATGCATGACTCTACACACCATCCCTGGCAACTCCTTGTAGCTGCTGAAATCACCACCTCTGCCACTGCTCCTGGAGGAAGCCACTGCACTAGCTTCCAGGGCAGTACTACCTGAGGGCACAGATAGTGCAGAGGCTGCAGAGGCAGTGCTGTCAGGTTGGCTCCCAAACATGCTGGGCATTGGTGTTGGAGCTGGTGTAATGAGGGCAGGCTGATCCAATGAGGTGGCCTACATCACAGTGCTGTGTAGCACATAGTGATGTTGTACACATAGAGGACATGAAGACATTTTGATGACACATAATAGAAAATAAAAAAAAGAGATAAGGGTTGGGGTGAGAGAAAAAAAGACATAAAATTAGCACCATCATATGTGACATACAATCAATTAATACAATTATACAACTCTTTTATCTCAAGTATTACATTTAAGTATACGTCCTAACAAATGCACACTATACTACAGAGACTGCTGAAAGTAATCCTTGAAATGTGCATATATTGAAGATATGCATGTTCCAGTTATACAGATTACAGTTTACAGCAGGGCATTTGTACCACTGGTATAGAGTTTTTAATTTAATGTAAATATTGAAGAAATAACAGTATTTTAAGTTGTGAATTGTGGTATTCGAACCCCTAACCTCTGACTACAGTCTAATACTGGGCTCACAATTGGTTTGTGCTACAGACTAATGCATGCATACTTGCTTTTTCAGTGGTAATATGCAAGCTTAATTTGATACACCTCTATAAAAGACCAAAAAAGTTATCTTTAACTTCTGATGCTACAATAACACTTCTCTTTTGCTGCATACATACCACTTGCTTCCTTCAGTCTCTCCAATTGTGCAACATGAGCCTGCCAATTGAACTCACACTCGGTGTAAGCTGGAGGAAGAACAGAAAAGAACAGAAGAGCATTATGCATAGCAGTTTTCCCTATATTTAGCTTTCCAAGCCTTAAAAGTATTCTTTTATTGTCATAGTAGCACAGTTGTGGGATGGATGCATTCTCAAATTCTTCCAACCAATGGTTAAGAGTATCCTTTTTTCTCCTGTCTAGGTCATTAAAATGATGCCTACATGGCTCTCCAGTGAATGAGATACCAGTGGCACTGGATACAGCCTGGGCCAAACTATTCCATGCCTCAGACATGTACTGTGAGCCAGAATATTCCCCCTGCAGAATCTTTTGTCTGTGGTGTTTTACCAGGAGTCCAATAAATATTCTGGACTCCTAGACACTCTACCTCTGTGCCCTAAACCTGGCACCTTCCCGTCTAACACCAGCCATGGCTACCAGTTAAACTAGAGCAATGAAAACTGATGCTTTCTCCCCAATTCCAGTTATCGCATTTAATGGTAGTGAGCAAAGATGCCAACCACATTTGTGCAATGTTAAGTAGAAAGCAGCAATGCCAAACAGGAAGGAAAGCAAATTTGAAATTGTAAGGTTATTTATACACTTGACCTTATTTTGAAGGGGGGATCTATTGATGTAGCCTGGAAATATATACTGGAAATGTAAAGGTAGCTGTTAAGTGTGTTAGGTTTGCAGATATGCATTGGGGGCATAAATGTAATGACCAGACATGTTTGTTTTTATATTTATGCGCTGAGAAAATTGATTTTTGCACTGCGGGATTCAAACTTAGGCATAAGGGACAAAACATTTTCTTTCACAGCACTGATTTTCCATCTTTGTCACAGAAGAAGTGCTACTCAGATATTTTCAGGAATCATACATAAATACAGGTGACAGTTTGAGCTGTTACTCATGTATGTGTGTGACCTGACAATTTATTAGGTATATATTCAGTTGTGTATGTGTCTTAGGTTATTGTGAAGGCCATGCAAGTCCAGATATCAGAATTATAGTTACAGAAATATAGTGCACAATATACTCTCCTCAGTCATACATTTGAAAACACAATAATGACATCTCATCCCTCATTCATATAATTCATATCAGCTCCACTATATATAACACTTGTCTATTTTTCAGTTCATTGCTATAAACTGCCCTATCACAACAGTAAAAAAAAGGTTGCACACCCTGTACTAGAATCCAGGACTATCTGTACTCCAGCCCTACACTTACACCTGCTGTCACAGGACTAGTTACATGACATTCCCTAATTTACTAATCATTCTTCAGGTCTCTGTGTGAACTGCTGCACAATGTTGCTTAGCGGGTTTGAGCGGTGCCCACCAGAATTAATTGAATTTATCCACTTTAATTATTGGCTGAGTCCTGTCTGCAGGTGTTTGATGGCTGCAGCTGCTGGGGAACCTTGCTAACTGCTGCTCAAGGCCTCTAAGCCTCATTGCATGATGAAATACAGAAATTGCAACAATGTATTGTTTTTGACCTTTGACCTTTTACAAATGTCTTGCTTGCAGGTGTTCTGTCTGCTTCCTGGGTGGCCCACTAGTCCAGTTTGTGCACTGCTGTGCTTCATGCAAAGGAGATAAGCACAGCTAAAGCTGACATTCATTTTTCAACTTTTTCCATGTTTGGACTAAGAGGTGCATCGGGCAAACACTGCCCCCCCCAAAAAAGAACAATAAAGAAAAGGAAAAAAAAAAGAAAAATGGGACAAGTAGTTGAAATGAGAAAAAGCAATCTATGACATACAGCGTAGAAAATGTTGGTACACATGAGACATTTCCACATAGGTCTGGATTTGAACTCTCACTCCAATGAACCTTCAGAACATAGGAAAGGTGCCTTATCCTTCTTTGCCATACAAACAGCTTTGCAGCAATGAACTGAAATCATTCTTCATGCAAACAACTCAACATCATCTACAGTAATATGAAACCATACAACCATTTTTACTTTTATTATTTTTGGATGTAGTGCACTAAGTGATCACACAACCAGTTATTACCATTGCTTGCAAATATACACTCTGTCTTACCTCTCCGTTTGTTGGTCATTCTTCTCTTATCTGATCAGTAATCTGTGACATGCAGTCTGTAAGCCATACTATATAATTGTCCTTAAAATGTATGAGGATATTAAATGGCAATAATATCATATGCAGTTCCCAAAAAATGAAGGGGAGGTTGCATGTTAATGAAAAGAACCTGTGAATTGTGTGCTGCTTACTTACATTTCCAACCTTACATCTAACACTTTATTAGTCTTACTGGACACTGCCACTGGATTTAGACCAGCATGCAATGCTGTTGTGTTTTCCTTATCCCAAACAGTAATCATTCACCATTGCAATTCATTAAAAACAAACACTGAGGGAATGCCTGCACCATGTTTACATCCGAGACATGGAACTAAGTATTTGGGATTCAGCAATTGTAATGAATTCACACCTGCTTTGCATCTTCACCATGCTAACACCCCTGAATCTACATGATAAAAAAGCAATTGTGTAGCTAGGGAAACTGATGGTGAAGAGCCTTGTTTATGTGGAGAACACAGAAAAGAAGCTATTACTTTGAGATATATCTGTGCAGAGAATTATTGAACTTGAGAAGGTATGCTTGCATTTTGTCAGGTACATACTCCATATGCTAGAATATAATTACGAAAAATCTGAAGCAAAGGCTTTGACACTTTTATGTGTATTCATTAGTTAAAATTGCACTGATGCCATGGACATGTTTGTCATGGCATTTCTCAGGTATACCACACCTCTCAACCATACTGAATTCCTCAGTATTTTCCAGTTTTGAGGGCAAAATAATGGGATGCCATGAATTCCTGAGTGGTCCCTTTAATTCCTGATTTTTTTATTAGTTTTTTTTTGTGTTACCACTTTAAGTTTATGTCTGACATCACCATGCATCACCAGCCTACATGAGCATGTGTGATGACATCAACTACTGCCTGTTGGACTTGGTCAGATACTTATTTTGAACTATTTGGAGGGAAATTGGGAAAATAACAGCAATGGCAGCATATGTGTATAAAGTTTTGCAGAGGCCACCCACATGTCCACAGGTCTCAGCCTCCAGGTAATAAAAGAAAATGTTGTCTGATATGCATGCTAACAGGCCTGTAATGCTGTTTAGTGGCATATCTTTTACCCTTTCAGCCAGCCACAGTTGTATTTTATCTGCTATGAAGACTCAAACCCTGTACCTTAGGTACAAGGAGCAAGAGCCTGAATTCCCTACCCAATACCACAAGGAGCAAGATCCTGAATTCCCTACCCATACCACCACTTGTGTTCAGTGTTTGGCTCTTTGGTATGTTCCTCTTAAAATGTGTGATTTTCTAGAAAATTAGTGAGAACTGAATTCACGAAATAATGATAGCCATTTAAATTTCAGTCTTCCTATCTTTCAGGAAACATGTGATAATTTGGTAACACAAGACATTTTATTCTAGCAACTTTCCAAGATTTTACAATGTTTAAAATGTGTCCCTGGTTATTGGGCTTTTGTCCCCCACAATAAATTTTGGCTTTTTTCCAGATTTCTTGTGCTGCAACATTGAGGGAGATAGTGGAGTGTCAAGTGGATTTTACAAGGAGCTGAGAGCTTCAGGGGAAGAGAAGTTTAGTGCTGTGTATGCCAAATCTGCTTGCATTGTTAATAGCACAACAGGTAGTATAGCTGCTTTTGATGCAGAAGGTTGTGGGTTCTACTCCCACAGTATGCAGATGGATTGCTGATACTGTACTGTCTTGTATTTTTAAATGTGGTTGATGCTGTAGTCCTGAGAATGTCCTCCTTTGAAGGAGATACCTAGCAACTATAAACCTGTTGGCTAGCTAGTGCAATGCAAGCTTGACTGGAATTAAATAATCTCCATAGAAGAAATACCTAGTAAAAAGGAACCTCTTGGCTAACTAATCCAATGCAAGCTTGACTGGAATTAGATCATCATCATCATCATCATCAACCCCACCTTTTTTTTATTTTCTACATAGGGTCTGTTGCTGCTTGTCAACTTTCAACATCTCTCTTGATTTAATGCAGTTAATTCTAATTTTATAAAAGACAATTGTGTTTTATACAAGTTCAAAGTTTGATGCACATTCAAATGTTTAAATAAAACACTATTTTGGTTATATTTTGTGTTGAATATTTTGTCTGTTCTTCAATTTGTGTTTGAATGATGGTATCCCATAATTCCACTGGAGTGGGTGGAGTCACATATTTATATATGCATTTTTTGTTAATTAGCAAACTGATTTTTGGCCAGTTGTACCTACTTTTCTTGGGGCTTTGTCCAGATTTTTGATGTTTCTAGATTGAGAGGTATGAGGTATGAGGTATGAGGTATACATATTGGCAATGCTTTAAAATGGATAAAATGGAATCTTCTGTATTACATCTGTTGACATGTCTCAGGGATAGTTCATTTGATAGCACTTTTAGCAGTTCAAAGATGGCTTGTTAGCAAAATGTGTCATTTGCCTGTTGTTTTTGGGGGGGAACAAAGCTTAATTTCCGTTATGGCACAAATAAGGATAAGTTGCTATTGTTACTCTCCTTTTTTTGCATTCAGCCTGTTAGTATTACAAATCTCTAGACTGTTTTATGTTCCTCCAGTGGGTTATACTGAAATGCTACCTTTTCTGTTTTATCTAGGAACATTTTGTAGTTATATGATACTTATGTGTATCATCTTTCTGTCATCTTTTAGGACACCTAGGACTATGTTACCCAGGCATCTCAATCACCAAAGACCACCCTTCACTGATGCTGAAAATCAGATTATAGTTGATGATTTTATGCAACATAGTGTTTTCCTGCTTGAAAGGGAGTGGAAAGATATGTCATGCAGAATGTATATTTGGCAGCTGATTGTTGATGATGTTAAGGCCATGGGTGGCCACAGCAGGTCATATGAATAGGTGCACCATAGGGTCACTGACATGATCTCATCTGCACTGAAGAGAGCAGCTGCCATGAGCTGTGATTGGATGGGTACTGGGGAGACCTGCTACAGAGACACCACTAACAGTAAATGCAGAGTTCCTGTCCACTGTCAGGGATACAGAGAGCTCCCAGAAAAGTTCAGAACAGCATGTCCTCGACATTAGTGCTATTGTTTCAGGGACACCAAGCATGTCCCAGGAAGAACTTCTAGGTAGGCTTTTGTATCTCACTTGTTGAATACTGCTGTGTAGTAAAACAATTTAAATAAATATGTTACTTCTATTTCCCAGGACATTTTTTTGTGGGGGATTGAAGATTGCAACAGTTAGCAACACAGTCTGATTGATTAGCTTAGGTTTAGGTTGTCATCCAAATTCTTGTTGAAGTATAGTTAATGGACATATGAATGTGTAAAAGCATTATCCCCCTGTGTTATTGTTAATTGTGATTATGTTGTCCTTACGTTTTACTTAATTTCTTCCAGGACCATCTGGCATGCAGAGGATACCCTCATTTGCAGATGGTAAGCCAAACATTTTTATTTCAGTACTATGAGCAATTCAAAGAAATATTTTATTGTGTGATTTTGATGTCAGGACTGCTGTTTGTATTGCTGTACTGTCTAATAGTGGCACCACTGTTATTTTGTTAGCATATATTGGAGTATAGTTTAGGTATTAATTTTTCCTTTGTTTGTTGCTTATTATCACATGTGCTCCTGATAGTAGAAGTAGCGGAAGTGAGGGACTTGTATCACCTGCTGTCAGAGTATCAGCAGACTCAGATGGTGATGGCCAAACAGAGGCATAGTCTGGGGGTGCAGAGGTTGAATCTGACACTGAGGTTGACCTACAGCCATTCCCTGTAATTCCATTGGATACAGCCAGTAGGCCTATGGCCACCCATTCCAGTGAGCCCACAGATATTGGACAGGTGGAGGACAAGACAGTTAATCATGGAAGTGTGGTTACTGTGGCTTTAGTGGCTGTTGATTCTGGCTGTAGTCAAAGTCTGGGCAAGCTGCCATACAGGATGGTTGTTAGGGGTGCTAGGAGGAGGCCTGCTGTCCATCCAACACCTGATCAAGGTATCTCTTCCTGTGCCTTTCAATGTATGTTTAGGGCTGTCATGGAGGCACAGGTACATTCCAATAGGTGCTCCATATAAATGCTTAGAGTTACAGATGTGGCACAGGCTGACATGTGTGACTGCCTCCACCATGTTGCCGATTCAATGGATCAGATGAATAGCACCAGAGGTGTCTGTGAGGGAACATCTTCTGGGAGGGAGATGGTATCCACATGGGTGTAGGTCACCTACATCATCTGCTGTTAGCCAATGTGGCCATACCCGATCATGATCTCATAGTAGCACTACTTCCACTGCTGCATCAGTGGGTGAGATGTCCACACCCAGGGTCGGCAGCCATGGGGTGATGGTCCTGAGCATACTCATGAGGGGAGCTCATCCAGCATACATCAGTCACATTCATGTATAGCAGCAGGGCATTTGACTGTGGGCATGGACATGCCAGTGCAACTCCTGACACAGACAGTTTTCATGGTCGGGTACAACAATGATGAACTGCCATCTTTACCATCCATGGCTCACACCTGTCCAACATACCAAGATGTAGAGCTAGCACAGAATTTGGCTGTCTTCATGCAGACAATCACACACCAATTTCACCTGAAAGGCCCCTAAAGACATACACAGCAGTTATATGGCTCAGCTGGCAGCTTAAATGTCATTTTGTCTCACTGGTGTTTGTTGGTTTATCTGAATTTCTGCATGCTTCTCTTTCTTACTCAAACATACTCATCAACAGTTTGTGTCAGCCTAGGCTTTCTGACCCCCCCCCCCCTGAAACACCCTGTCCAAGTGATGATAACTGTGCCATATCCCGGTTTTGTATCTTTTGGATTCAGTGATACATAAGATGTGTGTCTGATGTTCAGGGTGCATAGATGACTTAGTGCTTAGTATATCTGCACTTGTGATGTTGAACTGCTAATTGTGCCTGTGACTTGTATTGGTCTTAGAAAGTTAGACAGCTGATAGCATCAAAATGTTCATCTTTATTGTTAATCTTCTTGTGAGGATTGTGAAGGCTGAAACTGCAATGTGTATCATTACTTTCAAACTTCTCTCTTTAATAATTTTCCAGTATAAACATAAAATGTATGGTGCTAAACTGTGGGAATGCAGTGATCATCACTACCTTTGAAAGGTATAACTGTGTGAATCTTTGAAGCCTGAGATGTACTACTTAATAATTGACACATATAAGACAAATAAGTCTCTGCTGTCACATGATAAGGTCATTTCTTACTTTTACTTGCTTACACTACCATGTAACAAAATGCAAGGATATGCCAGTCATTCACAATATTATACAATACACTCCAGATTCAACACTTATCTTGTAAATCCAGCAGTTGAAACAGTTTTAGTTCAGGGCTGACTCTGTCTGATGCATGCAGTACTCAGCCAATACATGGCTAGGTAAAGGTTGTGAGAGTTGCCTGGCATCAATGTTGCTATATGTATGTGCATAGGAGGAAGGTTTTAGGCCCTTAGGAGGTGAGTGAGTGTGCTTTGCATTGTCTCTTAGCCAGTGTGAGAGCATATTGAGCATACCTATGTCTGCCTACACCAAGAACATCTGCTGGTTCCCCCTCTGACTTCTTATCTGTTTTCGGCTATGGTAACCTTGTCATTGATGTTGGAATTTTTGCTCCTTCCTTTTGTTTATTCTGCTGAAGCTGTTTTCTCATGATGATGTTGTGTAGCATGGCACATGCTATGAATATTTCAGTACATTCTCCCAACTGCATCTAGACACTGAAACTGTGACTTCAGCAGCCCAAACACATACGCTATTATATTTCTAGTTTGAGCATGTGCCTCATCATGGTGTTCTTCAGCAGGTGTGTATGTATTTCTGCTGGGTGTCATCAGCCACAGTTCCAATGCACCTGCATCCACAGTAAATGACCCTGTGGGATATCCCCCTATCAAACATCTGATACAGTTCAAAGGTGTGTCAGATATGTGAGTTGTGGTAACTGCCAGAGTTGCCAGCACACACATTCAAGATGATTCCCTTGGCATTACACATGGCTTGGCTGTTAATAGATAGTAAGCCCTTTCTATTAATGTACAGCCTACCCTGTTCTCCGGGTGTGCCTTAAGTTCTCTATGAGTGCAGTCTATGGCACCTAGTACTTCAGGGTAGTGTGCTACAGGGTAGAACCCCTGCATATTTCTGGCCCTATCCTCAGGACTCAGGGAAAATATATGGTGTCACTGGCATGTTGAAAAATAGCATTCAAGAATTGATGGAGGATCCTGGATGCTGATGCCTGTGACATCCCCAGCATATCCCCTGTTGGCCTCTGAAAGGTACCTGTAGCTAAGAATTTAAATACTACACATACCTTTGTCTCCACTAGGATGGGTTTTCCTTGGTTTGCCCTGTCTCTGAGTTGTGGACAACAGACATTGCAGAGTTCCTGTAGTGTGTCTCTATCCACTCTGTAGAGCTCTACAATTTCCATACCATGTAGGTTGTGATAAGTGACCCAGAGTCTGAAAACTCTCCTTCTTGGCCTTGGTCTATTAGTCTATTAGCAGCAGCAGCAGCATAGCCTTCAGCCTGTCACAGATACCCATGAATTAAAGCAACAGCAGCCTCTACCATTGTTTTTGTGTAGACTCCTTTCTGTGGCTGTATTCCAGTAGGTTTTAGAATTTGCAGAAAAAAACACTGAGGGTACACAGTTGCTTTATAGCTTGTTGAATAGCTCCTCCATCTTGGATTGGTTGAGTAGCATACAATTCAGCTGCTTATGCTGTAATCCAACAGTATATATTTACAGTGACAGCATAGTTCAAAATCACAGGAAATATTTAAAACAACATTGCAGGACAGTATCAAATAAAGAAAGAAAAATATCTAAATTAAGCTTTTCTATATTCTTGACTATATCTAAAATAATTATACTGTTCCTTTGTCTTACTTACTTAGAGCAAGGCAAATGCTGGTGAATGGGTCTTCTGGTCAGGTCCAAGACAGACTACAGAATGCTGTCTCTCTTTAAGAGACTTTCCAAATTAATATCTCAAATATTACTGCTGGGATAGCTTGCAGAGTGACATCATTTCTTGTCATCTGACTGTATCCCATGTAAAACCCCACTGCTGTAATCTGGCAGAATTTAGCATCTACCTGTGAAAATACATAGACAAGGCCTTTTTCTCAGATTTTTGCAGATTCTGGAAGTCATAAAATAATAAAACACTTCCAGGACAATACAGAAAACATCTCAGCACAGACATTGTGATTATGTCTGTTGCTGCACTGAAACCGAAAGATGATCCCAGGATTCAGTAAACTCCATGCAGGAATATTGCTATTCCTGCACAGAGTGAACTGTGTCAATTTCTGCATAGCCTTAACAGCAGCACGCCTTGTATATTTATGAAGGTGTGCTACTGCTAAGCCTAAGCGGACACGAACACTACTGAGTGCAGGGTTCGTGTTTAAGTAGTGCGTGCACATCGAATACATCCCCTGCACTCTCAAAGTGTCATATTGGACTTTTTAAATACTTTTCAGTGTCTGCAGACACTGAAAGCAAATATAAATAGTAAAACAGTGCCTGTGGACACTGAAATAGATAGAAGATCATTAAATAAATGCATGGGGTGTGTGACAGGTACTGTCCCACAACCCTGCATTGTGAAAGTCCTTCCAGTGTCCGCAGACACTGAAAGCAGCTATTTAGATAGGAAGCAATGCAGGGAGTGTGTGACAGGTACTGTCACACACCCCCTGCATTGCAAAAGTGCTGTACGGCCAAACCTCTCAGCTGCACAAGTGTTCACAGAATGTCCAGATGTCTGCCTCATATTTCTGGTGTGTTCCCCCAAATATCTGTCCCTACTTGGCAAATATAAGATTGGAGTCAATAAATAATGACAAACATTTGAGTTTTAGACTCCACATTCTTCAGAAAAGTCATGCTAATGCAAAACTTATTATTCCATTAACTTAGTAAGTTTGTAAGAGCAATATTTAAAATCTGTTCCTATTTGTCCCCTTACAATTGCCCTAACTGTGACTTACAAGGAGTATTGACACGTCATTAAAGTGATTTTATTAATGTCCTTTTTTTCCATTCTAAGTTCAGTTTAAGCATAGCTGAGCAGGTTTGCATGTTAAAGCCCTCTGTTCAGCATTGCTTAAACATCTCATAGGAGATAAATACAAATGTATAGTTAAAATTCTTAATGACGCAGTAGCGTAGTGGTTAGAGTTGTGGCTTTGTATGCAGGATTTCATGGTTCGAGTACCAAGACAAGCACTTTACTTTTACATGGGAAAGCACTGATAAAAGTAATTTTTTATGTTAAATTATGTAATAATTGATATTTGTTACCCAAAGCAGTGTAGCTGGTTCACAATGGAAGTGTGAGTGCATATAATGTGAAATCACCCATGTATACACAAGTGTCCCATACAGTATAGTCATGCCTCAAGGTAATGTAATGAAAGCACATAGGGGGACATCATGTAAAGAATTATATACACTTAATAATATGTCAGTAATGATGAATTAATCTACAATCCTGATATTTTTTTTAAATGAAAACTGAGCAATGCTAAGCAGTGCTCAGCTATGCTTAGCCAGTTTAAGCATTGCTTAGATGTAAATACTAAGCATCAGTCAGCTCAGCTAAGTGGATTAGGCACTGTTGAGCAGGGTTCAGCAATTACCCCCTTAACCACTGTTCAACTCAGCAACGCGGATTTTCACACTGTTAAGCAGTGCTCAGCAATTAACCATTTAAGCACTGTTCGATTCATCTTAGCGGATTTGCGCACTGCTTAGCTGAGCTTAGCATTTTCAAAATTGTCCAATGATGCCAAAGTTTGGGAATATGGCCTTATTTAAATCACACAGGAGGGAATACAGCCATAACCTGTTGTAGTCTGATCTCTGCAGGAACCATGTCTGGCATTGGAGAGGGACAGCACTTTCAGGTGCAGTGCTGGGGGATTCAGGAGTCCAGGGTCAATGTTGGGCTCTTCGTAGGAAACCATGATGACAGCCTGCTGCAGGGTCAGTAGCAGGGCTCTCAGTACATCCCAAACATGAAAAAAGACCACAAACATCTAAATTAGTGAAAGGAACACTATAAGAGCCGGCAAAAAAATAAAGTTAGTGATGTTTATTTAAGATAAACACTTTCAGCTAGGACGTTGCCTCACCTTCTTCAGACAAACAGATAAAACCATCAACAAACTTCCTTTGATTCAATTAAGCCTAATACACCATTTAACGTGGGTTATTTGTTACCTTGGCAACATAGTAGCAACAACCCACCAACAATAAACTATTAAAAACACATGATGCTGCATTTATTTCTTATTAAAACACAAGAAAGAACAATAAAAGGTGTAAGGATTAGAGTTTTAAAAATACAGATTAAACATCCTAAAAATTTAAGAGATGCCCTGTTTGCATATAAGTGGGGAAGGTGATTTTACCATTTATAATTACACCTCCTTAGAAGTTCAACAGGAGATGGTTGATTTTTTTTTTTATCTAAAGAGCTAAACTTTGTTCCTGGGAAGAATATGGACATAGTTAAAGTCATTATTGACTTGAAACTTTTTGTTCGGAAGCTTAATCTCAACTTACTAATGGGGTCTATGTCTAGCTTTGTTAATTCTTTAAAAGATTCAAGCTTGTTTAACCCACCATTACACCCAAGTTTGAACATATTTGAAAAAATGTGTGAAGTTGATCTTTAGGCTATTAAAGACAAGAAAATTCATACGACTAACACTGTTAAATCTAACATGTCTACAACTGAACACAACTTTCTTAATCTGTTAAATGACTGCAACATCAGAGTCATGAAGCCAGATAAGGGGGGAGGCTTGGTGTTTATGGACCATAGTACATATGTTGATAGTATGATGGAACATCTTAACACCCCTACCTACATCCAGGTAACTCTGAATGAAGTCAATGTAGCGTATAAGAAGATTAGGTCTACTTTGGAAGATTTGCTTTTGGAGGGTCTTATAGATATAGACCTTTACCAATATTTATACTTCACCACAAAATAGAATCCAATTCAGTGAGGATAAGGAATTTATTTAAAAACCAAAGTAGCGAAAAACATAAGATATAAGTCCACTATACACAACAGGTAAATTCTCTAGTGCCTCGGCAAACTTGCCTTTAACAAAGTAAAAACTTTTCATCCATTTTTACATTTCTCATATACTATCGTATGTTCGTTCTTTTTGTGGTTGAATACTTTACCAATATTTATCTATGATAGTGCCTAAAACACCAGCCTTGTTTGGTACCCCAAAAATTCACAAGGACATGAGCCCCCCCCCCTTTAGACCCATAGTAGATGGTCGCGGTTCAATCACATATGCATGTGCTAAATACATCAATAGTGTGTTGAAACTGCTAATTGAGAGTGAACCGCAGATCTGCAAAGATTCGTGGAGTTTTCTGACCAACATCAATGACTTGGAATATCAGGTGAATGTGCAGTTTTTAACCATTGTTGTTGAAGACTTATACACAGTTATCCCTCAAAGTATAGGCCTACAATGAGTAAGAGAATTTTTACATGGTAAAAAGGTCAAGGATGACACCATTTATCTCATTGAAACTTTGCTTGAAATAGTTTTGACCAATAACTTTATGGTGTTTGAAGGCTTGCTTTACATGCAGAAATCTGGCATAGCCATGGGTTCTCTGTGTGGCGGAAGTTTTGCCAATGCCACTATGGCCTTTTGGGAGAACAATATGTTGTTTAAGGAGCCACTATTCCAAGACAATGTCACCTGGTACACTGGGTACCAGGATGACATGTTATGTGTTTGGAAAGGAGAACCATCTTTAATACCAACTTTTATTAACAACATTACACAGTCTACTAATTTCCTGGAATTTACTTATAATGTAGGAGAAACTTCAGTTAACTACTTAGATGTTTTACTGTCCAATGATAGAACTAATGGCAGATATAAAAGTACAATTTACAGGAAACCGACTTATACGAACAGTTTCTTACATTTTACCAGTAACCATCCGTACCATCAGAAAAGGTTGGTGGTTAAGGGGCAAATGGTTAGAGCTGCTTGAATGATATCAGAAGACTCAGATTTTGAGCTAGAATGTGACCATCTTTGTGACATGTTTATAAAAAGAGGCTACCCAAATATTTTAGTTAATAATATTAAAACTGAGGTAGCAGATAAGAGAAGTGGTGGTTATTTTATACCTTTATTGAAAGGTCAAACACATGTTTTAGTTGAGGCTTTGGCTGACCAATTTTCTAGCCCAGAATATGAATTCACTAATCGAAATAACAACTGTGGTGTTTATCAAACTAGTTTCCTGTATACATTTTCTTTCGACTACCGGCTTATTAGGGAGGTTTTAAATAAAAATTGGGACATTATTAAAAATGACGAAACATTGTCAAAAGTTCTTGGAGTAAGTCCTAAAATCACTTACAGACGAGGTCAAAATCTTAAGTCCCTCCTAGAGAAGAAGAAGAAACAATATGCCAGTAGAATTAATGGGATGTCCAAGTGTGGTTTGTGTTCTCAATGTAAACATATAATGGTTAATAATCATGTTATTATAAACCATAAAACATATAAACTGAATGGTAAATACAATTGTGAGACAAAAAGTGTTACCTATGCTGCATTGTGTAATTTATGTAACGCATTTTACATTGGGAAAACTGAGCGGAAAATAAGACAAAGAATATATGAACACTGTTATGCCATAAGTAGAAAGGATTTTAGTAATGCTTTGGCCAAACACTGTTCAGAAAACACTGGGCATTCCTTTAAATTCATAGTTTTACAACATAGGTCTGAAGATGCCCGAGGGGGACCATGGCAAATAATGTTGGAAATAGATGAGTTGATGTGGCAGATTAAAACTAGAGCCCATACTTTTCCAGGTATTAATGATAGCCTTTCTATTAAGTGTGTTTTGAGACTACTTTCTTTGAAAAGGTGACTTTGTCGTCAATTTTTGAATAAAAGGTATATTCTGTTTGTTTTTACTATATATTTGTTTATAATAGTACAAGTTATATTTTTTTTTTGTAGTTTAATTTGACTGCAGTTTTGGTCTGTAAGCAATGTCTTTCATGTTTATTGAGAACCTATTTAACACACTTTTGACTTAAAGGCTTAGTGCATTTTAAATTTTTAGGATGTCTAATCTGTATTTTTAAAACTCTAATCCTTACACCTTTTATTGTTCTTTCTTGTGTTTTAATAAGAA
This sequence comes from Protopterus annectens, assembly GCF_019279795.1. Classification (NCBI taxonomy): domain Eukaryota; kingdom Metazoa; phylum Chordata; order Ceratodontiformes; family Protopteridae; genus Protopterus; species Protopterus annectens. Next base: position 1,092,539,628 of record NC_056745.1, read on the forward strand.
ATAAACGCAACATTATGCATTTTTAATAGTTTATTGTTGGTGGGTTGTTGCTACTATGTTGCCAAGGTAACAAATAACCTTTTTGCTGATGGTTTTATCTGTTTGTCTGAAGAAGGTGAGGCAATGTCCTAGCCAAAAGTGTTTATCTTAAATAAATATCACTAACTTTATTATTTTTTGCCGGCTCTTATAGTGTTCCTTTCACTAATTTAGTTGTTTGGGCTCTCAGTACATAGTGGAGATCTGGGACCATCTGGCACATGACCTCACCAGTGCTACTGGAATCCCTAGAACTGGTGAGCAGGTATGGCATCATTATGCCACATAAAGTGGAGGAAGAGGGAGCTCTTGGCCTAGTGGATCCAAGATGCATGGGTACGGAATGCTCCAATAGTTTGTAAGTATCTCTTCCATAGCTGTACCAAATCCTAGACTGAGTATGTGCTAGACAGGTATGCATAATGTTTGTTTTCTCCCCCTACAGCTGCAGCAGAGAGGGCTAGCAATGCTGAGGCCTATGCCAACTGACTGACAAAGCTATGCTGACAGGCGGGTGAATACAGATCTACTTTGCAGTATACAGTGAAATAAATAAGAAGAAGTAAATTGATTACTGCCAGTAGGTGTAGTGTGTTCTGTGTCCAACGATTAAATAAAAGTTTGCCACACAAAAAATGATCTACAGGATATGCAGTAGTAAAGCTCTGTGTCATATAAGTGCAATAAAGACCTCAACCACCAACTGTTGTGTTTACTCTGGCAGGTTGTTGTAGAAATAGAATGTGTACAGGTTCTTCAGAGCAAATATGGCTTTGACAGCATGAATTAACTGAGGTTGCTCTGAGAACCAGCTAATATGCAAAACAGGAGATTGTGGAGCTGTAAAACAACACATAAATGAAATATGACATATGTTATGCACTAAAATCTGAACCCTGAATAGTAATGTTCAATGTATTATAGAGTGTCCCCTGCTACATTGTCTTGTGTTAACCTTTGCTTTCCAGATTGTATGATTTCAAAGGATTAATACACAGTTTACTAACTATCCGTCATGCAGGAATCTCAGGATTGCAAGGTCAGACTGTATAACCCACAGAGTATTAGGCAGAAAACAGTCAAACAAAAAACAAAAGTTCCCCAGTAGCTCAGCGTGGTGAGAAATAGCCTTATTATTCATTTTAGCACATCCAGATATGGTTCGAATCCAGGGAATGGCACTGAGATGTGTGCATAAAAAAATCTTGAATATTTGTAGAAACAGTCAGATAGTGGTAACAGATATTTTCTCCACAGGTCATACAGGTAAAGAAATGTTTGTAGTAGCTGTATGAAGGGTATACCAATACACCATGTACAACTGTCCCACTGTCCAACCCCATGTCTGTAAATGACAGCAGGATAGGTGCATACACCATGCACTATTCCCTATACATGTCTCTCAGGTGTCACGCTGTCATGGCTAGTGGTCACTGCTGTCAGTCATCTTGGACACAGATAGGAATACAGGTGAAATATGTCAGTAACAGACTCACACAACATCAGTGCAGGGTACCCCTTCTTTGTCAAGTATGTAACCCTGATATGTACAAGCCCCCTTCAGTAATGTAGCCATAATTCTCCCAGTCTGACTCATACCATTAAAGGAAGACAGTCTAATGGGTATGTATGTGCAAAAAGCTATGGGCCATAGGTAGATGTTAACTGAGGGCAGATGTGTAGAGTACTGAGCAGTACTGTTGTGAAAAATAGAAGCCTATACAGATGTTAATGGACTGTTTTCTCTCCACCCACCCCTCATCTGCATCAATAATTGTTATTCATATACTACGGGTATGTTGTTCTCAAAACCTATTGTTGGGACATGTGTTCTATTATTGTTCATATATTTAATTGTTTGCATATTAACATACCTTGTTCAAATACCATTATTGGTGGCATGTTGCCATTAATGTAACTTGCATGCTGTTAAAATGCTTACTGTTGTTCCATTTATGCATGTGCTCTGTTTGCTATGCAACCGTTTCAAATCTGTTGGTTTGGGTTAATTGGAACACCCACGCATGCTGTTATAACTAATTGTAAAATATTTTGTTCATGACTAACCAATATATCTTGGAAAACCCACACCATAGCACATTTCAGAAAGATGATCCCAGTGGATCTGCCTGTCCTACCACATCTGGCCATGGCACTGGGCCCCAGCACATCTGGGACCCAACCTGGAACATCCTTCTCCACTGGTCCTGCACCACCTTTGGGTGGAACCACCTAAGGGGATGGGGACCATCCCCCCCCCGGGCGCAAGCACAGAGAGGAGCCCACCACCTGCAGCATGTTCCGGGGTATGGTGCACAGTGCCATCCTCTCCAAGTTGGCTGGATGGCTGCACCAGATGGTGAGCCACATGGTGCAACTAGAGGGCCAGACTACCCCTGTTGTCCAGCCCCCAATGCAGCCACCTTCAGGGCTGTGAAGGTGCAGTGGTGACTGCCCATGAGTGGGGACCTCAGTCTCACTGTATCCATTTTGGGGCTCATGGGCCTATGATTCCCAAAAACCCTCCCTGTCCAAGGTATTTACCCCCTCATGTGTCATATACTGCCACTGTCTGCAGTCTTGTGTGTCTTGTCTGTCTGCAAATGCAACCTATCCTACCCAACCTACCTCCCCAAACATACCTACATCCCTTTTTCAACATCCCACTCTCACCTTAAAAAAAGGCATCTGTCCCACAAAAAAATTATTTCCCCATACATAGCTCTACATTTTGCCACCATGTCCAGTGACATAAATCAATCTACAACCAAATTCTACAAATGTATGCTGCCAACACCCCTCCTTGTGAGGTGTGAGGCTGTAAATTTCAGATTTTCCACATCAGTCACAGCTGTTACTGCAGTAGAAATGTAGAGCTATGGTCCTTTCCTACACCCATCATGCACATCCCTAGCTGGTTTTCCTATTGTTTTACCCCCCCTGCTTGCCCCATTTCACCACTTTCCTATCACCTTTTTTTTTCTTTTATTTAATTAAAATTAGTGTAGGTATAAGCAGGAGTAAGTGGTGCTAAGCAAAGCTAAGAGGACTTAACCATCTATTAGCATCACTTAGCTTCATGCTAAATTGCGCAAAAGTGCTTTAATCACTCTGTCTCCATTAGCCCTTGTTCTCCCTGCAATAAAATAATCAGCCTGGCCATGTCTCAAACCCAGGACACTGTGCACTACAATCACAGCAATGTACCACTACACCATCTGAGCTGGAAGGATTTGTAATGCTTTTACAAACATATCATGCATTATGGTCATTCAACATTAATGAAAAAAAAAAAAGTCATTACGACCAAGTCTTGAACCCAGGACCTTATGCACTACAATGTACTACTATTCCATCTGAGCTGTAGGATTTTGCAATGCTTTTACAAACATATCATGCACTACATTAATTTAACATAAGGCAAAATACATATCTGTAATACATATATATATATATATATATATATATATATATATATATATATATATATATATATATATATATATATATATATATATATATATATATATGTATATTATTTCACTGAATTAAGCCATGGCAAATTTCTGCTAAATAGAAATAAAAATGTGAAATTTATAATGTTGAACACAAATAAAGTTGAACTCCGAAGTGATGAATGTTCGAATTCAACATAATTTGAACATTCACCACACTTCCAGGAACAGTATTACTGTGACTTGCACAGTAAAAAAACATGTTTAGAGGGAAGACAAGCTCCTCTGCACCCTATTGTTGGGGGCTGCACCACCCACACCCCCTGCTACTTAAATATCCAAACTCCAGGATTGCACTATAGTGAGGGAAAGGATATATTTTCCAATCCCCACTATAGTGTGATCTGCATCACAATGTCGTACCTTACAACAGCGAATGCTGTATTACATTCACTGTTGTAAGGTTCAACATTGTGGCATTCATTTTTTCATTCTGCAAAACAGCACTTTCACAGAAATGTAAGTCGCATGACATGCGATCAACAAAATTATGTACAACCATACAACTATATATATATATATATATATATATATATATATATATATATATACTCAAGCTCTTACTCAAGACATCTGCTAAAAGCCTGGCAAAGTGGGGGGATAAAGGGCAAACAATGACGTATTTGAAATATGGCTGTTATACATGTAGAAGTCTGCTAGAGTAGCATGGTTTGCATTCACGCATATTTCCTGATAAATTCCATGTCTGAAATACAAATGGTTGTCATAATTTACTGATGTCAATGCTCACAGCATCCCAGTGATTTCACAGAAACCCACAACTGTTATGGGGAATAGATTAAACATATGAGCCACACGTCTGGACAGTGTCTAGACATCTGGACAGTGGAGTGGTATGACTGCACTCATGTAACAGAAGAGAAAAAATACTGAAAGCTGCCAACTATTTCACCCAGCACCTTCCCAACTACAGTCAGACTAACATGACACTACCCAAAATCAGATCTGGAGAATTACCAATGCATTTGCAAATATATCATGCACTACAGGGATGTAACTGTAGGGAAAAGCAGACATTGGTGAGAAATTGTCCAGCCACAACCATTTGCACCACTGTCACAGCAACACACCAGTACCCCAACTGAACTCTAGAGTATAATGACTGTTTGAACAAACATAGCCTGATTGCCAGTCACACACTATACTGACATATACTCCCACAAGTCAAAGTCTATTGGGAATCTTGAGGTGTTATAGGACTTTTCTCAGTCTGCCCCTACAAACATATATACCTGATAGACTACCAGCAACTGTAGCAGCATGCAGTCAGATAGAAAAGGATCTATGGCACACACATCTGCCACTCTCCCTGCTCAGCCCAACAAACATTTACAAATTACACTGCTACACCATCTTGACAGTCTGTTAACAATGGCCAGACATGCATAACTCCCATCTGTACACATTTCCACAGAATGTCGAGGGTGTGGGATTATATTTATGGCCACTACCACATACCACTTCCGGGAGTCTGCTAATTCACTGGGATGATATCAGGAGTTAAGTCAATGAATAATGTATACTATACCTCAGAACCTCTTACTGCAAGAAATCTGGCAAAGCCTGACATACTTGGAGGACAGGGGGCTGAAATGAGGGACATATCTCAAATAATTTTGTCACAAACTAAAACAGTTGCTGGTGTTACAGGGTTTGTTGTAATATGACATCCCTGAAGGATATGATGTCTGAAACATAAATGGTTGTCAGCATTTACTGACTACAATCCTCACATTGTCCTACTGATTTCTCAAAAACAGAAATTATCTGAGGGACAGACCAAACATAACAGGCAAACCTCTGGGCATTCTGTGGACATCTGGACAGTTGAGAGGTATGTCAGAGACATATCATTGTCAGACATCATCATGTAGAAAATGCATGTCCAGACAAACCCTGTTAATCTAGCAATCATGTATGTGTATAACAATACATACAATCTGTACTCAATTCTGGAACTTTGTCCCCCATGTTGTTGGGCTGTCACCACATGTCTTGTTCTGAGAGGTATTTCTACCTACCATCTGTGAAGCTGTAGCTCCCACACCTCCAAGATGTTCTCCTCACAGGCAAGGAACAGGAGCAAGGCCCACATGAAGGACTTAATTATAGCACTGTGTTGCTATGGCATTGGCTAATGGTACGACAAAACAGCTGCTTGAATCTGTCAAGATTCAACTGTCTACCCTGCTCCTGGGTGACTTTAACTACCCAACCATAGTGTGCATAACCTATGCTACCTGAACATGAATGCACAGAGATTCCTCGGCTTGGTCAATGGCAATGCATTGGATCATATGGTCAACACTCCTATGACAGGTGTAAATATCCTGTACCTGGTGCTAATCAACATGAGTAGCCACTGTAGCACTCCTACAGTATCATCCTGCTTGGTAAGATCTGACCACATAGCCATGACTGTTCAGGTCACAATCTTCCCTGCCCTCCCCGTCAAGGTCAAACAATATAAACTTTACAAACATGACTATAAATCGCCTCAGAGCAGGTAAAAGTAGTTTTACAGCCACCGTCCCATCAGTTGTAACTGGCAGTAGTGTTCAAGCCCACACCACAATACTATGTGAGCACCTACATAGCTGTATGGACTCAGCAATACCTGACAGGGCGACATCATCTCTCTAGTGGGAGATGGTAAACTACATCCTGCCATGTATGGTCCACATGTGTCCAACATACCCCTCTGTAGGGCAACCACATGGTGTGGCTGTGTGCATACAAGCACTCACACAACTCTGTCACAGGCAGGTCACCACAAGACACACGCAGCTCCTCTGCATGGCCCACTTGATCACCACCCCTCCACACACACACACACACACACACACACACACACACACACACACACACACACACACACACACACACACACACACACATGCCCAGCCTAGGCCTCTGGCAAACCCACATCACACACTGTGCATGTGATGATACCTGTGCCACATTCCTGTTTTCCAAACCATTGCTGCAGGGACATGCTATTATGGGTCTGAAGCACAGGGTGAATATAGTACAGTGAGGTAATGTAATGCTGTGTAAGCTGCTGTCTGCTGGAAATAGTTATGGGTACACATCGGAGTGTATGTACCTTTTTAGCCATGATGCATTATTGCTGTTAGTACTACTGACTGGCTGTAGTCTCACAAACTGTATCCTGTTTGTGTTCCAGGTATCTGAGTATCTGCAGGCTGTGGGGCTGTTGATATTAGCACTGATGAGTATGGCAGAGTGGAAACATAGTGACCTGTTCATAGTCAAATTACAGCTGTATATGTACATGTTTACCAGATGTGTATGCATGCAACAGTGTGTGAGGGACAATTGGGGTGGACGGTGTGACCTTGCATAATACCCCTTGACACAGCCAGCTAGCCTTCATACATGTCACCTGGGTGTTCTGTAGTACCACAGGCTCATACCTGAGTACTGGCGCTAGGTCCCTCACAAGCTTAGCTATTACTTTAACTGCAACTCATGCACCTATCAGCACCTGTTGCCCCTACCATTTCTTTCCCATCCAGTCAAACTTGATGTTGTTAATGAGGGTATGCATAGTACTGTGTTTGACAGGTTGGGAATGTATCCCTAACACAGGTCAGCCTGTGTTAGCCAAACCTGACAATCACCAGCATGTGTGTCTGCTATCTCATATAAGAGTCTGGCCTCTTGTGCAGGTAGTGGACACAGAGTCATACGTCTTGTACATGGGGTGGCTGTTGAATGGCTGAGCACAACCTCTACCTGCCCAGTTTTACAAACAATAGTGCTACATACATAACACAAACACCACAGTGGTAATGTAGTCTTGCAGTGTCTGCCAGTATTCAAGTGGGTGACAATTGCAGGGGCTGTTAGGATTGCCAATGGTGGGTTCAGGGGCCATTAACATGGTAGAGCCATCTGAAACACACACACACACTGCTGCATGGGGACATACATTGCGACACACATGCACACAGAGTTGAGACTTCTCATATTAGATCACCTACCTATCTACTTATGTACAATACACAGTGATATGACTATTGCATGCACCACAATGCCTTTGTGTAGGAAACTGTCTAACTGTGCTTGTAAGGTGGATGACTCAGTTGGCAATGGGAACTTAGGGTGGAAGAGGCACGCAATATGGTATACCCATCACATACAAACAGTAAAGACAGCCACAGGGGATATGCAAACAGAAACCTATACACAGTTGTCAATAGACAGATTAGCAACCCTACATATCCACGCACTATAGTGCTACATGCACATTACATGCACCGCAGAGATTATATGGATGGGACATAACTTACTACCGCTTACAAGTAATCTTGGGAATGTCTTCACGGATGGTGTGATAAACCACTCAAAATAGTGAGTGGTCTCATATATTGCCCTTACAAACCTGGACAAGTGATAGAGTAACAGACTTTGTATCAGCATGATGTTTCAGACAGGTACAAAGTCTGATCCTGACATGTGTGTTACTATGGTATCTGTGGCATATTTGGCAATAGTTTCTCATAAATGACCATTGTTAGGGAACACAGACCACATATGGGTGGCAAACATGTGGATATTCCATGTATATCTGTACAGATGACTGGTATGGGCTGTATAGTGTAACATGGTGCATGTCAAGCAGATGTCTTTAACAGACATTGAATGACATCAGCAGGACTACTAAAGTATGCACCAGGAAGTGGGTGGGGAAGTCCTCAAAATACTTCATCCTACAAACATACACACTTACAAACACTTGTACACACACTTACACACACATTTGCCAGAACTGAGAATAGAACCCCTGCCTATCTAGTTATTTGTACTACACTCTTACATAGTTATTGTACTTACCACCGAGCATATAAGGCTGGGGCTGTGCAAAGGTACTTCTAAGGGGAAAGACATCAGCAGGGCTGCTAAAGTAGGGCAATGGGAAGTGTACTGGGTGGGAATGGCCTAAAACTGTTTCTCCTACAAACAAACACACACACTTACATTTGCCAGGGCAGAGATTAGAGCCACTACCTATATAGTTGTTTACACTATAGTGTTACACAGTCATTGCATGCACTACAGATCTTATAGGGCTGACAGGTGTCAAATGGTACTTCTATGGTGAATGACATCAGCAGATCTTGTGAAGTAAGGCAATGGGAAGTGTGCTGCATGGGAATGGCCTCTTAATACTTAAACCTACATTCACACACACACACACACACACACACACACACACACACACACACACACACACACACACACACACACATTGGAGCTCACATTCATGCTGGCACATGTGACTGGTTACAACCGGTATGCCCCTGTCTGCAGCAGGATATCACTCTATGCCATTCAGGGTATCCCTGTGTATGACTCACTCTCTGTGTGTCCCCCCTCTCTCTCTCTCTCTATCACTGTCTGTCTCTCTCTTCCCCACATCTATGTGTGTATGCTTGACATATTGTTATATGTTGCCATATCTATGTCTGTGTATCACACGCAACAGATACACATATATCACATATGGGCCACCTACAGCTAGCTGAGGGAAATCCTGTCTGATGGGTATGTAGGGACAGTTAAGGTGTACATAGCTTTCTGTATGCAAAGACATATATGCACATTACAGTTATATAGTCCAATGTGGGTTCCGACATGACCTGTGATTCTCTAAGTGTAGGAGCATGCCCATTATGACCTTCTATAGTGAGAATGGGACTCCATTGCAGAGATAGTTGCACTCCGGTCCGGGGTTTTGTGTGCTACAGCCATACCTCTCAAAAGTAAACAGGAATTTGCTAGAAGTACAGGGTTTATTTTAGCAGACATTTTCTGACATATCTGAAGTCTGACACTGGAATGTATTGTATCATTACCTAGTGTCAGACATCCTCAGATCATCACAGTGCTGTACCAGAGGTATACAAGATGTATGATGCACAGACCAATATTATGAGCCCAACTATAGACATTCTTGCCCAAAAGGGCCAGTTGAGAGGTGTGGCTTCAGCCGGTTAACTGTTGAAGCTGTGTAAACAGTCCAACAACTTGACGATATACTGGCTGGGGATCTCCTGCTTGCATGGTATTCTTCTAACCCAAAAAGTCATATCTTGGTGTGGGCCATACCTCTCAACTGTACAGTTTTTAGCAGATTGTCCAGGTGTTTGTCTAGAAGTTGCTTCCAGTCTACATAAACTTGTGTTTTTACGGCAAGTTAGTTGCATATAATTGAAGACTGATGTTACAAAGTACTGACAGACATTAGTGTTTCAGACTTCATAACCTTCAGACAAGTCCTACTAATGCAAAACCCATTATTCTACCAACTCTCTCAGTATGTACGGGCAATATTTACAACACATGCCTGTCATTGGGCCTTTGTCCCACTTTTATTTCTGACCTTGTCCAGATGTCTTGCTGTCAGAGGTTGAAAGGTATGGGTGTGGGTACAGAGTGCATTCTACTGTGCAGAAATGTCCATTATATGTGTAGTACATTCCACATAGCACTGTGACTTCCAGGTATGTCAGTGGCAGAGCAGTACAGAGTAATGTGGTGAACCACTGATAGTTGTGTATGGGTTGATAGGTTGCTATGACATTAGTAAGGTATTAGCCCTGAAGCCCTTATAACCCATTCAGATGAGAGTGTAGCCCATGTTAAGACATGTAAGCACACAGAGCCTCTGTCCAGCAGGGACACAGGTGTAATCACAAGACTGTAATTTCTGTTTCCCAAGCACTCATACAGGGAGCACATCATTAGGGGTATTGAGGCATTGGCTTGCTGTGGACAGGGAGTGTATTCCACAGATGGGGGAGTGTGTGGGGCATGCATCTGTCACACCAAAAAGCTGTACTGATATCACAGCCCAGAAAAAGAGCACTATGGCTCACAGGTAGACACCCTTTATTTAGCGCTTTCGTCAGCTGTTAACTAATGACTTCTTCAGAATACACACTCCATACAAAAGAATTTAAATACTCACTACAGTCATGTGACTTCACAAATAGAATAATTGATAGGTAATAAAAAGGTAATTTAAAAACACAGCTCTACTAAAATAAGGGACAGCAGGAAAAATATATGCCAGAGCTTATCTCTAGGGGATACACAAAAAAAGCAATTGTGACAAAAATAACCAATACATAGTACTATGGATATTATTAATACATTCATGATTCCTGAGCAGAAAAAATAAATATTTAAATATATATATATATATATATATATATATATATATATATATATATATATATAAAATTAACTTTTAAAACACCCTAGGCATTAACACATATTACTTTTAAAACTTTTTATATTATAATATACAGTCATTATTGGATGTGAAATTCAGCTTTTAATTTTAAATAACTAGAAATAGAGTCACTTTCATTAAGCCCAGGGGGGTGAGTGGCATTGCATCTAATTTGCCACATGAATTCTCGGTATTCAAGATAAATTTCAGTTGGACCCCCCCCCCCCACTTTTGTCACTTACTTGTTCTAGGGCACTGAACTTAAAATGATGGTCAGGGTACTCCATAATATACTTGCATAATGCATTTTTGACATTGTTTTTCCTAATGTCATACAGATGTTGATATATTCGCTGGTTAAAACTGTTGATAGTTTTTTCCAATATAGAAATTATGACACTGTTGACAAATGGCAATGTATAACAAACATCTGCCAACACAGTTGAACCTTTGCTTCAGAAATACCCTACCAAACCCATGTATATAAATGGACTTGTTCTCCAAAATGTAGGGGCATTGATTACAATGCCCACATTTCCTCATCTTGCCTTTATTATCTATAGTTACATTTGATTCAAGGAGGCACAGTGGTAGTGTTGTTGCCTCACAGCAAGAGGTTCTCCCATTTGATTCTTGGCTGGAGTGCGGGGAGGGCCTTCTCTGTGGAGTCTGCATGTCCTCCCCGCGGTTGGGTGGGCATTCGAAGGACATGCGTAAATGGGTGTGCCTTCATTGAAGGTTGAATGTCGAGCTGGTACCTTGACGTTCGTGAAAATCTACTGCCAATCATTAGCGGACCAGAGTTCCACTGTGGCGACCCCTAACCGGGAAAAGCCGAAAGACAAACAAACAACATTTGATTCAAGGAGATTTTTAAATGTCCCTTTTATATACAACAACCGGCTTAGCTCCTAGTTTACTTTTAAATTGTTGTTCTATATCAAAAAGTATCCAATTATTGCTTAAAATTTCCTTTATTCTTCCATAAAATGGACTAAAAGTTAATACCATAGCATTTTGGTAGGGTTTACTAGTTTATTTGTAGGAATAGTCTCCATTCCATTATTACCATTATTGACTATCTTTCCCAATAGTGGTAAAAAATGCCCTTCTATTCTCTTTGTGATTACTTCCTGGAATATAGGTTCTAAAAACTGTTTAAGATAACTTCATCCTAATAACATATCCTCTAAAATATCAATTTCCTTAAAAAAAATCATGGTCACTTACCATCCTTGCCAACCTAACTCCTTGCCCCTTCACCAAGGATCTTTTTTGGTGCACTGGATGGGCACTAGAAAAATGTAAAAGTGTGCTGGAGTAGGTTGGCTTTCTATATAATCTAGAGGTGAACATATGGTTAACCTTGTCCTTACAAATAGTAATATCCAAAAAATGTATCCTATCTTCATTAGTTTCCATTGTAAAGTGTAAAAAATGTGTACTTGAATTCAAAAATTCAAAGAAATGTTGTAACAATTCATAGGTAACTTCCCATAGGATGAGGATATCATCCAAATAATGTCCATAGAATTTACAGTATTTAAATAATTCTGATGTAAACACTAGGACGTTTCCCATTCAGCAAGCACTATATTGGCAAACAGGGGTGCGCATGACACCCCCATGGCTACCCTTATCTTTTGTTTGAAATGTTGCCCTACAAAATGAATGAAATTATTCTTAAGTATCAGATCCATGACAGTTTTAAACATTAATATTCTGGAATGTGTAATACCAGAATGCTTACATAGAAAGTCATAGAACATAATAATGCCATCGTCATGTGGGATGATGGTGAATAAATCTTTGACATCTATTGAAGCAAAAATGAGTTGGTCTGTATATAAATCTTGATTAATTTCTTTAAGACAGTCCCATGAAACCTGCAATATGTGTATGTGTGTATATCAAAGCCCAGGTTGATGTTGCACCTACAGGTTGATGGAGTGGGCCTTGACTTCCAGATGTGCAATGGTCCCATCAAGGCAGAGTATGGATTGCTTTGTATGCCAGACAGGGGTCACCTCAGCAGAGTCTGTATGGAACATTGTAGAGGGACAGTGCTGTTAGCATAACTGTGTGGGGTAGGTGTTTGAGGTTTGGGGTGAGGCCTTAGTGTTTGCAAGGCCCTGGTGTGTGGTGTCTACATGGACTGTGGTGTGTAGGTTTGTGGAGTTCTCATGTGTTTTTGCTTCTGAGGTGTCCTTTGCTTGGGTTTTTTTTTTTTTGTGGACCTCCACTTACATGTGTGTGTTGTGTATTTGCAGGTGATGTTTACTGCATTGCATACCACCTACGTTACTGCACAATTTTTTGTGGTGTGCACATTCTCCATTTGTCTGGCCAGTGGATCCCCTTCCCTTATGTGTGTACATTTGTCCTTCTGTAGTCCAGTCACAGGCTTTGGCCACAGTGGCTGCTGTTATGTATTTGTACTTCTGATGTGAGCGGGGTAAATGCCGTAATATCACACACAAGGTTGTGGAATTCACACCTCTGAGTGTACCTATTTAGCAGGCTGTCCATCATTGCGCCACTACATTTGCTGTGGTCTTTAGGTGGTTTGCGTTGCTATATGTTATTATGAGGCTACATGTTAGCCTAGCTGTCAAACCATCACAGACTGACATCTGGACAGGCCCATATATGACAGTCAGACAAAGGCACACACATGCGGACAGGGTGTTAATACTGTTCTGCCACACATAGACAGTTGGGATACCAGTTTGGCATTTGCTTGCTTTCTCTTATGGGTGTTACATTTGCTTCCTCTCTGTCTGCCATTGATGTTTTGACAAGACTCTTTCTTGTTTTGCAAATAGTTGTCAGGCAAATGCAATGTTAGGACAAGCAGAACAGATAAACAAGGCATACTTGTGCTCCTTCTGTGACAACCTGTCATTCCAGAGCTATGGATGTTGGCCAGTGACATGTTGTCAGTGCTGACACAGTAAGTTGGCAGCCTTTTATGAACTGGCAGTACAATGACCTTCAGGTACCTGTTCACCTACTAGTCACCATGCTTCCTGACTATTTAGAGCTAGACATCTGGACAAAGCCATAAGTAATTTGTGGACAAAGGCCTGCATATAGGGACCATTGTTAACTATTGGCCTTACAAACCTATAAATGTGATACAATAACAGGTTTTGCGTTAGCATGCATTTTCATAAAGGGTATGAAGTCTGAAACTACAATCTGTCATTATTTTCTGACTTTAGTCTTTTGTGATTTGCCAATGCTTTGCCAGACAGCCATGATTTCATGGTAAAGAGACCATGAATATGATGCAAACCTTTGGGCATTCTGTGAAATGTCCGTACAGTTGAAGGGTATGCTAGGCATTGTGTAGGTTACTCTGAGCTGTGTACTGTCCATATGTGTGGCCCCTGTCCCTGACCTGTCAAGCTTTACTACAGTAAGAGATATTGACATCTGGACAGTGTGTACAACTCCTACCTTAGCTGCATTTGACATGCAGAATAGTTGGCATTGCAGTTCTTGGAATCTGGACACTGTCATCCACAGTACTGTACCTAGGCCACTAAGACATGACAGCCAGGGGTAAGTGCAGGCCACATACTGACAGTATTGACCATACATATACATAACTCATTGAGCCCTGCATATTGTGGACATGCAACAAGTTATCAAGTTGATTGGGACAGCCCTGGGAATGTGTGCTCTAGCGCTTATACCCTAAAAACATTACTGTTACTGCATTTTTATGGGAACATGGGTGTGTGTATGGGGGGAGCACACCTATCAACTGTCCACATTTGCATGGCCTGTGCTGATGTTCCCTTTACATTTTGGTTCCATTCAGCATAGGATTGTGCCTGTCTTGGAGACTACAGGCATATCACTAAAGACCACTGGTTAGATTGTAATGGCGGACATTTGGGTTTCAGACTTCTTACCCTTCAGAGCCTTACTGTAACTGCAAGACCTGCTGTGATATCACTGTGTAAGTCTGTATGGGCATATTTCATCATTGTCCCCATTTGTGAGCTTTTGCCAGACATTTCTTTATGTTTTTTTATGGCTGACTTGCTGGGTGAGGCTGAGGGGTGAGTATGGGACCCCCAAATTGACATCCATTCATGTGACCTATGACCCCCAGCTTGTTAGTCACCCACATATACTGCAGTGATATTTGTCACCTGGGGACTACTGCATTCTCTGGGGAAGGCAGTACTGGGCAGAGATTTCCTGTTGTCCCACATAGCTGTCAGTTGTCTGCTACTATCCCGATAGGCCACACCATTCCCTTGCATGCAGGCAGCAACACCATAGATGTGCTACCACAATGTATTACTCCATTCATTTATTGTTAGGAGGAATGACTTACCTTGTGCCTGTGGTAATTGTGAGGACAGTACTTGAGGGCTGGCTCTGGCAGAAGCATGCAGTACACAGCCTATACATGGTAAGATACAGATAGTGTGATATGTGTGGCATCTAATTTACTGTGTGTGCAAGTCAGAGAGAGGTGTCAGTCCCTGGTTCCCTACAGTGTCAGTGTGTGTGCTATGCGTTGCCTCTTTTCCAAGGGCTGGGCATACTGGGAATGCCTCCATCTGCCTACAGGAACAGTCTCAGTGGGTTCCTCCTCCAAGTCCTCCTGTGCCTATGGGGGCCTTGGCAATGGTGGGGGGCTGTGTGGGCCTTCCCTGTGATCTTCCTCCCACAGCAGATTCCACAGGTTCATATTGTGCAGTATGGCATGATTGGATGGGAAATAGGAAATTCACCCTGGGGATCACTTCTGTGGCTCTGCTCGACAGTGGCACAGGAAAATAATTTTCTTGGGTGGCAAAAGCCAGGGTACCTTTTTGGCTGGGCTTGTATAGGCCCCAGGGCTAATAGCCTAGTGCCTACCTATGAACCTATGAGCCTATGGCACATACTATGACCATATGTGCACATGTGGCTGGAGAGTACTGCAGGGCTCCACCAGATATGTCAATACAGTGGAACCATGACTTGAGCATCCCAAACACATGCTCTATAATGTTCCTGGTTTGTGCGTGTGTATCATTATGGCATTCTTCAGTGTGTGTGTGTGTGTGTGTGTGTGTGTGTGTGTGTGTGTGTGTGTGTGTGTGTGTGTGTGGGTGTCATCATCCATCCCTCATCAGATGGCAATACGGGATGTCCCCCCTGGCAAATGCCTGGTACTGCTGTGAGACATGCCAGATATGGGAGTCGTGATAACTAGCAGGGCTGCCTGCACACACATTCATGATAATGCCCAGGGCATTGCACATGACCTGGCAGTTGATGGAATGATAGCCTCTGTGGTTGACATAGGTTCTACCCTCTTCACCGGGTGGTGCCTTAATGTTGATGTGCATGCAGTCTATGGTACCTAGTACCTCTGAGAAGTGTACTACACAGTAGAAGAGACACATATTGCTGGTCCTCTCCTCACAGTTGCTGGGGAAATATATGTACACACCAGCATGTGTTTGAATGACATACAGGAACTGGTGGAGTACCCTGGATGCAGATGCTTGTGAGACCACCATGATGTCCCCAGTAGGTCTTTGGAAGGTACCTGTAGTTAGTATTCTTAAGGCTACACATACCTTGGTTTCAACTGGGATGGAGTCTCCACTTTTGGCTCTGGGTCTGAGATGAGGCTGGCACAGCTCATAAAGTTGCTGAAGTAAGTCCCTGTCCACCCTGTAGTGCTCTAGTATCTAAAGACCATGTAGCCCATGCTAGGTTACCCTGGGTCCGAATACTTTTCTCCTCCTCCTCAGTCTGGGATGGTTGTCAACATTATCCTCCTCACCACCCTCAGCTTCTAGCACATGCTGATGTATCCAAGTGACAGCAGCCCCTAACATTTTGTAAATTAAAATTCCCCTGAGTGTGTACACCAATGGTGCAGAGTTTGTGGGAAAAACAGACTGAAAGGTGTTTGCATGGTTTATACTGTTGTGCTGCAGATGCTGCCTGTGTGATTGGCTTATTATGATACATTCCACTTGCCAGCTATCTTATTTGTACTTGAGTGCCTTTATTCTGCTATTTCCCCTTTTTACTCTTCCCATTTCTTCCCCTTCTAAGCCCCTTGGTGTGCCACATAAACCCGCTGCTCAAATGTAAACACTTCTGCTGGTTTCTGTTGTTTTTTTTTAATTGTTTCCCTTGTGTTTAAGCCCTGTGGTGCACCGCCAAACCCCTGCAATCTATAGTAAACTGTTATGAGCAAAAAGGACCCTCCCAGGGATGGGAACACTGTCAGCATTTCATGAACTAGCTCAGACACACCCCCTTGCTTAGTAGTGCTTAGCTGAGCATAAATAGAGGCAGTGGAGCTCCAATGTGCTTACACCAAGCATGACACACCCCCTTTTCATGTCAGCTGCTTCTTCTGCTTACACTGCAGCATTATAGCTCCTACATGGTTAGGTGCAGGCAGACATGGTCTCTCATTTTGTTATTCAATAAATTTAGCTAATTTTTATACCCCACTGCCTTAGTCCCTTGTTACATCACTATACCAGAGCCTATCTCCTTAGCAATCAGTGTTACCTGTTATTGTTTTGGTTCTGCATGCTACCCACTATAATGGCAAAATTCAGATGTCACTTAAAATTGTCTTTTTACATTTTTTTTCATATTTTTTGCACGTTCTTGTTTGCGCGCCACTGCATTATGCTTAAATGGCCAAAACTGGCCAAAAAAACCCTTTGATTTTCATAATTTTGCAACTGTTTTCTATGCTAATGGCCATATTTTTGGCCATTGACATGGCTAATAGTCATAATACATGCTTTACCTTGAGCTGTCATGCCCCTGTTTTTATTTTTGCAGAAATGTACATGGTTAGTAACCAAATACATTTCTGCAATGGACACCACTCTGACACAGATGCTTGCCTGCTTACTGAATCACTAATTCACCTCATTTGCATGTTTTTTACCAGCAAATGAGGTAATTAGCATTATTCAGTGGTGTCTGTGTCAGAATAATGTTGGCAGGCTTGTGCATGCCCCAAGCCTTGGTTACTGGATTGCTTGGTGGCCATATTCCATGCAGAAGCTGCTAAACTATTCTGACACAGAGATTTGCCTTTTTTGCCCAGCCAACATTTTTTTATGGCCTAACCATAAAGTAATTTAATTTCAGCTATTTTTCCAAAGTTTTGCAAGTTAACCTACTGTATTCCAGTTTTCCCTGTTAAAATATATACATTTAAGCAGTTACAATAGTGTATGTACATTTCTGTTCTATTCCAGTAGGGTATACTGTGAATACATTTCAAACAGCACTTTGTAAAATACCTCTTCAGCACACATCTGCACAAAGCATCTTATATGACATACAGCAGTAATATATTTGTAACAGAAACATCTTATATAAATCATGTTGATATTTACAAATGGCATATAATTATTTACTAAATTCCAGACAGCTGGACTGGCAGTATCTCATTTCATGACAAATATTATAAGAAATAATATAGACATAATAGGATTTAAGATAAGCAATCAACATGTATAAAAGAAACTGCTCTTGAAAGATGATAAATTATTAACACTTACCCAAATAAAATCTTCCTTTAAAGAACCACAGAATAAAATTAAAAACTTTACTGATACTTCCCGACTATAATACTAATAAAACAAAATGCATACTTATGAACCTGAAAGTAAATTATAAACATATTTACAAAGAAAAATATAATATAGACATTGATGAAACAATAAATTACTTATGAATAATTCTTGAATCGACCACAGGCAAAATAATACAAATAGACATAAAATAATACAGGAACTAAGTCAAACAACAGACAAGCACACAAACAAATGGAAAAAAGGCTTTTTTTTACATTTGAAGAAAGATTACCATTAACTAAAATTATATTACCAAAAATATTATTACTGATTTAAATATTTTCACCAAAATTCTTAAAATTTATCCAGCAACAGCATTAATGCCTTCCATAGCTTAAACTAAGAAAATACAAGAAAACAATAATGATAACCTTCTTGTATTATGTGAACCAAACAAAGAACAAAAAAGACACCTAAAGAGTAAACAATAAATTATGTTTACCACAGAGACTCCAACTAAAGTTCCACTCTACAGTGCAGAAAAAACAAAAAAATACACTGGAAACGTAAATAGTGCTTTTGTTTCAATATTTAAAACTTCTTCAGATAAAACAAACTCAAAGTTGCTGTTTAAATAGTATGTTGAGCTAGTGCATTTGTCTCTTGTTTGTTTCTGACATTATTAATATGCTCATAGAGCTTATCTTTCAATCTACGTTCTGTCTTGCCTATATAGTAAACTGGACAGTTTTGACACAAGGCAACATAGTTATCAGCTTTAGTACAACAAAGTATATACTAACTTGTACATGTTTTAAGATTAATTATCATCAGTTTAACTGTTGTAGAAAGCTGTGGTCTCTGTTGCCTTGTGTCAAAACTATCCAGCCTACTATGTAGACAAGTCAGAATGTAGACTGAAAGATTGGATCTATGAGCATATTAATGACTGATTTCATGACACAAACTTCAAAATTATCCAAAATACTGCCACAGGTCTGAAAAGAAATGGCATTCAGCATAAAAGCCGGTCAGTCCTTCAATAAATTTTATTCCAATAAAAATTATTTCAACTGGTGATCCACTGTTGCTAGAGGTGAACAGTCTGAAGAAGTTCACATATGGTTTGAGTGAACAAAAACTCTTATTTTTATTGAAATAATTTTATTGAAATAAAGTTTACTGAATAACTGACTGGCATTTCTGCTGAATATCATTGCTTTCCAGACATGTAGCAGTATTTTGGATTATTTTAAAGTTTGTGTCATGAACTGCTATGGAATTGGAGGGCTTGGCAACTTCTCAACCCTTGTTGTCTCAAGATATATCAACACAACAAGAGGGCACTATGGATATTCAGGATGTAAACTGATTGATTGGGAATCTGACTTTATTGTTGCAGTAGCTGACACAGAGAGTGGATGCTTTCATACAGTTATTGAATTTTACTGGAACTGAGATACCTCTGGGCCAGCTGCACCAACAAAATAGTAAGAACCTTTTTTATCCTATATTTTATAAAAATGCCCCCCCCCCCCCATAACGCACAACAATATAATGCTGGGTTTGATAAGTATGAACATGCTAATAGAAATGTTGTTACTACTGAGGGTGGAACTAATATGGTTTTAAATACTCCCTTCACAATTAACCCTGTTATGGGAGAAATGTTGAATGGTAATGGGGGACAAGGAGTGAATTCACAAGTAGAAATGGAAATGAATGTTGGTAGTTTACCATTATCTAATTTGGGAGAATGGCTTAACAGAGATTTTTATTTATATATGGGAATGACTCGGCCTAACCAAATGAGTGGCACATTACAAGAAAAGCTGGATGAACTGGATTATAAACTTTTTAAGTGTAAAAAAAATTACAATTAGAAAATGCTTACTTTAAGGAATGTGTAAAAAAAATGGATACCTAAGGGGCTGTGGTTATGGTGATATCCCACCGGCCTCAAAGTAAACTCTCCGTTACACCAGGATTTGCTTATATTATTTAATAGACATGGCTGTGAGTATTTAGATGTATTGATGTGAAATAATTCTAAATTGATTGCATCACTGACTGCTGAAGTGCAATGGTTAGAAAATAGTATTAAAAAGGATGGTGCATACAATAGAGGTGTTTCTGAACATAAAAGAATTTATTTGAGTATTGAGCGACAGCTGAATAAATTAAAAGAGAAAAAAAATTAAAAAATTGGAGTAGAATAAGAAAGAATATGTGGAGAGGAAGGCATACCCCAGTCCACCTAAATCACAAGCTTGGGGAAGGAGATCTGAGATGCGGGGCCAACCAAACCATGGTAACTCCCATGAGAATGTACATAATTATGATAGGAGAGAGTCCAATGGCTCTAATAATACAAGAATATCCAGTGAGATGGAGTAGGGGACCTAACAATGGGAATTCCCCAACGCTAAGGTATTCTGAGAGAATTAGACAAAGGAACAATGGATGGGGCAGACAAATAATAATCCATTTTTTTTTGCAATCACCATTACAGAATCAATGGAGGGAGGAATTTTCCACATATTAATCACAACAGGTACTATTAGCAGGGCCCTATGAGTAAACTTAAGTATGGAAGAGGAAGAAGTAGACATCAATAATAGTAGTGAGATGAAATTGTCTACATTTTGTACAATTGTTATGAATGAAGATGCTGACTTTAAAATTTAAATTTTTCTAATACCCCACGGGACCAAAAGGTGGCCAAATTTTTAAGTAAAGGGTTGACCTTTTTCCCTTCTTCAAGGGTCAACTTGGCTAGCTCATTGATAAATATTACAATTTTCCTGAGGAAGTTGAATTTGAAGATATTATTTGGAGCGAACTTCAGCAGGCAACAGGACTTGAATGCAGTCAGGATTTACAAACCCCCCATTCCAACACTTCTACTATTTGAAAAGTTTTGTGATTTTGATATAAGAACAATATTGAGTGCTGGAAGAAAAGAAGAAAACATTATGAATGAAGAAGAATATTCCATTCTGGAATACTTGAGATGTCAAAATATAAGGGTGATGAAACCTGATAAGGGGGTGGATTGGTAATTATGGACTGGCATGATTATAATGAATGAATGTACAAAATCTTGAACACTGATACATATGAGGAAGTGACAATAACCAGCTGAATGGAGCTTATTGCAACATAAGAAGTACCCTAGAGGATATGTTTATAGAAGGTGGAGTTGATATGGATATTTTCAACTACTTGAATATGGCTGCCCCAGTAACAACAATTATATTTGGAGTCCCCAAGATTCATAAAGATTTGAATAATCCACCAAGACCAATCGTTGATGGAAGGAATTCGATTACATATGTATATGCTAAGTTTATTGACATCAAATTGAACCCCCTACTATCTGCAGAGTCACAGATTTGTAAGGATTCTTGGTCCTTCCTGGAAATCATTAATGGGGTGGATTTTGATGCAAATGATTTTCTGCTCACAATTGATGTGAAGGACTTATATTCTGTGATTCCTCAAGATACAGGAACAGAATGGGTGGCTGACTTTCTCCTAGGCAAGGGTCTCCCACAAGAACAGATTAATCTCTACTAGGAACTGTTCAAGTTGGTTTTGCATAACAACTACATTTATTTTGATGGAAATATTTCCTACAGAAGTCAGAGGTGGCAATGAATTCCACTTGTATTGGGTATCTTTGCTAACATTGTCATGGCTGTGTGAGAGCATAGATTTGTGCTGGACATTCCCTCCATCAGGACAAATATTAGAACTTATGTCCATTTTTGGAAGATATATTTATCATATGGAAAGGAGATGAGAGGTGCATCCACCAGTTTGTCCAATACATTAACAACAACCCCCTTCTTGAAATTCACATCTGAACATCATCTTGAAAGACTTTCCTATTTGGATGTTTTATTAGAAAAGGACAATGAAGGGTAGAAATGCTCTTCTAAAATCTATAGAAAAAGCATGTATTCCAACACTTTTCTACACTTTACAAGCTCCCACCCTTTTCATCAGAAGAGATCTGTAGTGAAAGGGCAACTAACCTGGTCAGCCAGAATGATTTCCTTGGATTCCAAATTCCATCAAGAATGTGCTAACCTTCGTATGATGCTTCTACAAAGAGACTATCCAGAATCGCTGGTTCAGGATTTGGTGGAGGGGGTGACATCAAAAAGATTGACTGGTTATTTCAAGCCCATCCTCTTTAAGGAAGGAAATCAACATCAAGATGAAGAAGCTGTGATAGGGACTCTTTATTTTGAACATTCTGAGGCGAGCACATCGAAAGAGTTTGACACGAGTTCTGTGACCACCTTTAATGCCAATAGCTGGGTCCTGAGGTCTAGTTTTAATAGGAATTGGACATTGTTATATGATGATGTGGAAATACATGATAAAATCCAGAAAGTTCCTCCGTTAGTATATTGGAGGGGCCAGAACCTGAAAACTTTTCTGGAACAGAAAAAAACAGGTTCACTAAGAGGAAGGTCTGGTATGACAAAATGTGGAGCCTGCTGATATTGTAAGTTCATTTATGAGGGGTCCACATTTTAGGTAAGGGATTTTACCTACCATATTAAGTGTATTTTTAACTTTGAATCTAAATAAGTTGTCTATTTAGCATAGTGTCAGAAGTGTCCCTATTTTTATGTTGGAAAAATTGAGATGAAACTTAGAGACTGTATCTATGAACATGAATATAGTATTAAAAACGAATTTATTGAATTCCTTAGCTAAACATGTGAATATGAATGAGTATAATTTTTTTAAATATTTGGTCATTGATCATGTCCCAGTAAAGGTGATGGGAGGGCCTTGGGAACGTTATTTTCAAAAGAAAGAGTTAGTATGGCAACTAATTTTTAATGCCTATTTTTATCCTGGGTTGAATGAATGCTGCAGTTTGAAACCTATTTTAGCATTAAAAGCTTTGGCTAGATTTATAATATTTTTAGTAAGTGTTAACTACCTTTTGGGTTAAAATGAGTTATTTAAATAATGAGGTAGTTTGGTCTTGTACCAGTCTTTGTTTTATTTTTCAAATGTTTTTAAAAAATATTTTAAAGAAAATGGTGGCTGGACCTGTAAGACACTAGAATAAAGTGATGTAATGATTGCATCCTTTTACTGGAGTCTTTTTATAAAGAGCTTACTGAGGGTGAAAAGTCTGAAGAAGTTCACACATGGTTTGAGTGAACAAAAGCGTTTATTTTTATTGAAATAATTTTGATTGAAATAAATATTACTGAAGGAGTGATCAGCTTTTCTACTGAATGTCATTGCTTTCTGGACCTGTAGCAGTATTTTGGATGATTTATTATTTTGAAGCATATTAATGACATCAGAAACAATAAAGATGCAAATGCACTAGCTAAACATGCTGATGAGACACCTGGTCACTTTTTTTAAGATTTGTTATAATTGAAAAAGTTATACTAGGTGAACATATAGGACCAAGGCAGATACTTTAAGAGAAGCATGAGCTGTTCTGGTAACTGAAACTTAATGCAAGCAGGTGCCCAGGACTGAATGACTACATTTATATAAGCTCCCTTTTGAATCTGAATGCATTACAGAGATAAATGTGCTTGACTTTTTAACATGAATGTAAATATATGTTTTATATAAATATATATATATACTTTTAAAATAGTTTTTATATTTTATAATACTTCTTTCAGCTTGTATTTTTTACAATTTTTTCTTTGAATTTTGTTTGTTAAAAACTATTATACCACTTTAAATGTGGAAGGGAGCTCAGCTGTCATGTGATGCACAATGTCACATGAGACCACATTTAAACAGCAACTTGAATAGTGTCTTTTATCTGAAGAAGTTTTAAATATTAAAACAAAAGAGCTAATTACATTGCCAGTGTATTTTTTGTTTTTTCTACACTGTGGACTGGAACTTTAGTTAGAGTCTCTGTGGTAAATGTACTTTCTTGTTTAACCTTCTTGTATTATCCTAATAAGCCACAAACATCTTACAAAAAGACATTAAAACATGGAATGATGGGGGGCTAGGATTTCCAGATACAGAAAGCTATGTTACAGCTTTAGTAATAAAACAATTATTAGTAGAACAGTGAATATTATGCTAATCGAGAATATATATACATATGTATATATATATAGTTTCACTTCAGAATCCTGAAATATCACAATCCTGAACTTCATAATCTGGAAGCCCCAAATCCTGAAAGTTCAAAATCCTGAAAACTCAAAATCCTAAATCCCAAAATACTGAAAACACACAGGATACATGTACTGGCTATAGACAACACAAACCATATGCCATTCCACCAAATATAAACAGGGGGCAAGACCCCATGCACCCCCCATATGGGGGGCTGAATCCCCCACAGCCCTGCTAGTTAAATATATCAACTCCAAGATTACACTTCACTATACTATCATGAGTTATGTTGTAGTATAGCAAGTTAAAAGGGAACATTACTAAGGTTACAACAGGTAGTCATGAAATGTGTGATGGTATGTTTGCCATTTTCTTTCTGTGGAGTGCAATCCTGGAGTTCACATATTCAGTTAGTAGGGTTGTGGAGGGTGCAGCCTCCCACATGTGGGGTGCAGGTAGGCTTGCTTCCCTGTTTATATTTGGTGGAATGTCATATGGTTATACTTGGTGAAAAGTGCTATCCTTTGTCTTGTATGTGTTTCTGTGGTTTATTCCATATATTTCTAGTTAATCACTGTATATTAATCAGATCAGATAACAGTAGTAGAAGTAGCGAATGTAAACTAATAATAGAAAATATATAATTCTACAGCATTACTAAGTATTCAAAAGTAATCCAAGCAAGGCAGGCAGTCTGTTTCCAGTCGAAAATCCTTTATCAAGTACACAGACAAGCGATCCAAGTAAAACAAAAATAGAGTAATAATTTCCTCACAAGCTTTCTAAATATATATATACTTTTTATCAGGCATGGGAGTGGTTTATTGTGCTGTAAAACAAAGTGTTATTGGTACACATGTTAAATTCACATCCCTTCCCCCATCAGTGTGACATTCGAGCTGGTCCTGCCCTACCTAGTAGCTGTCATAATAATATATAGCCCTAATGTACTTTAATGGTACATCTTATTTAACCAAATTATTAAGTCTGTGATTTTATACAAGGCAATATACTACATGGCTGGAAATATATCAACCTTAGTTCATTTTGCGATCAAAATTATATATAAATATACACATATACATTTTGCATGTAAATCAGTTTCTATTTTCATAACCTATTGTTAACATCCTTCTAGACCTCTTCAGGTCTGTGTACAAGAACCCTAAAAACCTATATAATTGTATAATTAGTTAGTATTGTTATTACCATCATTTTGAATAAAGTGGAAAAAAGAGAACCAGAAAAAATAAAAAAAATACAAATATATATGTATGATGATGGAAACAAAATATACACTTAAATTTCAAATTATTTAAAATGGTATATAAAACCAATTTGTAGAAAAAAAAATAAAATAACAATTAATCGTGTAAACAATGTGGCAATTTTCTAAGTTCCAGTGCACTTTTAATTGAACAGTAGTAGTTTAGTCCAGGCTTTCTCAAAGAGTTCAGCTTTAATTGCCACATGAGTTCCTGTTTCTCCAGAATATTCGGGATGTCTCCTTCAAGATCACCCATGTCTATGTGATCCAGGATATGGAACTTAAAACCTGTGTGTCTTTTATGAAGAGAAAGGTGTTTGGCTAGTGCATTATTTTGACAGATGACATGAAATCCTTATTTACAGTCTTGCCCACATAGAATGCATCACATTCATTGCACTGTGCCTTGTAAATTACGTTTTTAGTGTTACAGTCACCCCCTGCACTGGTTTTTAATGATCTTCTTTAAATAAGGGCAATAAAAACTATCACCTTGCTGTATAAATATACAAAATGTACAATTAGTTTCACATCTTTTAGTGCTTTTTTCACATGGTCTAGGTTTAAATTCTGAAAGGACTGAAGCACCTTCACTCAACCTCCCCAGTAGAAAAATGTTAAGTAATCCCACAGAGAATAACAAATGCAAAAATAGCTGCATCCTGACATACACTTTGGATTATCAGAGTATCAAAAATATTATTGAAGAAAACTGGGACATTGTCACAGGAAACCCTTTTCTGATTAACATCTTAGGTGAAGCCCCATCATTTGTTTATAGGAAGGCCAGAAATATTAGAAGTGTTGTTGAATTTAAACCTAGACCATGTGAGAAAAGCACTAAAAGATGTGAAACTAATTGTACATTTTGTATATTTATACAGCAAGGTGATAGTTTTTATTGCCCTTATTTAAAGAAGATCATTAAAACCAGTGCAGGGGGTGACTGTAACACTAAAAAAAGTAATTTACAGGGCACAGTGCAATGAATGTGATGCATTCTATGTGGGCAAGACTGTAAATAAACTGGATTTCATGTCATCTGTCAGAAATCCGCTCTGGATGTAAAAATAATGCACTAGCCAAACACCTTTCTCTTCATAAAAGACACACAGGTTTTAAGTTCCAGATACTGGATCACATAGACATGGAGGAACAGGAACTCATGTGGCAATTAAAGCTGAACTCTTTTAGAAAGCCTGGACTAAACTATTATGGTTCAATTAAAAGTGCACTGGAACTTAGAAAATTGCCACATTGTTTACATGATTAATTATTTTATTTTTTTTCTACAAATTGGTTTTAAATACCATTTTAAATCATTTGAAATTTAAGTGTATATTTTGTTTCCATCATCATACATATATATATTTTTTTTAATTTTTTTCTGGTTCTCTTTTTTCCACTTTATTCAAAATGATGGTAATAACAATACTAACTAATTATACAATTATATAGGTTTTTAGGGTTCTTGTACACAGACCTGAAGAAGTCTAGAAGATCTTTGTTAACAATAGGTTATGAAAATAGAAACTGATTTTTACATGCAAAATGTATATGTGTATATTTATATATAATTTTTGATCACAAAATGAACTAAGGTTGATATATTTCCAGCCATGTAGTATATTGCCTTGTATAAAATCACAGACTTAATAATTTGGTTAAATAAGATGTACCACTAAAGTACATTAGGGCTATATATTATTATGACAGCTACTAGGTAGGGCAGGACCAGCTCGAATGTCACACTGATGGGGAAGGGATGTGAATTTAACATGTGTACCAATAACACTTTGTTTTACAGCACAATAAACCACTCCCATGCCTGATAAAAAGTATATATATATTTAGAAAGCTTGTGAGTAAATTATTACTCTATTTTTGTTTTACTTGGATCGCTTGTCTGTGTACTTGATAAAGGATTTTCGACTGGAAACAGACTGCCTGAATACTTAGTAATGCTGTAGAATTATATATTTTCTATTATTACTTTTTGACTTGACGAGTTTATGTTCGCTACTTCTACTACTATTGTCTGATCTGATTAATATACAGTGATTAACTAGAAATATATGGACTGAAAATCTTCCAAACAGAGAAGTTTCTTACACTGTTTTGTTTTTAGACCCACTACACTTTAGTGGGTTCTTTTGAGACTTCGGGAATACCACGGAGATTACTTGTTTTTTGTTTCTGTGGTTTACTATCATAATCTTGAAAATTAAAAAAAAAAGTGCACTTATTAGCAAAGTGTTTCACCGAAAGTACACCGAATGTCCTAATGTCGCAAAATAGCTGTTAATGCTGAAAATGTCGATCATGACATTTTCAGCACTTAACAGCAATCCCACCCTTCCTGTAACTCCCCAACTAGCTAACCTAACATCCCGTTTATGCAGGGGTACAAGCCCCCCTGCACCCCCCACACCCCCTAACTTAATATTCCAACTCCGAGATCCCACTACAGTGAGAAAAGGGATGTATTTCCCTAACTGCACTGCACCGCGATACCTTTACATGAGCGAACGTTATATTTGCAAATGCACAGTCCATTCGCAAAAATGATGTTTGCTCATGTAACCTGCACACATATGAAGTATTTGAACATCTGTTCTTCGAATACTTCATAGTCGTGCAATTGCATGGTGACATTTCAATGGTAAACCATTTATGTGATTACTTGTAATGGAATATTGTCATTCTTTGTGTCCTATATATTTTCAGTATTTTGGGATTCAGGATTTTGAATTTTCAGGATTTTGGGCTTCCGGATTATGACGTTCAAGACTGTAATATTTCAGGATTCTGAAGTGAAACTATATATATATATATATATATATATATATATATATATATATATATATATGTGTGTGTGTTTGTGTGTGTGTGTGTGTGTGTGTGCGCGCGTGTATAATATTAATAAATCCTAAATAACCAAGTTAAACGGTGAAGTGACATTCATCAAGATCTGGGTATTAGTTTCAAATTGTTCTCACAATGATATAACCAATCTCACTCAAAATATCTATAAAATATATCAACGGCTATTAAAAATTACATGCACAAAGACATTAACAAAAAGTTGCTTATTAACTATATTTCAATTTAGAGTGAATTTATATTTAGAAAGAGCAATAAAAACATGCTATATTTGAGAGAAATTAAATTATTAGTGTGTTATGATTTTAATGAGGGAATGAATGTAAAAACAACTGAGAAGACAACAGTGGAATGGAACTGAATAGAATATATTAAATGGAAGTTGGTTAACCTTACTAACCTTAAGAAATTATATATTTAGGAAAACAAAAATCATATTCAGTAGATAATTACAAGATACTGGTACTTAAAAATAAAAATGGAATTTACTTTAAAAGAAAAATGATGTTATGATCTATTGAATGTATTATAATCCCACTATTTTTGCAAACATATACACAGAAATTCTTAAATAGAACATTTATATTTAACATAAAAAAGCTAGAATCACAACAATTAAAATAGTCGTATATACTGGAGATGCATACATACATACAAATATCTCAAGCATGGGCATTAATGCCCTTCTAGGTTGTCAATATACCAAAACAGTTGTTCTCATAATGTATCCATGCTGTTCTTAAAAAATATTTAAACTAGTGCTTGGTCTAATATAATCTGGTAGTTTATTTCATGCATCAGCTGCTCTCTCAGAGAACCAATTAGTACACTTCTCATTCCTATAGGATCTTCTGCATCTGATGATTCTCTACTACTCTTTGATAACCCCAAATATTCCCAGAGGTAGTTGTCTCTAAATGCTCTGTATAACTGAATAAGGCCTCCTCTTAAATGTCTATATGAGACACTGTACAGGCTCAGATATTTTTTCATAATAACTTAAATTTTCACATTCTTGAATGCCCTTGGTATATTTCCACTATACTCTTTCCAGTTTACTTATGCTTGTTTTCTTACAAGGTTTCCATATTGTTATTCCATACACATGTTTGAGCCTAATGTAACTAATAAACAATGACTTCATTATTTCTGAATTCCTAAACTTTATAAATCATTTTATACAAGTTATAGTAATATAACTATCATTAACCAATTGGTTGATAGAGTAGAAAAACTCAAAGCCGAATCTACTCATATACCCAGGTCCTTAAATAAATCTACAGTTTCAGTCACTGTGTGCTGTATTAAATATTCAACTTTCAATGTTTGTCCTCCAAATCTCATAGTCTTAGTTTTTAAATATTTATCAGCATATCATTCACCTGTGCCCAAATGGTCAATTTAGTCAAGTTCTTTTGCAGACATGCCAATATCTGCAGCAGGTGCAATCAGTGTACCCAGTTTCAAGTTATCTGCATACAGACAAGAGAACACCTCAGATAAAAAAGATACATCTGAAAGATACGATCTAAACAAGAAAGGGCATAGGACAGGACCTTGTGGACACCCTAAATGTAACCAAGAATTTCACCTGTCCAATTGCTGTATGATACTGGGCTCATGTCCTATTTATAAGCCATGTGGATATACATCTTATCAAGAGTATATCAATAGCTAGTTGTTAAAATTTATTGATCAATGTTTTCTGTATGACCCTGTCAAATCCTGAAGCTAAATCTATATAAATTAAGTGAAATAAAAACACCACAAACTAAAGAAAAACAAAAAAAGAAGTGAAGACTTTGGAGCTTAAGTCCACAAAATCACTTTATTAAGCACTTTCATCCTTGGCACAACAGCACCTCTTCAGAACAATTCTTCACAACAACTACTCAACTCACTTTTATATAGTAATCAGTCCCATCCCCCCAATCAGTCACCATGGAGACTGTTTAAGCTAGTAACACACACCACCTAAAACCTTAGGTCTTCAGCACTTGACTTTGGTGATCTATACACTCCAAGAATAGTTATATGTTCTAGGGTTGTCTTTATTGCCACAGTTACACAATCTACAGTGTTGATGTTATTGTTGAACATGTAATACTCACGTTTCTCATATCTATCTTTAATGCCTATACCTCCACTTGATTTTTGTTAGAATGTTTGTTACGGTAAAAACATTTATACCCTGACAGAAAAGGTTTCCAGTCATTGTTCTTTAACCATGTTTCATAAACAATAACAACATCAGAACCTAGCAAATTTCCAATGAGAAAAACATTATTATTAAATCTCCCAGCATTAGCAAGCAAAAAAGATGGATCAAATGTTGCTGTCTGTGAATTGTTAAATTTTTGACCTGGCAAAAATCCTTCTTTGTGTTTGTCAAATATTGTAAAATATCTGCTGCAAAATGCTTCTTCCCAGATATGTAAAGAAAAAGTATATTCATGTTGGGAACACCCATTTTAAAAACTAAAAGCTGACACACCAGGGCATGAACTGGCAGTTCACTTCTTGGTGTTGGTTTTTAGTTTTTAAAACAGGTTGTTCCTGCTGCCACTTCACTACTCATGTATCATTTCTTATATTCATATTGGGATCCTCTTTTTGTTGACTATACAAAACTTGGAAATGATTGCAAGCAAATGCAAGCTTGTAGTTAAACATTATGGACAGGCAGTTGTAAGTTAACAAAACTATGATTTTTATATAACATTCTGATATCAGCAGGTGTAAATGTTAACAATCACCCCCTTCTGGGATTCTGTTAGGTATATCAAGAAATGTAATAATAAGAAACTGGTTAAAAACAAGTTCAAAGAAACAGAACCTAATTTTACAGAATTTCTATTGCTCTTTTAAAATGTTAATCCTAAATAAATTCCCCCGCATGCCTTGCATGGCATGCAGAATGAGTGCAGGAGTTCTAGCAGTCAACATGTCTGCCGTGCGATCCGGGAACAGCCTGCAGGGGCGTGCACGAGCGCTCCTGCACTAGTCCTGCATGGACTAAGCCTCTGTATGCAAATCACCCCATTTGCAGGAGAAATCCATGCAAATGAGGTAAATATACAATCCAGGAAGTTTGAAACCAGTCGTGCGGGACTAGTGCAATCTGCAGAAATGTACTCAGTTAGTAACCGAGTACATTTCAGCAAAATCCAAAACGGAGCTATGACAGCTCCAAATAAAGGCTGCATATCAGTCAGAAAGCATGCCAATGGCCAAGTAAAAGGCCATTGGCATTGCAAACAGCTTTAAAAAATAAAAAAATCAACTTTTTTTTTTTTAGCGGATCTTGGCTGTTTAAGTGTAGGGCAGCGGTGCGCAAATGGAATCGGGGGGAAAATAATAAAATAAACCTAAAATAAATATTCTAACTAAAATCACTATTCTGCCATGAAAGTCAATGGCAGGCAGAAGACAACATGGCCAGTGAGTAGTGGTTGCTAAGGGGGGAGGCTCAGTGTGAGACATGTAACTATGCATTAGCGGCAATCCTATGCAAATGAGGGGAATGATAGTGAATCCTAGTTTTCCCCAGCATGCTAGTCAGGTCCCAACAGTGTAAGAGTAGGAATAGCCTGGTGCAAGCCTAGGAGTTAGCTGACATCATGGGGGAGTGTCAGGCAGAGTGTAAGCGGATTGCAGCCCTGTGGATCAGGTTTGCTCCTAGCTAAGCACAGCTAAGCAAGAGGGGTGTGTCTGACTCTGGCTAGCACTCTTTACATTGCCTAAGCAGGTGTGCATGCCACGCACTGGATTTTAAAGGTTTAAAACCAGTGTTAAACCAGGAAACAGCAGCTCTGTGCACATTTGAGCACTGTGTTTGTGCGGCATATCCCTGAGCTTAAACAGGAAGGCAATGGGAAGGGAAAACAGCAGAAGGAAGGTAATCTAGGAGAACTAGCATAGCTGGTGGGTGAAATGTATCAGAATCAGCCAATTACACAGGCAGCAGACCAGCCCAGCCCAGAACACTACCATGAACTATGCAAACACCTTCCTATCTGGTTTTTCCCACACTGTGGGGGACTTTTAACAATCAAAACAACAAAATGATAGGGGCTGCAATAGCTATCATGCAACAACTTGTGGAAGAGGCTGAGAGTAGTGAGGATGTGAATGCTGTCAACCAACCCACAGTGAGGAGATGGAGAAGAGTGTGCAGACCCAAGGTAACCTACCAGGGGCTACATGAGTTGGAGATAGTGTAGTGCTATAGGGTGGACAGGGACCTCCTACAGCAAATTGTTGAGCTGTGGCCGGCCACGCCTGACACACAAAACTAACAGAGGGGAACCCATCCCAGTGGATACCAAAGTATGTGTAGGCCTAAGAACACTAGCTGCAGGTACCTTCCAAAGGCCAACTGGGGATATGATGGGGATCTCACAGGCATCAGCATTCAGGGTACTCCACCAGTTCCTAGATGCCATGTCAGCACGTCAGTGAGAATGTATATTTCCTCAACACCCATGAGGAGTTGGACATCAATATGCAACTGTTCCACCAAACAGCAGAATACCCTGAGGTAGTGGGTGCTATAGACTGTACGCACATATGCATCAAAGCATCACCCAGTGAGTGGGGTAGAGTCTACATCAACTGCAAGGGCTTCCCCTCCATCAACTGCCAGGTTGTGTGTGATGCCTAGGGCATAATAATGAATGTGTGTGCTGGCTGCCCTGGAAGCTATCACGATTCCCACATCTGGCATCTGACACAGCTGTATCAGAGATTTTCCAATGGGGACATCCCTCACGGTCACCTAGTGGGGGATGCTGGACAGGCACTGGAGCCGTGGCTGACACCCATCAGAAATGCACACACACCCGAACAGGAACTCCATAATGAGGCACACACACGGACCAGAATTATAGTAGAGCATGTGTTTGGGGTGTTCAAGTCACAGTTCTGGTGCCTGGACAAATCTGGTGGAGCCTTGCAGTACTCACCAGCTACATGTACCCAAATTGTCATTGTATGTGCCATGCTACACAATATGATCCTGTGGAAACAGCTGCAGCAGGAACAGCATGGGGCAAGGCCACTCAGCCCCCCACCATTGCCAAAGCCTGCACAGGCACAGAGTGACTCATAGGAGGAACAACCTGAGCCTGCCCCAGTAGGCAGAAGGTGGCATGCCCAGTATGCCCTGGCCTTGGCAAAAAGGCAATGCATAGCACATACACTAGCACAGTAGGGGCCCAGGGAATAACATCTCTCTCAAACATGACACTACCTGTGGTCAGCCATGTGTAGGGAGTGTACTACGTGCAACTGACATAGACAGCCCTGCAGCACTACCCTCAATACTGGGACATCCACAAGGTAAGTGACTCACACATGACAGTCAGGGGGGGTTCACATACCCAATAACAGTCACAGCCAGCAAGACAGCTGTAGACAAACACAAACAAAGGCTGTGCTATGGGCTGTGAATGATGCCTATGGGTAACCCTCCCCCCCAGGCCTACACAGACAGACCACAGCAGGTCAGGCAGTGGGACATTAGTTCTGAAGGGCAGGAAGTCAGAAACTAATATGTAGGTAAATCAAAGCTAAGATCTGTAGTACACTGGTATGCTTCTAGTCAGCATGATAGCTTAGAATACAGGATGAAATGGAGTACCTAACATACCAGTACAGTCATAGCACATGTGTACAAGTTTCAGGTGTGCCCCCCCCCATCCTATGTAGTCATGTAATAACAGTGAGGTGTGCCCCCTCAATCCTGAGTAGACATGTAGAAATAGTCAGGTGTGCCCTCCCATCCTTCGTAGAAATGTAGTAACAGTCAGGTGTGCCCCCTCCCAATCCTGTGCAGAAATGTAGAAATAGTCAGGTGCCCCCCCATCCTATGTAGAAATGTAGTAACAGTCAATGCCAAATGATCGATGGATACCCTGCAAAAACAGTATGCTACCTGTAGGTGTACAACACAAAGCTCTGCACTGCAGTACAAACTACCTGGACTTGATCCACACATTCAATACAGACGGGCATACTGGGCATGCTCACACACTTAAACAAATGAAGGCCATGTCTGCAAACACCAGACATATCTGGTAGTCACAGATATTAGTGCAGACACCCCTCAGTATGCACCACTCATGCTTTGCACACACACTGGATAGGAATACAGACATATATCTAAGGACAACACACTATAATAAGCCAAAGGTAGACGTACATAGATGTGTGGAAGAGGGTGACTGTAACAAGGAGCCATCCAGGCCTGTCCCACCCAGCCCACAGCCAAAGGGCCACAACCACATGAGGTTCAAATGTCACCCACTATAGATACTAGCCACCGGTATCTGTCAGCATTACAGACTATGTGGTGCAACTGCTAGCTGTGCAACATGACTGTTCAAGGAAGTAGTCATCTAGCAGCTGTATAAACGTACCTGTGAAATATGACCCTGTGTGTGCCCGCATGTGGTGTGTTAACCTCTAGATGAATTGGTTATGGCCCATGCACACACACTGCCCTCCTCATAGCCCTACTATGGCAAGCCTGCTGAGGTCATCCACTGTGAAATACACCTTTGGGAAAGATGCAGCCCAGTAATCTCCATGGCGCGTCCTATAACTTTGTATTGCTGTAGTGTGATAAACTAGTTAGTTGGGAGTTCCAATCCCAGACATGGCAACTGTGTGTGTGTCTGTCTGTGTAGAGAGCAATGCTTTTTAGGTTAGTCACACTCCCTAAAATTCAAATGCTCTACTTTGGTAAGGCTGCTGATGTCATCCACCTAGAAATACTTCTCTGGGAAGGGTGTTGCCCAGTAATCTCGGTAGCATGTCCCATAACTGCGTACTGCTGTAGTGTGATTTTTATTTATTTTTTTATTTTATGTTTTGTTGTCGGAAAAGTCTAGGTTCCCACAGAGCCTTTTCAGCGGGAGGCCGGGAGAAATGCCAGATGATGCATGTCTTTGGAATGTGGGAGGGGGAGATACCGGGAGAAACCCACGAACACACAGGGGGATGCAAACTCCACACAGAAGGCACCCCAGCCGAAACGAAACCCGAGAGACTCCTCTGCTGTGAGGCAACAACGTTAACCGCTGCACCACTGTGCCGCCCATAAAATAGTTAGGTAGGAATTCTAATCCCAGACTTGGCCAGTGTTTGTGTGTGTCTGTCTGTCTGTGTAGAAAGCAATGTTTTTTAGGGTAGTCACACTCCCTACAATTCAAATGCTCTTCTTTGGTAAGGCTGCTGATGTCATCCACCTAGAAATACACCTCTGGGAAGGTTGTAGCCCAGTAATCTCCATAGCATGTTCCATAACTGCATACAGTTGTAGTGTGATGAAATAGTTAGATAGGAGTTCTAATCCAGACTTGGCTAGTGAGTCTGTGTTTGTCTGTGTAGAGAGCAATGTATTTTAGGCTAGTCACACTCAATACAATTCATATGACCTACTTTGACAATCCTGCTGATGACATTCGCTGTGAAATACACCTTTGTGGAAAGGGCATACCAGCATTCCCCATGGTGCGTCCTATAACAGCATCATGCTGTAATGTGACATAGAACTCTGGTAGGGGTTCTATTCCCACACACAGCAGTTGTGGACATTTTGTGTGTGTTTCTATGTCTGTATAGGAGCAATGTATTTTAGGCCAGTCACACTCAGTACAATTCATTCACTTTGGCAATCCTGCTGATGTCATTCACTGTAAGATACACCTTTGGGCAAGATGCACTTTAGCAATCCCTGTGGCGCGTCCTATAATGGCGTAGTGTTGTAGTGTAATATACTAGTTAGGTAGGATTTTTAATCCCAGACATGACAGGTGTGTCTGTGTTTGTCATTCATATCCTGTGTGGAGGTGGTTCTGAATGTGTAACAACTGGACTCAATATGGAGTGGGTTTTGCAAACTTCTTATATGGTGGGCCAAGTATATATCACAATGTCCACCATACAGGGATAACAGATGTGAAATAGCTGAGAGGCTGGGGTGCAAATCCATACCCCTAAATGTGACATCAATGCCAGCTGAACAACATTAGCAACCTTTGCATTACCCAGGGAGCACTCTCAACCCATATCTCATACACACACACACACACACACACACACACACACACACACACACACACACACACACACACACACACACTTGCCTAGGCAACAGCCGCTATGTTGGTAGTACCCTGCATATTGCCCACTGATAGTAACCATGGTGTGATTGCAGTGGCCTACAGTGGGCATGGCACCGTGTCTATCAGTCCAATAGCCATGTACATGCTGACAGCGATCCTCCCCCATGTTCTCCACTGGACACCTGCAACACCTGTGGTGCCATCAAATGTGACCCACAAAGGGCATACCATGCCTGACACACAAGACCTGTATGGACAGATGCCACTGACACCAGGGAATACCGGTATCATGTGATCAATGTAGGTGCAGGGTCAACCTGCTGTCCATTAACAGTTCCCACCACATGAGGCCAGGACTGGCACATCTGATGATAACACTCCGTGTACACAACATGGGCCAGACACCCCAGGTACAGTTCCACATGTCACTGTACATGCATGTGGGAGGTGTTCACATCCAAGACACTGTCCATATCATGGACTAAGGAATACATACATGGCAAGCAATGCACAGTATTGGCCACAAGCAATAGTCACCCAGATGACTGGATGGTGAATACAATACCCACCTGTGTGGGCAACACCAGACAATACACCCCTGAGCCACATTGCAGACCATTGTCATGTGGCCTGATGCCAAGGTATACCCATCATCTAGCCTTGTATAGCCATCTGGCATCATCGACCACAACACACCTGTGAAGCAGTGCACCCATGCATGTCAGTACTGGCACCCGTGTCTGTGTGTGTGATGTATGATGTATGATCACATTCACAATCACTACAACCCCCATTGGCATACTGAAGCATGCTGTCTGATGTCAGACACCTCCACATACCCTTTGCACATATAAGCTCTGTATAACTCTTGTGGTGCATGTGATACCTGCATAGTACTGTGCTGTGGCAATCCCACTAATGATGAGTTGTATTCCTGGCCCTGCCAAGTATGTCAATGTGTGTGCGTCCCTGTGAGAGTGTGGCTGTGTTGACGCTGACACCTGTTCATGCAGACAGGCACGTATACTAAACCTACCACATAGCTACCTTATCCCTGTTGCAGATGTCACTCACTATTACATATACATTCTGAGACCTCCATAACATGCAACCTATGTGGTGCATCCCCTAACTGCATGGACATGTGATAGCACTACATAGATGTCAGGTGTTTGATACCCTGTACTGGTAGGTGTGTGATACAAACATGCTTAAGTTTTACTCTC
The DNA here is from genome assembly GCF_019279795.1 of Protopterus annectens. Taxonomy (NCBI): domain Eukaryota; kingdom Metazoa; phylum Chordata; order Ceratodontiformes; family Protopteridae; genus Protopterus; species Protopterus annectens. The sequence goes on from NC_056745.1 coordinate 1,092,577,684, forward strand.
CCACCCATCCCTGGCTTTTCTGTGCCTCTGTCTGCCTCTCTCACTCCCTCTCTGGTGGATGTGGAGACTTACACCTGCATTGCTTAGGCAGCAGCATGTGTATTTTAAGTGATTCTCAGGATAAGATGATGGCCTCTGCATGAATTGCAGCCCTCCTCTAGCTGATTGCATGTGGAACAGCTGTGGTAACCTTCCCATAGCCAATTTCATGGAAACACACACCAGTATCTAGGAAAATCATGTTGGTGTTGGGACTTTCATTCACTGTGAGCAGGAGCTCGATCTGTTTTATGGCAAACAGCATATCGGATGGATTGGGGATTTACCTTTAACAACATACACTGTAGAAACAGGCCACCACACAGGAGGGGGATGTCCTGAACTGACTACAGACTGTAAGTGCTGCTATACTACATTTGGAGTAATGTTGGTTTAACAGGGCGTATGTGGATATGGCTGCCCTACATGTTTTCATACCTGCCATGTTAGTGCTATGTTTATGAGGGAACACCCATCTATAGGGTCATCTGCAGACTGGCCAGTGTGTGTGGTGCCTTTTGTTTCAGATGTTACCCACAGAGCACCTATCTGTGAACTGCAGAAGGTAATGTGAGGATTGCAGTCTGTAGATGGTGACAGCTGTGAGAGTTACTGACTTCATACCCCTCAAAAGACATATGTTGCAACAAACCCAGTTACAACAGTAGATGTATGAGGTTATCACTGCAACATGTCAATACTGGCCCTGTGTATGTGCCTCCAGCCACAATCCTGTCAACCTTTATACATATGTTATACAGTAAGGGGTGCATATGTGTTGTATACCATAATTAGTGACATCATATCTGATAACAAGCCAGTGAGATATTAGGCTGCTACACATGTTATGTATAGTAGGGGTTATATTTGATGACATAACCTAGACATTCTGTGTTTGTGTGTACAGTACTGAGGTCTGAGTACTTATGATGATTGCTGGCAGTGTGTGTATTGTTAATATGTACCTTGGCCTGTGTACAGACTGTGGTAGATGTCATTGTTCTTGTTCCTGTTCTATCTTATGTTACATGCTGCTTCACTGTATGTTACCCTATTGGCTGACATGTTTGTAGGGCCATGCACGCATATGTCCCATACCACAGACAGGCATCAGAGCACAATGTGTAGCGACCCAGTATATTTATGGTTAGTGTGTGAGTGGCACATATGAGGTTGTTGTTGAACAAATAGTCCATATACTGTAATAATACGATAGCATACCATATGTGGCTGTGGTTGTGTTCATATTGATTGTGGTTATGCACTTTCACACAGGTGTTTATTACTCTGCACTGTGGCATGCCTGCAGAGCCTGCTATATATGCAGGTACATGTGTATTCCCCCATCGGAAATGTAGGCCAGTGGTGAGCCTGTCTGCCTGTAGCCTGCACAGTGTTTTGTTACATGCCTAGTAGCTTAGTGTACTCACCCAGTGAGATGTGATGTCCAGATACTTGCCAGATGTACTGCCGCCGGGCTAACATAACAGTCATGTATGTCAGACAGAGCAGTGGGATGCTGTACAGATGTATGTCAATATCTAGTGGGTAGTATGTGGCCATGGCACCTCTGTACCCATGATTAGTATGTGGCAGGATAGGCAGAGATGTGTGAATGCATAACCTATGGGAGAACATGTATACCAGTAGTACGTGTTATACCCATCTACATGGCTGTTAACATCCACATTGTCAGGATTATTCCACATGTCTTGCATTAAGGGGTTATGTGTATACCTCTGGACTGTCCAGAGTTTGTCAGACTGTCCACATATATTGGCCATTATCCCTGCTGTAGTCCATAGGAGCATTATGTGCTAGCAGTGGTACTGTACTATGATGTCCTTCAGATGTCTGTCAGTAGCCAAAGGTGCACATGTTAAAAGCAGATGTGACTCTCACCCACACCATGTCTGTAAAGACACTCCCTATTACAGTAGCAATAGTCTACAAATATACCTGCTATACATACCTGACATCCCCTTGCACTACAAAGTTGGGACTATAGGGTCTGAGGTAGGGCTACACTCCATGTTCAGGACATATGGTGAGGATCTATGTACATAATGTTATCCAGATATCTATATAGACATACCCATATGCATATCGACTTACATAGATGGATACGTATATGTACATAGCTATACAAAATGAACACCCAGATATATACATATACTGAGCAATATATGTCTGCGCATATACAGATAGAGATACATATGCACACATACGTATGGATATCTATATATATATATTGACAGTAGTAGGTATATCAAAATAGATATGTATGCACATATAGTTATTGATATCTATATATATATATACCAACATAACTAGGCATATCTGTACACATAAGATGTGCATACATATATAGCTATATAAACACACATACACACACACACACACACACACACATATATATATATATATATATATATATATATATATATATATATATATATATATGTATGTATATGGGAGAGCTACAGAATCCTGAAAGCCGAAAGTTCTGAAGACCATCAGGGGTGAGCTGCCTTAAGGTATATGGATGTACATTACCATACAATCCACCTTGGTTAAATGCAGGCCTACTGCCACCTGCCATACAGACTGTTCTGTTTGCCAGTGTGCTTGTGATGGTGTCCATTGTGCATTGTTATGTAACAGTTACATCCCATTGTGTCAACTGAGGTCTTTACCCCCTAGGGAGTGTCTACAGGGTATAGATAGATGCTGCTGAACTAAACATCTGCATGACTTACTGTTGATTGTTTGGTATCCTGTGGCCCAGTCTGTCTTTACTATTGTATTACTTGATGGCCTTGGCCTGGACAGCAACATTTGTTAACTTTTCCAGATTACTGTATTAGTATAACTGTTTCACAGTTGCATTACTCAGTTTATGTGGATGCCTGTGTCTAAACAGCTAGACCACATGGTATATACAACTGTCTTCTTCTTCTTTCTCCTTTTCCCGGTTACGGGTCACCACAGCGGGTCATCTGTCCGCTCATGATTGGTAGTGGAGTTTTACAGTGTCGAGTTGCCAGCCCGGCACCCAACCTTCCACAGAAGGCACACACACACTCACACCTAGGGTCAATTTAGAGTGTCCAGTTCACCTACTGCATGTCTTTGGAATGTGGGAGGAAACTGGAGCACCCGGAGGAAACCCACGCAACCACAGGGAGGACATACAGACTCCGCACAGAAGGCACCCCAGCCAAGAATCAAACCAGAGAACCTCTTGCTGTGAGGTGACAACGCTAAACGCTGCACCACCATGGCCACCCTTACAACTGTAATAGTACACAAATAAAGCTTTCCCATTTATGCAAACCTGTGTGTGGTGTTATATCCTTTGATTGATTTCTCTGTGAGTATGTGTTGCAGGCAATGATTGTCATTTGTATGGGTGGCTCATACAGTCTCCAGTTGGTAAGATGGTAACTGTAGGAATAGTGGCTGTTCCATATTGTGTGCACCTACTACATATGTATCTTACTATACATATCTCTGCGTGTGCATGTGTAGTTACATATATATCTATATGTATGTGTGTGTGTGTGTGTCTATATATATATATATATATATATATATATATATATATATATATATATATATATATAGATATATATATATATATATATATGTGTGTGTGTGTGTGTATGGTTCCCCTTCTTATGACTGAATTAACATAAGCTTGAAACTCATAAGCCTGAAACTCAAAAGCCTGAAAACAAAAAACATACATATACTGACTTTAAACAACAGAAACCATATTAATTTCAACTAAGTATAAGCAGGGGCAAGCCCTCCTGCACCCCCCAAGTGGGGGGCTGCACCCTCCACATCCTCTGCTACTTAAATATATCAACTCCAGGATTGCACTTAATTACACTAAGTGCAATCTCTGAGTTTGTATAATTAAGTAGCAGGGTGTATAGGGTACCCAGCCCTCCACATCAGGGTGCTGGGGGGCTTTCCCCCCCTGCTTATACTTAGTGGAAATTAATATGGTTTCTGTTGTATATGTATTTGTTGTGTTTACAGGCTTTTGAGTTTCAGGCTTTTGACATTTCAGGCTTTTGTTTTCAGGCTTTTGTAGTTTCAGTCATATGAAGGGGAACCATATATCTATAAATATATACACACATATATATATATAAATATATATATATATATATATATATATATATATATATATATATATATGTGTGTGTGTGTGTGTGTGTGTGTGTGTGTGTGTGTATCTGTATCTGCATATATGTGTCTGTGTATATGTATCCTAGGTATGCCCATGTAGTGTCAGGTCCTGGTTATGGGGTCTGCAACACTTGGTAGTGTATTGCAGGGTGAACGTGTTTGGCTGGGGGGAAGGGTATACCTATTCGTACAAGACGTATATTGTTTGGGGCCTCTCAACCCCATTAACAGTGCATGTGAACATATATGTTTTTGTTATTTACTCGTTGTTATCTACAGATGTATGTCTGTATATACATACATATATATATATATATATATATATATATATATCTATATATATATATATATATAGATATATATATATATATATATATATAGATATATATATATATATATATATGACATAAATATAACTATGTCTGTATATACTTACATAGTTATATATCTGCTTACATATATATATATATATATATAGATATATAAAACTAGCTGTATATATTTAGACATGTAGATGTAGACATATATATCTATAGATGTAGGCATTTACATATATATATATATATATATATATATATATATATATATATATATATATATATATATATATATTTCTATATATTAATATCTATATCTGCATATATAGGATATGTTTTATCTATTTAGATATTAATATACACACACACACACACACACACACACACACACACACACACACACACACACACACACACACACACACATCTACATAGGTTCATAGGTTTATACTAGGCTATCTGCCAAAAGGCATTTAAGCCCTTTTTAAAATTTTGTGGCTTAATATATATGAAATATGAAAAAATGCCTTTAAAAATTTTTTGCTTAGCCATTGCAGCAGATGATTTCAGATGATAAATGAAATGTATGACCATCCACCAAGATTTCTCTTGAACAAGATTTTCAGACAGAGCCAGCTGAGGTGCTCTCACATGGACTGGGATTTTTTTACACAGCATGCATAGTCTCTTGATAGAGTAAATCTATCCCTCCATCCCTATTTATGTCGTGCTAAGGTTTAAAGTTGCTTGGTTAGGTGTTTTTGTGGGTTTGGTTTTTTTTGAGGTGTTTTTGAGGTGGAGCATGTCCACATGACATGGCCTTGTATGTCACATGTCAGTCACCTCTGAGCAGGTGTGAGACGTATGAATAGAGCTGGAGTTTCTTCAATCTGGCAGCATATGACAGATGTTGGAGTCCCTTTATCCTTTTGGTGAGGAACTTTTGGGGTCTCTCCAATTGTTGAAATACATTTCCTGTACAGTTGAATAACTGGGCTGGAGGATATGGTTGTGACAACATCAGTGTTATGTATATCTGACAAGGCTTTGTGGTAAATCACTTTGGCTGTGGTGTGCAGGGTACTGGGTTCAAGCCTTGCAAAGGCTGTTTATTTTGTTGCTGGGCAGAACAAGGGCCATTGGATACAGAGTGATTAAAGCAATTTTGAGCAGTTGTAGCGGGTTTGTGCGGGTTGGTGCAAGGGTAAACAATGCTAACCTTTGGTTACATATGCTTACAGAGGGTTAGCTTCAGGATTGCTTAACCTGTGTGTGCATTGCTTACCCCATGCAGAAGGGTTTAAACCTGCTTAGTACTGCTTAAATATGCTTACTACTGCTTATTGGTGCTTAAACCTGCTTACTAGTGCTTTATTCATTATGACACTGACACCTCACATGTGCATTTACTGCAGTACTCCAGTTCATAAATATATGCTATTTAGTGGGTTATGCAACATAAATATTAGTAATGACGTGATTTGCCATGGAAAATGGAATGTGCTACAGTGGGACTTGAACCGGGAATGCCTGCTCATAATGCAAATGCTCTGCCCACTATACTATTATTATGCTGCTTCATTTTAATATATATTCCTTGTTATCCTCTTCAGCCATTTCAGCTGCATTAACTGTAGCTAAGCGATGGGCACACCCACACACCTACGGTTAGCTTTAATCGGATTTTAAAATAAAAAAATAAGGGTTTGTTCATTTTATTGGTGATTACTTGCTGTTGTACATGAGGGGGAATGTTGGTGGGGATATGTGGACACCTATGAGCGGTCTCACTCATTTCTTACCCCTTTCTGCTGTTCTTCATTGTGGGGGCTTATATATTCTGAGAACTCTGCTCTCAGACACACCCCTTGCCCTCTTACATGCTCCATGTAAGATTAGGAGCTCAGGCAGCACCTCATTACTATGCATGGCATGCTGCCATCCTGCTCCTAAATGGCTGCCTCCATGCAGGACTAAGCTAGTCCTGCACAGAGGAATAGTAAATCTGGGGTATTGGAATAATAAACTGAAAATGAAATCAAAACATAAGAAATCTTTTCTGTACAGAATAACAGCAATTTGTAAATACATAACAATGAGGTCATTCAAATGAATGAAGAATTTTATGTTTTAGTAGTATTATATTTACACAGAGCATGTGCACATTGGAAACAGTCACTTAGTAGATCAATATCTAATAAAATGATTTTATGTAAAAATGGTTGTATTATAATCTTACACAAGAATTACAAATAGTGCTATGAATTATACTATGAAATTACTTCCAAAGATGCATAATATCAGAGATTTATCAAAGTACTGGGGCAGTAAGGTGTATAATAGACTATGGCAGTTAAGAGAGATATCTGAATATCTCTGAGTACTGACTGAAAAGATGACAGGAGACATACAAATGATGGAAATCTCTTTTCTTTGCGGGGTTGCTGGGCTCACAGATGATATAATGAATAGGTTGGACTCTTGGAAAAAAGCAGCTGTGCTTTCATGAATTAGTTTAAGCAGGTAATAATCATGCCACATGTGTGTCCTTAAGTGAGGTATATCAAGAATCATACCCCATGGCAAACCCAAGACATATTTGAAGGAGTATATATAAACCAGTTGGTACTAGAGGTTAAGAAAATTTCCCTCAGTGGAAACAGAGGTAAATCCCACAGATGAAATAAGAAACCCAAACCAACGCATAGCCAGACAAAATTATCCTTTAATAACGCATAAGAAATAAAAAAATCAACTGCACAAAGCACCTCAGACTGAGCACTTTTGCCTGCTAACAGTCAGGCATCATCAGAGTCTTATTGGTGCAGTTCAAAATGCATTTAAATAAGGAATCAAATATTGACATCATATCTCTATTGTGCTCCATAATTCTCACATGCAACCTCCTAACCGTCTTCCCCATATAAAATGTAGGGCATGAGGTGCATGCAAGATGTACAAGTGTGGAAGTTGTTCAACATGCAGGTTCATCAATGAAGGACAGTATGTTCAGATAGATTCTTACAATAAGACTTTCAGGTGTCCAGGGTGCTGCAACTGTAACACCAAATTAGTGGTATACCTAGCTACATGCACCTCATGCCCCACATTTTATGTGGGGAAGACAGTTAGGAGGTTGCATGTGAGAATTATGGACACAACAGAGACAACTGAAATGCAAAAACAGCCAGTGCTTTATACACACATAATCTTGTTTGTGCTAATTTTAAAAAGTTTATTTTTTTGTAAAAGAGTATACACCAATGCCAGGGGAGGTGCCCAGGATTTGTGTTTGCAGGTGAAGGAAATGGAATAGCAACTAAGGCTAAATGCAAAGGTTAAACCAGGCATTAATGAGTCCATTTCCATGGCTGGTCTGTTAAAAATGAGGGCCCAATGTGTATAAGTGTGTATAAGTAGAAGTGTGTTTTAGCATGCTTAAAGTGTTTGCAAAATATTTGAAAGACATCAAAAAATGTTTTGAAATACGTACATGTATATGATACATGTTATGTATTTCACTATCAGCTGAAAAATGCATTTTAATTCACAAGTGTCTTAGTAGTAAGTATTAAGTATTACGTATTGCAGTTTTAGGGCATTATATTCATGTATATAGATTTTACTTGATTCAAAGTATATTTATGTATATTTTAATAGTTAGCATTTTTATATAAAAAAACATTCTATGCTAAGAATTTATATATTCAAGTCTTATTTACATGTCAAACTAGCAGGATATGATGTCAGCATTTGGTTCCTTATTTAAATGCATTTTGAACTACAACAATATGACTCTGATGATACCTGACTGTTAGCAGGTGAAAGCACTCAGTCTGAGGTGCTTTGTGCATGTTGATTTTTATTTTTTATGTGTTTTTAAAGGATCGTTTTGTCTAGCTATGCATTGGTTTGGATTTCTTATTTCATCTCAGGCACTACAGGTTATTGCTAGGGATAGAGAAATCTAACCTGTCCTGCTCAGATGCAACCCTCACTAGGACACACTGTTTATAAAATGGATGTCTCAATGCATGAATTGATGCATAGATGAATGGATTGATGGATAGAAAAAGAAAGGGAGAAGGAAGGAAGGGGGAGAAGAAAGAGTGGAGATATAATTGTGGAAAAATAATTTGGAAATAAATGTATAATCCTTATTCTGAATTGGATGGACAGAGATGGTCGGCAGAAGATTCATGTTTCATCTGTCTAGTGCATACAGCCTATTCTGTTCAACCAGGCAAGAAGTATAAAGGACCACAGACTACAAAGGTGCATGCTAAAAGGAAGCCACAAGTTATTACATGTTAGTAGGCTATCAGATGTAGTGAGATTATCATTGATGGAGAAAATTATGGACATATGAGCAATGCTATGAAATCATGCTAGAGAATAAACAATAAATCTGTAGCTCCACAAAAAGTGACACCTACCACACCACAGAGTAAACCATGTCATAAATGGTAATTGCTTGTACTATTCATGTGGTGGTTAAACACAAATGAAAACATTAACTTGTAGTCAAAATACTGTTGTTGTCTTTCGGCTTTTCCCGGGTAGGGGTCGCCACAGTGGAACTCTGGTCTGCTAATGATTGGCAGTAGATTTTCAGAAGATGCCAGCTCAACGTTCAACCTTCAGTGAAGGCACGCTCATTTACACATGTCTTTCAAATGCCCACCAAACCACGGGGAGGACATGCATACTCCACACAGAAGGCACTCCCCGGACTCCAGCCGAGAATCAAACGGGAGAACCTCTTGCTGTGAAGCAACAACACTACCACTGCACCACCACAGTTTTTTTGTTATTTGGATAATTATTATTCAATATACAGTATGCCTTGTTTATAATCTGTAAATTCTTCTGATATACTGTTTTAGTGTCATATTGTGTTTATTTTTGTGTGGAGCTTTTCTCCCCAGGCCTCCACTGAAAATGAGTAATTAGCCCAGTCGGACTTCCCCAGTAATCAAGTGTTAAATATATATATATATATATATATATATATATATATATATATATATATATATATATATATATATATATATATATATATATATATATATATATATATATATATATATATATATATATATATATATATATATATATATATATATATATATATATATATATACCCAATAATACCCACTTGTTGTGCTTGTCTGCCCTCCCGAGTCTGAGTTCTTTAAGCAGCCTACTGCAGACCGTTTGCTACTGCCCCCCCTCTAATCACTAAACCCTGCAAACCACTTAATTCAAACTAAGACCAATATATCTCTTCTGCCTACTATCCTTTTTATTCCACTTTTTACCACTAGGTGACAGCACCTACACACAAAATAACTAGAACGATAATATTTCTTCCGTGGCTTCAGTACCTAAAGCTGGCTGTACTTTTCATTTTTAAAAACATACTCTCTACCTCCTTTAACTCCTATGTATTCACTCCCTCCTTGCTATATCTCAAACTCTCTTTTGTTTTCACTTTGTTATCCTAGTCTTTTTTCCCTTATAGTATTAATTAGTTACCCACATAACTTCGTTATTGGATAACTATTGCTGATACTTTTTTTTCTGTTGCACTATCTTCACTTGCTCTAACCTGCTCCGTTCGCCCTGCGGGCTCACTCCGCTCCCCTACCCTACCCCCAAATCTCACCCACCCCCAGTGCAGTTAGCTTTATACTTCTGTAACAACACCCCTTCCCCCCATCACCCAACCACTGACTATTGCTCATTAGGTACCCCACCTCTACTTCCTACTACTCCTTAAAGCTACTTTACACCTTATATGACCTCTACCTCCTCCACTCCAAATATACTTATTAATAACTTATAAACTTCTATTCCATCTTTCTCTCCTGCCACTACCTATATTATATCTTACAGCATACTCTCTCCCTCAATCTACTCTATCTCTTATCCTTCTCCTCCTAATGGCCCAAATGCATAAGACTAGTTACACAAACCTACTACTCATAATAACTATTCTAGCTTCACTATCTATTCCCTATACTCTAACCATCTATGAACATTTTTCACTTAGTGAACTTCACCATACCCACCAGCAAACACAATCAGTTTCTCAAGTAAACTCCCTCAACTACATAAACATAACCTCCACTTACATCGATATACTTCCAAAGTATCATAGATCCACCCAAAAATTCCAACCTCGTCAGACACAGAATTACTTAACAATAATTATACAGTTCAAAGTTTGTCAAGAGTTTTAAAGTGCAGTTCTTTTGTTTACTGCTCTTAAGTAAATCAAGTAGTTCAAAACTTTAGTTGTTAAAGTGTATACTTGTTGAAAATAAATTGGTTTTCCATCCTTAACATCACATTTTACCTAACTGCACTGATACATTTTTTTATCAGGTAACAGTTTCTTGCTTAATGTTGTGTGGGTACAGATAGGCACTAAATATGCCACAGTGTTATTTCAAGGCACTAAATATGCCACTGTGTTATTTCAAACAGATCAGTCCATGGCTCCATTGCAAACCGTGTCCTTTAGAGAAACTACAAATAAATGAATACAAAGTGTTGCATGATGAAGCAGCTTTGGCTGGTGAATTTTGTGTACAACAACCTTTTATATGAACAGCAACTGGGTCTGTTTGCCCAGTATCCCCCCACCTTGTAAAGTGTCCATAGCCAAAAAGGCCAACTTACTTGAAGGCATCAGCATGCAAGTTTTGAATAGAGAAGGCAGCTAAGATAGGAAAGTAGGGTGAGTATTTAATATCAGTAATGCAAGTGAGCACTACCATATAGTAGACTGTTCATGGCTTAACATGATGACCATCATACAAGTCCTATAAGTATCTAAGAAAAGAAAGCAGCGTGGTATAGCCATGGTGGATAAAGGAAACTGGAGATCTAGCAGCTAAGTACAGAAATTAACTTACAGATACAACAGCTCTCTTAAGTGACTCTATTTAACTTGTAATCTATAAAATAAAAAAATAAATAAATACAATGCATGGGCAGCCCTATTACTTTATCAGGTACTTTTCCGTTAAACCCCTACCACACGTTTTCGGTCTCACATATGTGTGTCTGTTTACATATATCCAGAAGTAAGGACAAATGGAAAATAATAAAAAGGCCCCAGAAGATGATGTTGTTATAAAAGTATTGTGAGGTTAATCTAGCTGTAGATCTTTAATAACTATTAATTTTACAATCATATACTTATGGAATACTGTCATAAAACAGGTTTCTGATGACAGAAATATTAGGGGCAGAATTATATTTATACGTTTTTTCACGCCTGATTAGTCTGGCTAAATAATTGTGAGCCACGTTTTGAGTTGTGCAAACAGCTGAGCAGTCGCTTATTTTGTGGGAATTCTGAGTAAAGCGAGTAGCAGTGCACAAGCAACCTGTGCATCCTCCTCCCCAGGGCATCTGATGTGTAGTATGATGTCCTGTGCATTTTAGGAGACTAAAAGTATGTTTTCATACAACGACTGGGTTGGAGTTTCATTAGCTCTACCATTAAATACAATGTAGAAACAGCAAGTGGCTTGCTGGAGGTAAAGGAGACAAAATGAATCTAACTTATTTGAGAAGCTGCTACCGGCAAAAACATCAGGGAAATATCCTGGTGGTTTAGTTGAAAAAATAAATATTCATACCTTCTCCTAAATAGTACAGAATTATGGCACTCTGAAACTTTTTATGAATTAGTAAAACTAACTGCAGTTCTGAAATAGATTTTTAATTATTTTTGACCATAGGTGAAACATGGCCTTAACATTCGCTGTGGCTATGCACTACAAAATTTCTGGTTTTGGGAAGGTGAAGTCAGACATCTAGAAAGGAAGCAATCTTCCCATTTATGCAACAATCAGACCCATTTATTGAGCATATGGTTACTTGTTAGGCAGCTGTCCAAAACCGTTCTCAGTGAGTGCACTAGATAAAGGCAGATGCTCCACAGCAGATGTAGGGCCCACGGAGGTAAAAAACGCTTGTTAGTTGGCATGGTTAGGCATTATTGTTAAAAATGAGCATTTTGCGCAGGCAGGGCTCCACTCTGTTCATGGGCAGGGAACTTTGTTGAGCCGCAAACTGTTCCAGTGACAAATGTATTTTACTTATCAACAAGATATTCAAGACACTGCATTGTTACACCCACAAAACCCAGAATTTCAAAGTACACTACAGACATGCCGATGTAGGACTGAAAACATGTTGTAGGAGTTTAACGGAAGAGTACCCTTTATCAAAGTAACAAAATGTGGACACTACCTCAAACTATATCAGACAAACAGAGAACCTTCATGTGTTCAAGACATAGCTTAAGCTTACCTGAAGTCCATTACTTTCTGTGAATGTACTATTTTGCCTATATAGTCAATCCCCTACTTAGAACTTATGAAATATGAAATACTCCTGCTAAAATGGCTTGAAAATAATGTCTTGATTATTTGACTGTTCTATGCGGCAACATTATATTATCTGAATGCTTGTACTAAGTTGATTACACACTTATATAGCTGTATCTTATTGTTATTTTTGTTTACATATCTACTCACTTTTGTCCTCTTTAAAAAGTTTCTCCCTGGGCCTCCTCTGTAAATGGATCACTAATACTCATTTTGACTTTCCCTGTAACCTAAAGCCAATAACTAATGAAATAAAAGACTCATGTTGAGCTAACAAGTTCCAAATGGTGAAAATACATCATTTTTACAGCCAATTGAGTCTGATTTTATTAGCTTGAATTTATCAATAAAGACATATAAGTATAAGTATATTGTCATTGTGTATTTAAAGCCATTGAGCTAGAGCACCTGTATGTCCTTAAGGGAAGATACTTGTTTAGATGGCAATCATCTTTGTCAAGGTCTCTTCTATATTGTTCTATATGCATTCGCTGTAGATCTTGTATGCTTTATGGTTTGATCTGATTTGTGTCCCACCCCAATGTGGAATGTCTGGCAGTTAACAAACAGGGTTAAGGCTATGAGAGATTAAGAAACTGCTTCCTGTATTCCAGGGTTTGATTCCATTCAGCCTCCATCTGTCTACTGTGTGACCCCTTAAGAAACTGCTTCCTGTATTCCAGGGTTTGATTGCATTCAGCCTCCATCTGTCTACTGTGTGACCCCTATCAAATCACTTAAGCAGTGCTCTGAGCTAGGCTTCAGAATGGTCTCTAGACTTTGTGCCTAATAATTATTTATGAACTGATATGTATCTGGAATCTTTCAGTCTTTTTCTATCTCAATTTCAGTCCAATCTGTCAGTCTCATCTCAACCTCAACCTCAATCTCAATGCCTAGTAATTATTTATGAATGTGTATGTATCTGGAATCTCTCAGTCTCCCTCATTCTTTCTTAATTTGTCAATCTCAGTCTCAGTCTCAATCACAATCTCAGTCTCAGTCTCTCTCTCTCTCTGTCTCTCAATATCTCTTTCTCTCTCTGCCTTTCACTCTTCCTCTCTCTGTCACTCTCTCAACCTTTCACTCACAATCTCTCTCTTTCTTAATCTGTCTCTCAGTCTCAAGGTCCCTCTCTCCATCTTTCAATCTCAGTCTTTTTTGATCTCATATCTCTCCCTTTCTCCCTCTCTCTCTCATAATAGGTGATTATGCAGACTACAAGACTTAGCAAATACCCTCTTTCCCCAAAAAAATCAAGTTGGTTTTCAGACAAATGACTTGGGATGCTCCATTCAGATAAACATATTGAGAGATATGATAAAATTTACTTAGCATGTGTTAAACAAAAGAAAGAGAGAAGCCTTGAGTAGCATCTTGTCTTAACCCAGAATAATACCTAAGCACCAGTTCAAGACTTTTGGCTTTAACAATTGGTTAAGTAATAAGTATCACTACAAGGAGCTGCAGTATGTGAAAGCATAGGATGGAACAGTTTACAGGACTTTTTGTTTCAACATGTATATTTTGCATTTTTCACATTAGGACTGCTACACATTGGACACGTTTTTTTCTGACATATAGTACCTTTTTTATGCATAGTCCATTAACTTTACATTCCAACAAAAACATTCTAATCTAAATTTGGACAACATTAAGGTGGAACTATTCAGTGCTAGGAGTCTAAAGACGAACATGGCTAAATTCACTGTCCTGCTACAGCTTTTATATATCCATATTTTTGTGGTTACTATGACATAGTTTCAGCACACTGAGACCACTCCCTCCTTACCTGAGAGCAGTGTTTATCATGTATTAAGGTCCATGGGCAACTGTAATTGAATATGAATGTTTATCAGAAACTCCATCACATCAAATCAGATTACTTGCATTCCCAGCTTGAAATACTTAGACAACCAAATTGCACGCATTGACTCAAACTCTTATATCATTGTAGTTATAGATACATATCACAGCCACACATAGATCACAGAAATAGTCTTAATGCACTAGGGATGATAAACATCAAACTCATTCCTATTTATCAGGTAACTTCAGTTACCCATCAATCCATTGGTTTATACATACCACATATAACAGGTATGTTCAGTGGTTCTTGAACTTCATTAATAGCCTTGTTCGTGACAAAACAGCAAAATTACCTACTAGAAGCAATGATATTCTGGAGTTAGTAATTATCAGCCTAACACCTGCTTGCATTACAACCCATATTTCCTCTTCCAGTGTTAAATCTGACCACAATGCAGTTGTTTTGTTTCTTTGGGATAAGTGGCACCTTTGCACCATAAAAATGCAATCATTAGGGACTTCTCTAAGGCAAACCCACTTCAGCCAGTATAAGACATAAGCAAACCAACAGCCTCCCATAAATGGAGTCACTAGAAATGGTTGCCAGCTTCACCTTTAGATTTCACAAGCGCATAAATATATTTGCTTAGATAAGCCTTAACAGTCTGCCCTAAATATACTGGCAAATTTACAACTAGCCCTTCTAGTGGAACACATATATCAATAAACTCTATACCAAAAGAAAGAAAATGATAAACATCTGTAAGAAGTCCCCAATCTCCTACAGCAAAACTCCACTAAGACAGATGGGCAAAGAACTTAGGAATACTATTATGATATGTAAAGGAGGGTATGAACTTAATATTGCTATTGACACCAAAGTCTAACTTACAAACAATGTCCAACAATGTATTCAACTAATCCATATATGTTGATCTCAGGGATATTACCAACATATCAGCATACAGCTTTAATATTGGTTCCACCCCCTACTCTTGTTATTAAGTCTTCCTTGTCAAAAAATCACCCCCTCCCAAAAAAAAAAAAATCACTCTGGACTATTTCAGGGAATCAGTTTCCAAAGCAAATAATATTATTTCATGGGGGCAAATGACATACCATCTTGTATTCTCATCACTATATGCCATTTCTGAGCAACTGCTTAATCTGTCCAAATTCAGCATATGCATTACACTACAACTCTCATAACTACAGACCCATCATTCCACTAGCCACCAATGTAAGATAGTAAAATGCATAGAAGGAAAACTTATCCGAGCAGAAACTGAAAATAACAGACCTGGGCCCCAGTCAGTTTATTTATATGAAAAGTAAATATTCTCTCTTGAACTTAATAAGTTTCCTCAGAAAAGTTATAGGACCTTAAGATCATAGGAAGCTACTAGGCTAATGGCCCTAGGGCCCCAACAAGCCTAGCCAAGTTCTACCCTTATTTCAACGATCAGCACGAATTGCCCTTCTCCAAGAGGGACACAGGTAGAACCCCCAGGGAGAATTTATGGTTACCCATCCAATTGTCCAGACTGTGTTTGAAGAGGGACAATGAGGTGCTCTGCTTGACATGAAGCAAGAGTCTGTTCCAAAGGTGTGGTAACCTCTGGGAGAGAAATCTGTTCCTCCAGCAGGTTATATTAATGTCACATACCAGGTTAAGGCTTTTAGAGCAAGTAATCTGTGCACCATTTGACTTGTGGATATGCAGCATTTCCAATAAAATAGAGTCAAAGATCTCCTTATATGCAAGGCATAGATCAACTCTGAGTAGTCTGTATGAAACAGAGTAAAGTGACAGTACTTTCAGATAATTCACATAGGACAGATGCTGAAGACCTTGAATTTTCCTTGTGAGGAACCTTTGTGGTCTCTCCAATTGCTGCATGTGCTTGGAATGGTACATACCAAAGGAGGAGCTGTACTCAAGTATTGGCCTGATGAGAGAAGAGTACAGTGAGGTTATAACTTCCTTTTTTTTTCTGGATGCAATGCCCTTACTTATGAGATAAGCAATATAGAATGCCCTTCTTACCACTGTGGAGACATGGTGATCAAAGGTAAGGCTGCTGTCAACCTGTGTGCCCAGATCTCTCACCACTGAGTGCATAACTAGGGTGTTGTTGTTGATGTGGTAGTTAGCAGGAACATCGCACTTACCAAAAGAGATGATAATGCATTTTTTGCATTGAGTTTAAGGCCATGACTTTGGCATCAATCATTTGTTTGTGTAAGACCCTCTTGTAGGATGTTGATATTGTTTGGAAATTCTATGACTGCTCCCAGTTTGCAGTCATCAGCAAACTTTGTCAGTCACAGACCTTTAGTTTTAGTTTGTACTTTGGAGAAAGAGATTCCAAACAGTAGAGGTCCCAGGACTGATCCCTGTGGAACACCACTGATTACAAGTCTGCTGTAGGAGGTGGATTCCCCTATTTTATCTATATGGGTTCTATCAGTGAGCCAGTTAGTGACCCATCTAATGGTATAAGGATTGATACCTAGCTGGTGGAGTTTGTCAATGATACCTGAGTGAAGGTAGTGTAAAAAGCCATGGCTAAGTCTAGGTAGGCTGTATGCACAGATTTCCCTTCATCCAGGGCCTTGGTGACAATCTCAAAGAAGTCCACCAGTTTTAACAGGCATGACCTCCCTTTGACAAATCCAAACTGAGTAGGGTCAAGTGTTTGGAGATTACCTATATCTTTGTTGATAAGGTCCATGATGATTAGCTCCATGGCCTTACAGATAAGACTAGTCAGGCTAATAGGTCTATAGTTCTTGGAGTCGGTGGAAGCACCACCTTACCACCTTTGTGCAAGGGGATAACAATAGCCATTTTCCATTCAGCTGGGATGAAGCCAAAGCTTAGACTATTACTGAAAAGAGTACCCAGTGGTGTTGCTAATTCTTGTTTGATCCCATGTAGGACACAACCTGGGATGTTATCAGGTCCTATAGATGCTGTGTGTTTGGCCTTAGAGCGGGCGTTTATGACCTTCTCTTTGGAGATACAAGGTAGAGGACATTTGGTAGAGATGTCATTTAGTGCATGTGGTGGGGACAGGGGGTGCAAAGTTATCACAGAACTTGTCAGCAAACAGGTTAGCTATGTCCACAAGCTCAGTATATGTGGTATCACTAAGTACCAGTTTGGTAATCTGGGTCTTTCCTTTTAGGTTACTGATGTAGGTAAAGAACG
The DNA here is from genome assembly GCF_019279795.1 of Protopterus annectens. NCBI lineage: Eukaryota > Metazoa > Chordata > Ceratodontiformes > Protopteridae > Protopterus > Protopterus annectens. The sequence continues at coordinate 1,092,595,674 of NC_056745.1, forward strand.
CCTTTTGGGTGTCCTTAATTGAGGAAGTTCATTTGGATTTGTAGTTTGCTTTGATGGACTTCACAAGCAGTCATATTTGCTTGTTTAAGCTGAGGAGGGAATCTTTCCAGTTTAGGGCTCACTCCCTTTTACTCCTAGATAGCAATTTCTTAATCTTAATGTAATGTCTGTTAATGGCAGTTGTCCACTAGGCAGGTTTTCTCTTCTTTAAGGAGCTTATTTTGGTCCTATCAGGTACAGCTGAGTCAATGCAGTTATACAGTTGTTTGTATAAAGCATTGGTGTAGAACTTGGCATAGTTACCAGTTCCATCTGAGGGGGAGGTGCAGTAAAGCTGTTTATACCATCCTGAAAGAGGTTATAATCTACTTTGGAGAAGTGTTTTAGTTTAGTTGTTTTTGGGGAGGGTAAGGTATGATAGTTACTTCAAATGAGACTGATTTGTGGTCAGATCTCACTAGGGAAGACCTCATGGTGGGGGTGTTTCAGTGGTTCCCCCATACTAGTAAGCACCAGATCCAGGATATTGGCACCTCTTGTGGGGGTGTCATCCAGCTGGTCCAGTGCATTTGGGTTAACAAAGTCAAGGAACCCTTGAGCAAGTGAGTCAGAGCATGAGTAATTTACCCACTCAATGGATGAGTAGTTAAAGTCACCCAAAACCAGGTTGCTTGGATGTATCTTGATAGACTCAAGTAGATGCAAATAGGCAGAGTGGGTGTCCTGATTCATGGAGGGGTCCTGTAACTGACAATGACTTGAATAGGTGTCCTACCAACAGTTAATTGTACCTGAAGTATCTCCAGGGAATCATAATGTTTAACCAGTCTGGATGTGTATTTATCTTTAATGAATATCGATACACTGCCTCCTTTAGTTTTCATGCCTTCAGTTTGTGGTCTGAATGTGTGGAAGGAGGTATAGCCCAGTATGGCCGGGATGCTCTCAACAGCCTTGAACCAGGTCTCTGTGACTGCACAAATGTCTAAGTCTTCTAAGGTAAGGACTGCTTCTAGTGAGTGCAGTTTCATGTTAAGACTCCTAGCATTTAGAAGCATAACTTTGAAGTTGTTTTTAGATGGAGTCTGAATTCTCTTTGGAAGTTGAGTGGGCTTTAGTGTAGCAGGTCCTGGGTATCAATCTTGGAAGTGATTTGTTTTTCAGAGGATCTTGCTGGCCCATTCAATATGTCACCAGCACAGTATGCTAGAGATCTTGGCTTTGAGTCTTACATGAGTGCTAAAATTATTAATATATTTCTAAGACAAGACCCAGTAATCAGGGATATGGTTACACATGTAGGCAGTAACCTGGCCTTTGACCAGCATATGTCTATGGTAGTAAGGAAATCATTCTATTCTATACAACTTATAAGCATGTGTATGGTATTTAGGTCTAAGGATGTTATTTTTCCCCTGTACTGTCCTCAAGAGACCAATTCTTGAGTACAATGCTGCCCCACTTTGGTTTGTACCTGACCAGGCATATTCAATAAGTGGAGTGTCCACAGGGGTTCCTCACAAAAAATACAGGGTGTTACCATGTCCTATATGGACTGCCTCAAAGCCCTGTCATTGGGGTCTCTATCACATTGTCGAACTTTTAAATGTTCAAACACCATATGGTCGACACCATATGTTCGAACTTTAAAAGTTCGAAACCGTAATAAAAAAAAACACAAAAAACTTACCTGAAGGTTGTAAAAAGGGGGGCAACACCCCTGCACCCATCACATGGGGGGCTGCACCCCCCCATACTTCCCGCTACTTAAATATACCAACTCCGAGATCGCACTACATTGCAAGAAAGGGAAAGCTTCCCTTACGGAGATCTCCATTGAATTGTTTGAAGTTTTACAAGTTCGAACATATGGGGAATCGAAAATTTACCTCAGTTATGGTGCCAATTTTCCTATTAGAGAGAGTGTGAGTGTATATGTTTTGTGTGTGTGCATTGTATTTCTGTGTGTTTTGTGTGTATGTGGTGTATATACATGTGTGCAGGTGTGTGCGCGCATGCGCGCGCGTGCGCGTGTGTTTGTGTGTGTGTGTGTGTGTGTGTGTGTGTGTGTGTGTGTGTGTGTGTGTGTGTGTGTGTGTGTGTGTGCGCTTGTGTGCACGCGCGTGTGTGTGCTTGTTCAGCTGTAGAGCAGGCAGTAAATAGAATCCATGGATATGAATATTTCATGTCTTTGAATGCTCCTACATATAAAGCAACACATTTTTCATAAAAAAATTAAGTTTCTAGGAAGGCAAGTAACCTGCCCTCATATTGAAACATCCACATTGTTCTAGACTTCATTAAATCAAACACTGTAGAAAAAACAAGTTTTTTTTAACTTATTAACATGTCATTGTTTTCTAGTACTCAAGCAATGTAAAATTTCTTAGTGTTATTATACATGTGGTATTATATTTTCAAGTCTCATTTAGATCTTATTTGAGCAGCACAGGCTAACTTACAATTTCATGTATGCGGAATAGAGATGCATATGTTAGCCTTCAATGATTATCGCATTCTGTGGAAATGAGTACATCATATATTTCTATTTTGGCATACAGTCAAATGTTATATGAAATGTATTTACAGAAAATAACTTACAGAAACATAATATATATTATATCAGCAGACCCCACACATTTCAGTACTGTTCATTTGGTGGATACTTTTTTTGCACCAAAGGCAGGTCTGTAAAGGAATGTATTTTGAAAATGGGCAAAGTACAAGGAAATATATTTTTGTTCCTCATGAAAATATGCTTCAATTGGAATAAGAGTCATGACAGGGCTAGTGCTACCCGACGGTGTAAACCTTGGCCCTAGATGATTGTCTCTGTTAAAGTGACACCCTGACCCCATGTGTAAAAATGGGAAATAGGTGTTGTGGATGGATGGATGTGTAGTATTAAAAGCTTTTGAAGAAGCACCCTCCCCCACCAAAAGAAAAATAAGACCTGCCATTGGAAATGAATAATGATTTGTATTTCATATACAAAAGTGAACTATGGAGCATTATTTCTGAAACACACAAAAGGCTGCCAACTGCACCTTAGGAACAAATATATACATTTGACCAAAAAGGTGTAGAAAGCAACAAAAAAAGGCATCCTGACGCAGTAATCAATGGTTCACGGTTCAGATATCATTGCAGATTCATTATAGGGAATAGCCATCATTAACAATAACAATAGCAGTTCACAATGCTGACCTTTAACTAAGTGGTGCCATAATTATCAGAAATGCCACATAGCTTTCCAGTAAGTCCTACAAATGTGACAAAACAGTTCTTCAAATCCAGTTATTATCTCTAAGCCTGACTAATCTAGCTTTAAATTGCTGCACGTGTTAAGTAGCAAACATCTGCAATATCTTCATTCAAAAGCAATGCATGACGTTTATAGCCAATTCCTTTCTTTGGGTTCTAGACATCTCCCTTCAGGTTATTCCTCATCTGAGTATGCTGCTTTGGTTTTCAGATACCATCAAGGTCAAATGATACATGTGCACATCTTATCAGAAGAAGATTAGTACATACACATGTAAACCCATCTCCTCATAGTCATAACTAAAGCCCCAGTGATTTACAAACATTCATCTATCGTTCCTTTAGAATAGAATAAAGTAAAATAAATGTGGTAATATTGTTTATATGTTCTGTATGTTCTGTATGTCTTGAGAGCCGGACTGTTACCATCTTTTCTCAGCTGCTGCTGCACCTTTAACAGGAGGGCAGAGTAGTTTTTCTGCAACCTGTCGATGTTCTAAAGAATCAATATCATTTACTTCCATCTGTTTGGAAAGAGTCCATCTCGTTACTGCCAAAATGAGATGATATTACAGAATGATAAAATCAGTTTACAAGTACACTGATGGCTCACAGTAGCAACATGGGAATGCTTGCCAAGGTTTTAAACCATGTGTTCAGTCAAAGCTTACAGGGAAAATGGGACATTTTTTCCTCTCTTCACAAAGCCCTTTTCAGAGAGTCCTTGTAACTGTCAATCATTATTAGCTCAGAAACTGAATCTTTTGACCATTAATAATTGCAACCATGGTATTAGAAAGAAAAGCTCAAAACGTGAAATGGGTAAAACCATGCATTTATGGATAAAACTCTATGGACCAGATTCTGAAAACTACTGTGTCATGTTTGCAGTATGAGCAGCCACAGGCAGGATGATTACCCAGCTACACAATATGGTTAGGCCAAATAATGTGGTCAGGGATGTTATAGTCTAATGAATGCAAGTGCCAGATATGATGCTGAGGGAGATCAGTTCAAGAACATTTAAACTGCTATGTTCAGGAACAATTCAAGTACATTTAAACTGCTATGTTCAGATGATATGCATTACATAGATACACTTGGGGTTGCTGCAGACATTGTAAATCTATATTTGGAGGGGTCTCTCACTGCAGCTGCTTTGATGGATGTTATGCAACATCACCACCTGATGCACTGAGTCATCCAACTGCATTTAACATGTCATGCCATGCCCTCATCAACACTCATATAGTGGACTGGTATCACATGGATGGGGAAACCATACAGGAAATTGTGGACATGTGTTGGTCCCATCTGTGGCCCTACGAGATTCGTGTTGTACCTATCCCAGTGGATGCTAACGTATGTGTTGCTTTACATATATGAGCTACAAAAACCTTTCAGTGGCCTATTGGGGACACAGTTGAGGTGTCTCATGCATGTACCTCATGAAGACTCCATCAGTTCATTGATGCCATGCTTCAGCATGCTAGGTAGAAGGATAGCCTCTTGAAGGATGCACAGTTCCCAGCACTACAATCAGCAGTAGCTGAGAAAGATGAGGAGTCAGAAGAGGAGCAACTTGAAGGAGGAGGAGCATGACATACAGAGCCAGGGACAGTATTCTTTTGACATTTATAAAGATGCAGTGAATTGCACATAGCTTAATAACATAACTATACAAGAGTTTAACAGATACTCTACAGTAAAAATGACTCATGGAAAAATACCAGACTGGGATTACCCATGTATAGGCTGCCCATGCTGTGCCTTAGACATACGTGACCCACGTAACAATGCACAAAGAAGAGGACAGAATTATCATCATTTGCATGAATGGACAAGGGAGTACAGAAGTGCAGGAAGTGTTTGAATGCTGAGGTGTAGCAAAAGAAAAACTGCATTTAAGAATGGTGTAAGAACTGCATTGGGGAAGGTTAATGTGCAGTAGTACCAGGGTCAGTAGATGTGTGGGATGTGCCTGGGACCATGATGTTGTGTGCTCGTGTGTGTGTGTGTGTGTGTGTGTGTGTGTGTGTGTGTGTGTGTGTGTGTGTGTGTCTGTAGGGACACAACCGCAGCACTAGGTGCAGCCTTGTGGCATAGCCTACTGGACAGGTCCAGGCCATGCATGATAGAGGGGTCAGACTTCACTGCATTTCCTTGCTCACCTGAGCTGGCTGTACCTAGAGTTGCACTGACTGTAGCATAACCTTGGCTAGATGTTGGTGCACTACATGACATAGACTGACATCTGCTTGCAGATGTGCCAGCCTGACAATGGCCACAAATAAGGGGATACCCTGTCCTGGGTGTAGACACTTCCACAATCAAATTTCCTATGGAAGTGCTAGCACTATGAGATGGGGAATGAAATCTCACTCCTCCACAGCCATTTTGGATAACATCTAATGATGTAATAGTTGGACAGCCATGAGCATGGCCCCATGCTCTTGAGAGATCACCCAGAGATGACACAGCAGGGTGCAATGTGAGTTTCAGTGTATCCAATGAATCACAAATGCAGGTCATGCACTCCCAAAGGTCAGCATGCACAGCCTGGATCACCCTCTCTATCTCTGCCTTGGCTGTAGTGGGATTAGCCTGTGCCTCAATGACAGCCCTCACATACATTGGGTGGCAGCTACTGGCACACCAACCTCAGGGAGAGGGAAGCAAATATAACTCTGGCAAGTACCATTACCAAAATTCCTGAGTAGACCCTTCTGCCAAAGAGTGCTAGGGGCAGATGCAAACATCTCTGATTTGGGGCCTCCACACTACGGATCTATAGAGTCTCAATCAACCTATCCAGTCTCAGATAGTTACTCTTTAAGGGTATCTGCAGGTATAAAGACTGTGTTCATACTCTAAGTAAGGCATGTGGAGGTCACACTCCCTGTGTTCAACACACACTCTTCACCCCTGATTGTGCTAGCCCATCCTTGACATCACTATCAAAGGCTACAAATCTTCCAACATCATATGGAGGCAGTCCACAGTGCTGGGGCCAGCTAAAGAATCACCAGTGAATAAACCAGAGCAAAAAATATACAGTATAGGCAGGACCCAGCACCACAATTATGCATGCAACTGGTATCTTTACAACTATAAAAGTATGATAACAGTTAATACTCCTGGCCATACCTCATGCAAATGGATGTGGATCTCAGCAACCCATGTACCTGTAACTATAAATTACACAGCTATTATAAACCTTATTTTAAATAAGAGGTAGGGATAGGTTTGCAGCTATTGATACTCTGATACAGGGCTACATACATGGGGCATCTGATGTTGAAACTCATTGGACCCTGTCCAACTTTGCCCCAACATCCAGCACCACTCTGTTTGACACTGTGGAGAGGGTACCACTTTTAAGTGAGGCTAGGAATACCTCTCTTTCTGTAAGGTGGCTAAGTAGATAATCTACAACTTGTTGTCCTCTTCTCCTGTATCAGGCATTCTGCTCTTTTAGTGGAAGTAGGGCTCATATGTGCTCCCTTACCACAGACCATATCATTACTGTGATCCTGACCAGCTACCATATTAACATTAGTAGCAGTTTCATGCCAAACATGTCCCGGAAGTACTGGCTAATAGAATGGACTGCAAAGAGCCATCCGCCATGGAGACAGAGGGCCTCTAGTACCACCTCATTCTCAGTATCCATAAACCTGAGACTGGAAGCGGAAGCACCAGAAGATACAATACCTGTCACCTGGGCCTAATTTGTAGGCATGGTGCTGTTGGCATGGAAAGCAGTGGAATTAACAGCTGTGGTCCTGACTGTGCCTTACAGTACTACTATCCTACTAGGCCATTATGTATTAGGCCATCTAGTATGCTGTAGTTGTCCCTGACAGTTAAATATCTGCATCCTCCAACAATCTTTAACTAAATGCCAGACATGTATGTGTCCTGAGCACATATTCCCCAAAAAACAAGCACAGAAGTAAAACTTAGCAAGAACATATGACCATTACAATAGTAGTGTTACAAATGTTCTAGTTAATCACATATGTGCAAGGTACACAACACTACAATAATTTTACACATAACTGTATCTCCCACCTGCTTTAACAATCCTGCAGGCTACTACATTCAGTACATTTGCAATGTATCCCTTACTACAAGTTTTAGATAATGCATTTTGAAGCAGTGATGACCTGATATCCCTTCTATGTCTTACATTAAAGAACAAACATCTACTCTTGGAGAAATAAGTGGACTTATGGAAATAGCATTTACCTTCTATATGCAAATACCTCATTCAGGAACAACATCTTCAGCTATAGCAAGTCAAAAAATTCAAACTCAGGGTAGTAACGTTTTCTTCTGAGCACAGTCAGAAACAAAGCTTATCATTGCACTTATGCAGTATAAAACTGTCCCATGGGTGAGATGATTATGCTGATTAAGACTCATCTCATTATTGCTTTTGAATCACTCAATTTGCATGATTAGTAAACCTGCTAAACATCATGCAGATTACTACATGATGCAGTACCTATGCCTGAGCACCTGCAGGCAGCTCAATGGACATGCAGGATGCTAGTTCTATTAGGTTGGATAGAATTGTCATCTCATCTCATATTTAATAATTAACTGTCTGGGGATGGAGTTGCTGGAGAACATGTTTTCTCAGCAGCATGCAGAGGAATGGAGGTCTGCATGTGTCTAACTTTTAAGTACCGTTGGAATCATAATGATGCAATACCTAAGGTTTACTGATCTGCCATTCATCAGATACCCATCAATGTCCAACATTGCGCAGAGTATGAGAAATGTGAAAACTGTTTTGGGCACTGGTTCTTTACCATTTTTCCTGGGATCTTTCAAGGTGAGATATTATGGCTGGAAAAGGTGAGAATAGTACTTCTCTGGTGTATGAGAAGCTCAGTTTCCTGGACATACTCCATAAGCAGTACAACTTGAGGATCCAGCAGGAGGCCTATACCAGATCACATTATGAAGCTAATGCTTAGAATAATTTGACCAAAGCTGTCACCCATGCTACTAGCATCCCATACATGGGAGAACAGTGCCATCACTACCAGAGTGACATAAATCAATGCAGACCTGACCTCTATCACTGATGTAAGGATGAAATTAAGACACAGGCACCATCTTAGGAAACCAAATAACCTGCCAGTTCATGCCATCATCCATTTTTTCATTATGTCCCTTTTATGTTTCCAGCCCCTGTAGAGATTAAAGGAATAGACTGATGCAAAGGAGCAGACAAAAGTGTGTAACAGAGCACTAGGGTGATTATACATATGCAGTCATGAAAAATTATTTATTTGTAGATTAACAGTTGTAGGCATTAAAAATAATTATGTCTAGCTTTTACACATTGGTACCGCATCTGTCAGTACTGTGATACCTCAAGGCCAGTAGTAGAATGATTGTGCAGCATTACAAGTGTGCTTCTGCATGCTCCTTTCTGTATATATGGATAAGTGGAACATTGTGCTAAGTGTATGCACTTTGAAATTGTTACAATGGCTGTGGGGTTAGGGTTGTTTCCTCTTCCAACAGAAAAGTTCTATTGTCAAGGAAAACTGTATCTGTCATTTCAGTAATGTAAATGTACCACTACATGGTCCATATATGTAAGATAAATAAATATTGTTTTGTTGGGCATTTCGCAATATACAGTAGGAGTTTCTGTCCTTTTTCTGTAATACGTAAGATAAATAAATATTGTTTTGTTGGGCATTTCACAGTATACAATAGGAGTTTCTGTCCTTTTTCTATTTCCTGTGTGGATATATTTATTGCATAATCTGTATATTTATTTTGTATGTGTACAGTTTTATTGTCAAAATTCAAATTGCATCACTGGCCACAAGCACAAATGTGGTGTTGTGATAAATAGCTCCAGCTGTTTTTTTTTTTTTGTTTTTTTTATCATTTGTTGATGGGGAAAGTACAAGGGCAGAGCCTATTTTCAGCAGAGGCCTGGGGGGAACTGCTCCACATGCATATCTTTGGATTGTGGGAGGAAACCAGACTACCTGGAGAAAACCCACGTGAACACAAGGAAAAATGCAAACTCCACACAGAAGGCACCCCAGCTGAGAACTGAACTGTAGAACCTCTTGCGGTGTGGTGACAATGTTAACCGCTGCACCACTGTGCCACCCAAATATTAATTAATATGTTAATATTCTATTATGCCATACTGCATGCAAGGATGGCCCTCCCCCTCCAAATGCTGTAGTTACAGGAACAGTTTGATGGCATTCCTCTTTGTCTTACTAATAAAGGGTTATTATGCATAAATGTATCAGTAATGATGTAGTTAAGAATGACTTTTTCATTCTGTTTGTATTTTTCTTACCCACCGTTTTTGCTACTAACCTTTCTCTTTCATACATTAAGTCAGGTGAATTTTTTTGTTTTTGTCATTTTCTGTTAATATTATATGCAGAAGCACAGCAACCTATACCCATCAGCAATCCTGCCCCCCCACAAGTGCCCTCAGTAGTAGTGCCACCACCACCATCACCAGCAGAAACAACTAGCACATCTGAGTTCCAGCCTTCCATAATTGCCTCCATACCTACTGTACATCCTGCACCATCTGTTTCAGGCATCCCTGCACCAATTGATGGTACAGTGGTACCCACTTGTAGCAGTGTAATTTGAGGTGATGCTTTTGACACCCATCAGGTGGTGGCAGAGCTTGTGGTAGAAATAACAGAGAAAGAGTTTAGATGCCTGGTTCGGCCATATGAAGATCATACTTTAGTGAATCATTAAGTCACATTTCTGACCAGCACTGACTCTACCTTTTGAGGCAGGACCCAGTGGTGACAGTTTTCAGAATGACAGGTAATCTCCCACTGGATCTAAGCTTGTAGAGATTATATCTGAACTCCCACTTCTTTTCCCCAACCCAATGTTCCCCTCTCTTTTGTGTCATTGCCCACTGCTGTATGTTGTGTAATCCTCCACACACCATTTTCTTGCCGCTGTTTGTCTAATGTTTCTTTCACCACTGTGTTCCCCCTCCATCATTGTGTTACCCCACCCCCATACCCTATCAGTCATGTCTGTCTTTCCTTGCTACACAAGCTCCCTCTCCAACCATTATCTTACTTAGCTGACTTTCCACCCAAACAAAACCCTCTCTAAAAAAGGGGGAATACTACAAAAATGGTCCCATCCATACCTCTCAACTTTTTAGATGCAAACTAATATAAACATGATTGGTTCCTAATGCTTGATGTGCTCATGGCAGATCTGTACTTTTCTGATATAACTGAGGACTGAATTCATTACATTTTACATTTACTTTTGGATTTGTCCAGGATTAGTGAGCTAAGATGTTGAGTGGTATACTCCTCTCACATCTCCATCCTTCTCCTTTCTTATTTGCTCACCTTGTCTTCAACATGTTGCTTGATTTCTGTTTTAAACATCTCTAACCTTTAATCTGGTCACAGATATAGAAAATATACCACATACATAACCCAAAAGGACTCACAAAACAAAATCATCTTTCCTTGGTCATACTTTAGAAGATGGGCCACAGAGAACAACACAGATGCCCATGTATAACCAACAAGAAAGGACATTTCTCCTCCTGTGCTAAAAATGAGGTACAATCCATGTCATGCACTACTTAAATTGTCATTGATTGAGAAATTTCTTGAAGGAACACTGGGCACCATGCAAATCTGAAATATGGTAAAGCTAAGGTCTTTATTCTAACTGCTTGTATGGCTCTGTGTACTCATAAAGTGATGTATTACAGTGACTACAGTAGATGGAGGGTTCTAATCCACTTAAGGTTGTATGCTTTTTTATAATGTTTGAAATTTACACCCTATATTATTTTAGTATGGAACATAAGTCCCTACACCTCACCAGTAGCATACTTCCTTATTCTAATAAATATTAAATCTTTGGTTTGGTGTTGTGTCATCTGTCATCAAACCTTCTACTATAATTTAAAGGAACACTCCAGAGAAGGCAGACATTAATAAGATTCTAGCTGATCCTCAAAATCAGAAATAAATCAGTGTAAACTGTGCATTTCAAGCATAAAATTAGCATTTACAATTAATGATACACATCACACTGTGAATCTGTTAAAACATCATAGTTCTTTTCAGTGCATAGGAGTGAACTATGAGCTCCAAGAATTACTTTTAAAAGGTGCACAATGAATTCTGAATGTATGACATGTACAACCTTATGTGTGCTGAGGACAGTTACTTCCACATGTGAGTTGCAGATGTTCTGATCATACATTATAATCTATCCATCCACAACCCCTTTGTCCCATTTTTGCATAAGGGGTTGGGGTGTCACTTCAGCAGTGACAATCATCTAGAGCCGAGGTTTACACCACCAGGTGGCCAGACCTGCTGCAGTAGTTATTCCAAACCACACACTCACACCTATGGCCAATTTAGAGTGTCCACTCTACCTGCTGAATATCTTTGGAATGTGGGAGGAAACTGCAGCAACTGGAGGAAACCCAGACAAATACAGGAAAGATATGCAGACTCCACACAAAAGGCACCCTAGCCAAGAATTGAACCAGGGAACCTTTTGCTGTGCGGTGACACTATCCACTTTGCCACTGCATCTGTATGATCCTCATCATCCATTGTAACATCCCTTTAAACTCTGTGGTACCTAATGCTCCTCACTAAAATACATCATGTTCTGCAGTGTGTTAACTGGTGCATAGAATGAAGCTGATTGCACTTGTACTACTGCAGACAGGAAGAAACAAGACAAAAACTGAGTCTAGTTTTCATTCTGGGAGTCAGGCAATTTGTGAAAAGTAACTTTTTCAAATCAGGATTTCTGACCACTGAGTTAAAAATGAGTTGGCCAGAACTGGTCTCTAAAAGGTGGAATTTCTCTTCACCAGAGTAGTGCAGAAATCTATAGCCGGTTATTTTCATACCAAGGGTGCAGAAAGATCATCCATTTGCATGTGGTGGGGTGCACATGGATTTGACCCTCCTTCCACTGAAAAGTACTAGTATCAGAACTTGAGAGAATGCATCTTTGAAAAATTCAATTTCAGTCAAAACTGCATTTAGTGAATTTCCTTTTGCATGCAAGCAATAATGCTTCTACATACAGCCTGTTCTACAAGCAGTCAGGGATGTGCTTCCATAACATGTAAGGAGCTCTTTCCTTGTCTTTATTCCCCCAATGCTGATAAATTACAGCTGCCATTCCTTGCTGAAAAGATTCTTTGCCTACTGATGGATGCGGCCTATTTTCTCATCACTGATAGGCTGACTTTAAATGCGTGTCATCATAGAAGTCTCATTTCTGCCAAACCCTGTGGACCTAACTGAAAAGTGATATTCATTCTATTTCTCTCTCTCTCTCTCTCTCTCTCTCTCTCTCTCTCATTTGAAGTCACTTACATTCATGTAACAATGATTGCTGATAAAAGAAGATGGCACTGTGATCCATGAAATGCAGTCTGCAATATTTATTTTATTCCAGTTACAGCAATCACAAAACCCTTCCTCCCTCTGCTACCGAGTATGTTACCAAACTCCTTATTTTCATTCTGACCAAATTCTCCCTCTTGGTGCGGTACATGGCCAGTGTGAGTCATCTGCATGTTATCAAATGCAGCAGAGCAGATTGAATTATGGGCTGCATGATACTTCGGAGCTCTGTTGTTGTTTCCAAAATATTCAGTTTTTCATAAACTTCCATACAAGAGGTCATACCATTGGCCATCTACTGACTCTGCATTTACTGTTCCTCACTACTGTACTTATATAGTGGTAAATCTCTAAGCCTCACACTAGATTACGGACTGCCCCTGTGTATATAAAAGGCATTGGTTTTGTTCAAACCAATAAGCTAAAGTGCCTTACATTTAAGATATCTGTCTCCTCCACATTGGCACCTGGTGGTTAAAAACTCAGCCAAGTTTCTTCACAGAGAAATGTCAATTAGAATCATGCATGAGCAGGGAAAACAACATGACATGGGTTATGTCCTGTTCACAGGTTCATAGGTCGATAATAAGCTTGTGAACCTATGAAAATGTGAGTGACCATCAAGAAGCTTAGCAATGTCACCAAACAGTTGTTGTTGTCTTTCAGCTTTTCCCGGTTAGGGGTCGCCACAGGGGAACTCCGGTCCGCTAATGATTGGCAGTAGATTTTCATGGTGCCGAGTTGCCAGCTCGATAACCAACCTTCAACGAAGGCACGCCCATTCATGCATGTCTTTCGGAACGCCACTCAACCTGCAGGGAGGACATGCAGACTCCACACAGAAGGCACTCCCCACACACTAGCTGAGAATCGAACGGGAGAACCTCTTGCTGTGAGTCAACAATGCTACCGCTGCACCACAGTGGATTACCCCATGTCACCAAACAGTAATAGGAGTATTTTACAGTAAGCAGACAGATTAGCCAAGATGTGAAGTTCTGGTCTTCCATATACTGATAAAGTATTTTTTTGAGGTTTGCTAAGGCATTGCACTGTTTAGTGTGTAAAATGAGTCTGTTCCCTGCTAGGGATTGTGTTTGGTTAAGTACCTGTCATGATAACAGGTACTGTTAAGGTGACACCAACATTTTGGAGTTGAAAAGCATTTGCTTGTTGTACTGCGGTTCTAAACAAGGGAAGAGGTTCAAAAACCACAGAAATTTTAATAGCTTAGAAAACTTAATGGAGATCTCTCCTCAGGAGCCTATAAAATACAGAGCATAACAAGCAAGTTTTCAGTCATGCAAGATAGCTCAAATTACCTAAATCTAAGAGTTTTCTTTCTGTAAAGAATCTATCAAATCTTTTAAGTTGGTCTAGATATTTAGAGATGTACATACCATGTAGGGTATTATATTCAATGACAGCTTCAACTGGCAATCTGTAAAGCAAAACTACTTTATTAACTAGACCTATAGGAGATGCTGTTAAGGATAAGCTGTGCAAACTAAAATTATTTTCTAGCCATAGCTGAGACACAGTGATCAAAGGAAAGCTTATCATCAGTATGAGTACCCAGATCCCTTGTAACTCTCTCCAGATGGTGGGGGGTGTTACTAATATGGTATAAAGAGAGGATTCTAGGAGTCTTCCATGCAAAAATCTTGCATTCCTTGATGATAAAGAGCAATACAGTGATTTACACATCAGGCACGGGTCTGATATAGCCATTGCTAAGGAATTATAGAGACAGGTGGGGTTTTGACAACTATGTCCAGATTGCAATAATGAGCAAATCTGGTAATCAGAGAACCAGAACTTTGACTTCTACTTTCAAGCCAGAGAAACAGATGCCATAAGAGAAAGTTTCACAAAATGGAGACTTCTGTGATAACACCTGTGGCATACTTCTGACTAGAGAAAGATAACTCAGCTTTAAAAATTTGAGTTCTGTTGATAAACCGGTTATCTTAGTGTGTGTGCATAGTGGGCTATGCAGTAGTTAATGCTGAGCTTGGTCAGTTTATCAATAATTCCGGCATGGGCGATGATGTTGAAAAGTCTTGACCATAATGAGGCTAGCACTATGGTCAGACAGAACCACAGTGACCCTTTCAAAGAAGTCAACTAGATTGACCAAACACAATCTGCCATTTACAAATCCAAACCAGTTGTAGTCAAGTGATCTAAAGTTTCCTTTGTTACTGTTAATTAGCAACAACAATTATATATTCCATTACTTTGCAGATGATACTAGTTAAGCTTGTAGCTTTATAATTGCTGGAGTCAGATGATGGACACACTTGCTTAAAAGTACCACAGCTGCCATTCTCAATGCATCTGAGACATAACATGTCGGAAAACACAGGCTGAACAGTTGAACTCACTACAACCAAGTAACACCTCCATGTGCTTGTGCAGTTACATCCTACTAGTCTAGGCATCAAATATTACTTGTTCATATTTGCATTAATAATTCCAAAACCATGCTACATACAAAGTATTTATAATTTTCATCTTAAAGCTTACACAATGGCAAACATAATTGCATGGATATTTAACCCGTGTATAGTGCAGGTAAAGAGAAATTAATTGTTGTATGCACAATATTTAATTATAATGTCATCATTTTCATGGTTTTCTAAATATCTCAACAACCAATGACACAGACAGAACTGCTTTGCCCCATATGAAAACACTACACTGGTTGAACAAAATTCTAGTAGTATGTCCTTAACTTGAGTGGTTGCTGAGATATTGTAAGCAGTTTACAAAATATTACAAACATATTAGTTACTATGTTTACTATGACTATAAAATCTTGTTTAAGACTTAGAACTTAAAGAATACTACCTCTAAAAACAGTTTGTACTGAAGAGTTTGAAATTTACACTTTTTTTTAGAAACCTCTATGGTTCTAGAGATATGAATATTTTGGTTCATAGGTTCATAGGTTGGTACTAGGCTATTGGCCCTAGGGCCTATACAAGCCTAGACATAACAATTCACTGGCTATTTCTTCCCACAGTATTTACTTCCCTGGACCCCTGTCTAGCAGGGAGACTGATGGGATCCTTGGGGTGAATTTCCTATCTCCTAACCAGTCATCAAGGTTCCTTTTGAAGAGGGTCAAAGAGGCGCTCTGCTTGACATGTATGGGCAGTCTATTCCTGAGTCTGGGGGAGTCTCTGGGTCAGGAACCTATCCCTCCAGCATGTTTTGTTTATTGTAATAACAAGGTTTAGATCCCTGGAGCATTTGTGTCTCTGAGGGATTGGGATTTATTTAAGTGTAGCAAATCCAACAGCTCTGGGTTTGACATGGCCTTGTATGTTAAGCAGAGATTGCCTCTGAGTAGACGATATGTGACGGAGTATAGGTGAAGTTTTTTCAGATGGTCAGTATAGGGCATCTGCTTTAGGCCTGTGATTCTTTTAGTGAGGTATATCTGTGTCCTTTTCAGTTGTTGCAGATGTCTTGAGAGGTACATACCAAACGTGGCATTGTATTCTATAATGGGTCTAATGAGGGATAAGTACAGTGGGACAATGACATCCTTTTTCTGGATGAAAAGCCCTTAGTGATGAGGTGTGCCACATACATGTGCCTGACTGTTGTGGCGATGTAGTTATCGAAGGTGAGACCACTGTCCACCTGTGTCCCTAAGTCTCTTATCACACTTTTGGTGTTTAGTGTACTGCCACCTATGCCATCAATTCTATGAAAAGACTTAGGCTCTGCCCATTGTCAGTGTCAGTGCAAACTTAAAGAGCTCTATTGGAGGGAATGTGTTAAGGTGTGGGCTAAGTGGTAACTGGCACTTTTCAAAAGACAATCGGGATGTTATGGGGACCCACAGAGCTAGTATTCTTGGTTTTGGTTAATGCAAAAAGGATCAGATCCAAAGTGATTTTGTGGAAATCACTGCCAATGACTTCAGGGTTAGAGTGGCAGGAACCATTAGATATAAGTTCCATGCAGTAATGTGCATTACTCCTGGGCTTGCTAATATAAGTAAAGAAGGTCTTCTGATTGTCATTAGTGGCTGTGGTGACCTTAAGTTCATAAGTGGCCCAATACTTTTTAATGGTATGTGTTAGTGTCTTGCTTACTAGATTTAACTCTGCTTTATACTTGATATGAAGAAATTTATTACAGATATCTGGAACATTTTTTTTTCTTCTTGTAGAGTGTGTTGATGCAAGAATTGTACCATATGTATTTACTTTTAAAGTTACTACTTCTTATCCTGCACCAGTGGAGTAGAGGGTTAAATCCTTGATTATGGCCCAGTCAAGCAGAGTTCAAATAATGGCTTGGGCACAGGGAGGATGGCCATGACCATCCAAGTACAGTGGGGGGGGGGTCATACGCTCTAGGGCATGAGTGCTCTGGTTTGTTTCCCTGGTTTTGACTTAGTAAAGAATTGTGTAATATCTTCTGTGTGTAGTCAGGGCAATTCTGCTGCCATCAGGCTTTTGTAGAAGTGCAGGGCTGTGTAGCACTGAAGCCCATTACATATCCTACCTAGGTGCTATCACAGGGACATGTGTACAAGAGGGGAATATGACAAAAAAAAAATCTTCACCCACTCCTGATAGCTGTCTACATGATAGCTCCTACTAAATGACCCCACACCCATTTATGAAAGAACAAATGGAACAGTTGGTCAGGGGGTAAATGATGGGAAGCAGATAGCAGGGTCAAAGACAGACAAAAAATACTACTTTATGGCAGATGGGAACACATGCTTATATAAAACTATATGATATGGTGTAAAATAATGCAGTAATATCAGGCTAGTGGTTATTTTGTGATTTCTTTTATGAGGATCAAAAATAATCCCCAAATATAGCAAGATCCTTGTGGATTTAAGGGAGCTTTTAAAGGAGAATGTCTCAAAAAAATGTTTGGAATTCACAAAGAAGCAAGTGGTGAGACATAGTACAGACAGCAGAATCCTTGTCACAAAAAGATCTACAAGGTTAGCACTTCTGATGGACAGGGGATATTTTTGGTGTATTGACATTTACAAATTTGAGAATTATCTGATCATATTTACTGTTACTAATATGATATCTGCTATATGGAGAGTAGTTAAAAATCTCCCATAAAATGAGTATTTAGGATATAGTCTCCTTTAAGAAGAGTATTTGGATCAATGGATAACTTTTCAGTGTGATTTATATAGGCATCATACTCTAAGGTTGTCAATGACTGGGAACTGTCATTGACAATAATGTGATAACTCATTTTATTGAGTGTCACTAGGACTTCATTGAACTCCTCGTTGATGTAAAATGATGGGGCTACAAATAAATACAAATATACCCTCCTACTCCCAGTTAACTTAAGTGCAGGATGTGAGCTTAAACCAGGCAATGAGAAAGCTCCATCAAGTTTCAGTTATTAGATAAATATGGATGCCCTTGAGGCAAGAAGTTAAGGAACGCATTAAGTTCTGACATCTTGTTGTTCAGGATTCTAGCACTGAACAGAGCATTTTAACAGTGTTCAATTTGAAATTTACTATTGGGGAATGCCCATAATAAGTTAAACTGTGCCTAAAACAAAGGCAGCATGGGGGTGGCAAAAGCCTTCAGCTAATACACAAAAGCCATAGGGTAAGAGGTGAAGTTCATTTCTGGCATAGCAAGACAGACTATTAACCATGTCAGCTGAAGCATATACCTCTGCAGACCCCCTCCCCCCGAATGAAACCAATTAAGCAGTCTATTATTAAGTTAATTATTTTTTCTTTGAATGAAGGTAGAATGATGCTCAATGCTAAGATCTTGCCTTCTTTAGAGATATGAGTGAATAGAATATTTGTACTTCTCTGGGTAAAATGCCTAAGATCATTCACTTCTACATGGGCAACTGGAAGGCTGTATTTGTATTCGAGATGGCAATGGCTACAGTTATGTCCCTAATTTTAGTGCACAATAAAATTAGCAAGGTTATCAGAATCACTGCCTTGGGGTGTATACATGCAGATGTGGAGATCTGATCATAGGATGCTATATTCCTGACATTAGGACTTCCAATGATAAATCACCATTACCCACAGTGTATCCAAATTAACACACTAGATCCAGCTGCTGTCTTCAAAAAAGCTTTATTTCCAAACAGATGAGTACTTTCATCTTATAATTACTTCTTCAGAAGTCAGAATTACAGAAAGATAACTACACATCTGCTACATACTCTACAAGGCAGAGTCTGATAATCTCAAGGGTATTATTGGTTTTCATTATTTTATTTCACTTTCTATCACAATCAAAAATCAGTATTTTTCACAACAGTTTGGCTTATAGACATGGGTTATAGAAAGAATTATTTTAATTCTATGAAGCAGAATCCACTGTCAGTCAGTCACTGTTGGTATTATGGGGGCAATGTCCCAGGGTCCTGACTTTTTGGGGCCTCCAGCAATAAATGATCAATGGGCTGAATATACCAAATTTGATTTTTTCAAGTAAGTCAGAAAAGATAAAAGGCAATTTGCACTAAATCATCTTTTTTATGGCTTCCTGAGTTTAAAGTTACTTCAGAAACAATAATACATCTGGTTCCAAAGATTAAATATGTTGGTCTTTTGCCTCATTTCTGGATTCAAGTGCCGGAATAAGCACTGGTAATCTTGCAATTTTACAATTGATAAAGCAAATAAATGGAGAAAAAAAATAACTAAATATTTTCTAAAGTGGAACTGTAAGCTGGTACTACTTCTATGTGGAACTAAGATGGGAAGAGCTACTGCATATTTGTGTGAAACAAAGTTGAAATATGTTACAGTGGTCCATTATTTTTTATTAACATTTTATCACAGATATCTGAGGTATACGCAGTCAATAAATTGGCTATAACTGCTCGTTACAAGAACTATTTGTGGATGAAAATGACTGACTCTAATTTGAGATGATCAAGTTATATAGTCATTAAGTTGGCTTTGCAGAACTAGTGCACATTTGTGTGAAGCAATTTGGAATGATTTTCTGTGTCCATTTTTAGTAACAGTTAGATATTTGTATCATACAGAGTCAATAAAGTGTTGTAATTAATTGGTATGAATGTCATATTTAGAAAAAAACAGACTTACAGCTGTTGTTTGATCACAGTTAAACAGTCATAGATCTTGTTTGGTAATAACAGTTTCACACAATGAAGTGTATTAACCTTAATTGTTTAAAGCAATTGTTGCTATGGTGTGTGTGTGTGTGTGTGGGGGGGGGGGATGTTGCAGTGTATCTAAGAGCAATGAGTTGGCCGTGATTTATTGCACTCTTTATTAAAATCAAAAATCAGCATTCTACACAAGAAGTAGTTATCTTTAGTAGCATGGGCAAGTTGTGTGTGAATGCAACTTTTTATTGACCCAGTAGCACAACAAGTTTTACCCATCTCACAGAGGTTGGTTGAATTCTTTGTTGTGGTTCCCTCTGTGTGGAATTTACACATCCTCCTTGTCTCTGTGGATTTTTTTCCCAGGTACTCTGCTTTCTTTCAATATTCAAAATGAAGTCACCACCGCACCAAAGAAGATGCAGGAAAAACATTTTAATGTAAACTGAAAATTGGGTATTTTTAGGATATTACATCATTACATTCTTCATGCAGGATCCCTAGCCCCAGTTCTTAAATTAAGGGCAGCTAGGCTCTAATAATTAGTTGTTTTAATAATAGTAAATTTTATACACATAATACAATGCTTTAATTGCATTTAAAAAAAATGTACTATTTATTGTGATTTACCTGGTTTCCAATATTTAACACCAGAAGGAGCTCTTACAAAGAAAGATATATTAAAATTTCATTTATAGATATGGATATTTTAGAATCAATTTATTTATTAAAAGGTTTTAATATATTGTGTTTAGAATGTGATTTTGAGATATGAAATGTACTAATATATTAAAATATATACGTTTTAAATTTTGATTTTGAAGTTGTTGTTGTTGTTTGTCTTTTCCTGGTAAGGGGTCGCCACAGCGGAATTCCGGTCTGCTAATGATTGGCAGTAGATTTTTATGAAACGCTGAGGTGCCAGCTCGATCCTCAACCTTCAATGAAGGCATGCCCATTTACGCACGCATGTCTTTCGAACACTACCCAACCGCGGGGAGGACATGCAGACTCCACACAGAAGGCACTCCCAGGCCCAACCAAGAATCGAATGGGAGAACCTCTTGCTGTGAGGTAACAATTTTGATTGCAAAGTACGGGAGTTTAATACAGGCAGCAGCAGCTTTTGTTGGTGGATTTGAAATATGTTAGGGTATTTAAACAAGTTGGATGCGTTATAATGACATCTGATAAAGTTAAGAGACGAAAACGTATTGTATATGATTCTGGCGTTAATGTACTTTGGATTACTTTTATTGCTGCTACATTAAATTTTTCGTGAAGATTTTGCCTCCTGGTGCTTTATGGTGATATCGTAGTGCTGATGCACTGAGTTCTTGGTTTTATACAGCGCTTTCCTTTTGTTTGATCATCACATTCTTGTTAAAGAGACATCTTGTTTCTCAAATTTTAATGAATGAATGGCTTGTCTCTAGAACATTCTGTGACTGGTTAACTGGATATTGCGAATAGGTATTTAAATACCGGGTTAACCAATTACTGTTATCTGAGGAAGTTCCGGATTTATACAGATCGAAAGCACTTATCTCTTTGATTTTCTTGTACCGTGTTTTTACTAAGTATCTTGTAGTGATTTTAAAAGTGGTTTTAAATAGTTTACATTAGAATGTTTTTCATACATCTTTTCATTCGGTTTGGTGGTGACTTAATTTCATGTTTAGTTGTTTATGCTCGTCCTCTCTTTTGGAATTTCTTTCAATATCCCAAAGATAAGCTATGGTTGAATTGGTAATAATCCAATCTGCCTACAGGGAAGCGCACAGTGCATGTTTGTGTGTGTGTGTGTGTGTGTGTGTGTGTGTGTGTGTGTGTGTGTGTGTGTGTGTGTGAGTTTATACATCATCTTGTAATAACTCTGACTTATAAGAAGTCATTTCAGTATGTGTTTGCATATGCCTGTGTCCAAAAGCATAATCATCATCAATTTTATCTGTGGGAAGAGAATACTGGGGGACACATCCATAAACATTCTGGCCAGCAGTAAAAAAAAACAAACACTTATTAATTAATCTTTCAAAAATAAGATATATAATGCATCACAGAACATTTAGACCTTCAGAACTTTCCTAGATGGAGAAGGAAATTTTGACCATAGCTTACTAGGGTCCCCATCCTCATATTCTACCCTGGATCCACCTAGTGTAAAACTGACCCTCCTCACTTTCCCACTCCTTGTCCAGCTTAGTAGGTACAGTGTCTTTGTTTCTTATAACATTGCCAGTAACTTAAGGCTTTACTAGGGTTTGCTGTAAGCCGAGAAGATCCTTAAGGATGCAGGTTTGCAGTTAAGGAAATTCACATTATTGTCATCATTATTAGTACTATAATAATAATAATTATTATTATTATTATTCATTTACTGGGATAATCTGTCTGGGATGACAATAACCTCTTTTCAATGGAGGCCTAACAAGTAAAGCTCAAATAACAGTTGGTAATTACAATAGTATTTTAATTGATGAAAATAAAAGGAATGGTCATTACATGATGCAAAACTTATAGAATATGCACATGAATCAAATGCATTGGTATTGATGATACATAGGTGCAGGTAAATGTCACACATGTAGTTAGTTACACTGTGTAAAACAATGTCTACATAGCTGCATTTGCACATTACACAGGCAGTCCAACTTTTGCACACTGAAAAAGAGTATTTGCATACATTGGTTGAAAGGAAGCAGCCTGTAAGCAGAGGAACATAGAGTGAAAGTTGTAAAGAGATAATATAAAATTGAGAGTTATAGGTATAACAGGAAATGAACAAGAACAATAGTGGGAGACTAGAGAGGTGACATACAGGACCATAACCAGGAGTCCATTAGATAGTATTTTAATTGTGTCTTGTTTTCATTTTGCTGGAGGTGTCAAGGGAATAACCTTACTCATTTTGGTGACAAAATGTGGAGTATAAGGAGTTACCAGCTAGGTTTTTAGACTTTGAAATTGTCAATAGCAGTTCATCAGTGGTATGAAGAGTTCTAGCAGGGATGCAGTAGGGTGTAGTGTTGGAGGACTGGACTGAGGCTTGGACATTTTTCAGGACTATATATGAGAATACAAATGATGACTAGTTATGACAGGTGTAGTTTGTGCTTGAGTACATGCTACTTTAGTGGTCCGTGAGCAAGGCAGTAGTGTGATTTGTGGGAGAAGGTGGTGGGAAGTTTAGCAATTTATGGTAACACTGTAACAAAATATTTAGTTTAGTAATTTGTAGGCTCGGTACTATGGTAGATGTATACAGGAGGGTAGATATGAGTAAAGCTGAAGCAATATTTCTCCTTGCAAAGTCTGCCAAGTAGTGTTTATTAAAGGAACCATTTTTTGTGAGTTCTTTTAACCATCTGTTTATGTGGTGGCCAAAGTTTAAGTCTGCATCAGCGGTGACTCCCAAAAGTTTCATATGGGTAACTACTTCACTTTTTGTGTTATTTGATGAAGTTAGGCAGAAATGCACATTTTGGTGAGATACTTCGTTTGCAGTAAAGAGGATCACTTTATATGTTTTACGATTTAGTAGTACTTATGTGTCTACAAGTCAAGTTTCAATAGCAGTGAGGGAATCTTTTTGTGAGTTTTGTAATATATCAAAGTTTTTCAGAGAGCACAAAAGGGTGGAACCATCTGCGTATTGGATGATGGCAGCATGTTTACTTGTAAGATGGATATCATTTATAAAGACATTGAATAGTATGGGCCAAGGACAGCTTGTAGAATACCTAACAGGTACAGATTGAAAGGAACAGATTAAGGATAGAAGTTGGTGTAGAGGTGGAGACAGTTGCAGAAATGTTTCTAGTTGGCTGACGTTTGCTAAATGTGTGCCTTAGGAACTTAGGCAAGGATTTTTATAACTATTTCTGCATATATAGGTGTGATGGTGTTTTGCTGTTTCCCAGAAATAGATGATGCAATGACATTAGCCTCTGGTTTAAGCAAATACTTGATATTCTTACAGGTTTACTCATAGTA
This sequence comes from Protopterus annectens, assembly GCF_019279795.1. NCBI lineage: Eukaryota > Metazoa > Chordata > Ceratodontiformes > Protopteridae > Protopterus > Protopterus annectens. The sequence continues at coordinate 1,092,619,499 of NC_056745.1, forward strand.
CAGAAGTACTGAATTAACAGTGAACTTGTTGCAGTTTCTTCACCGCCAAACCATACCTAGTACTAACAGGCTGGTTAGCAGGCTGCAACTATGCTGGCATGGAGGTCCACTGCAGCCTAAATTTTGGGTGAGAGTAGTTTATAAGTGATAGTTGATTAGCTGACTAAACTTTCTGACAGTAATATCAGGCAACAAGAAAGGACAGCTAGAATACCCAGACTGTTAAATATCTATTTAATGTTAATGGGCACACACAAAATGTTAAAATAAACATATAAATGCCACAAGAAATGACCAGATACCAAAAAAGGAATTCCAAGCTACAAAGGATATATATATATATATATATATATATATATATATATATATATATATATATATATTAGTGATAGTAAGATAATACCCGTGGTGGTGGTGCTGCGGTAGCATTGTCGCTTCACAGTAAGACACTGTCCGGTTCGATTCTCAGCTAGAGCATCTTCTGCATGGAGACATGCGTGAATGTACCTTCGTTGAAGGTTGTGCTTCAGGGCTGGTAACTCGGCACGTAAAAAAATCAACTACCAATCATTAGCGGACCGGAGTTCTGCTGTGGCGACCCCTAACCGGGAAAAGCCGAAAAACACAAACAAAGTTAACTGTTTGTATTTGCTGTGGTGGTGCTCTGGTACCGTTGTCGCCTCACAGTAAGACGCTGTCAGGTTTGATTCTCTGCTAGAGCATCTTCTGCGTGGAGACATGCGTGATTGGGCGTACCTTCGTTGAAGGTTGTGCATCAGAGCTGGTAACTCAGCACGTAAAAATCAACTACCAATCATTAGTGGACCGGAGATCCGCTGTGGCAACCCCTAACTGGGAAAAAGCTGAAAGACACAAACAAGTGATAGTAAGATAATATCAAAAGAAGTATCATTGATCAAAATCACTCTACAACTGCTGTTTACAAAACCTGTAATTAAAAAAAAAAAACAATAAGGAGCAAACTGTGGTAAACCAGAAAAATACCACACAGACCAACACATAGTAGCAAAATAGTTAGTTAATACATTTAAGGACAGGTGCAAGGTAGAAGCAGGACCTAATGTGCAATAGAAAACTATTAGCTCTCAAGAAGGGATGTACAGATGGCAACATGACTTAAAATTTGAAAGGAAAACTGCACATAAATAGACAAAGTACAAAACAAAAACAATTACTACTGGCTGAGAATACGGAAACCACAGAGATAAAGAAAAATGAATATGAGATAATAAAGGATGCAAATCAGCAAAGGGTGCAAACCAGAAAAATAGGATGAGCAATAATCAAAGCTTACCTTAGACTCGGTAGTTTATATACTGTAGTATTGGTTAGCAAGCAATTACGTTTTCCTGGTAAAGATGTAGTTTACATCGGATGACTGAAAAACATGAGCTAAACAGCTTTATGTTGCACTGGCCTATGCAACATTGCTCACAGTGCAGTACAGTACAGAATGTCACAACAGTACCAAATGTAAAAGTGCAGGAGCTTGCAGCTAAAATCAAAACTGACTAAGCAGTGATGATGCCTGGAATCTACTTCTCTTAGTGGCTGACCAAAACCAGTCACTCTCTCACAAGAAGAAAGCACTGATCTTATTCATCTGCATGTCAAGTAAAGGCAGATCCCAAGAATATCCCTAGATCAATTGACAAGTGGAGGCATGTTTTATGGATTTGAATGAAGGTACAACAGTGTACTGTTATTTCCTTCCTGTCTGGATTTGTGGTGGTGATCAGCATAGCCTGAAGCTCAACACGATGTACAAAAAACATGCAACAATCCAAAATTAAAACCTGCAGGAATTTCCATCTAAAATGAAAACTGACCAATTAGTGATGGAATTGGGAAACCATTTCCGCCTCCAGTAATCAGGAATAAAAAAGTCCTGCTCTGTTTCCCACAATATAATCCATGGCAGGTCAAGGTTCTCCTTTACTCTTCTTTTCTCAGCCAGCTAGCCACAAGTTTTAATAAACCATAAAATGGAGCAGTATGTAATAGGTCTTATAATATTCTTTAACTTCTTTCATGTTTTGTAATAACCCCCACACAAGAATAAGAACATATACACTGTGGCATATTAATTCAACAAAGTATACTCATATATAAAATAAACACAGATTTATTTTAAAATTAAGCAAAAGTCATTAGTGCAGGCTTTCTCTCTCCAATAAACCAGTATACCAAATAAAACTTTCTGTAGTGATAACCAGAGACCATCCTACAAAGTAATTTCTTTCAAAGTCCCAGATGGCTATAAACAAATGAATGTGGTCTCTGACACAAGGTCCAGTAATTCCTTTCTTAGGCAGGAATTAATGTCCCTTGCACATAGGTGCTTCCAGGTAAGCTTTCCTCACAGGATTCCTTTGTAAGAAAATGTCTAGGTTTCCTCACTGCTAAGTTGATAAAATGTTTTAAGGGCTCTATAATGTTATAAGTTTGTATTTCTTTTTGCTTCAGGAATGGAAGTGCTTTGGGATTGAAACCTAGAGCTTTAATATATCTATAACAGATTGTCACCCAAAGAGGAGACCAATTTTCCATTGACGGGTTATATTCAGCTATTCTTAATATTCTGTTAGTGTTAATGATAGAGTAGTACATTTTAAAATCTGGTAAATTTAGTCCTCCTTTGTTTTTGGGGAGTGTTAATTTTGGATAGGAGATTCTGTTTTTTTTTGGGTTCCCATATAAATTTTGCTAGGAAGGTATGAATTTGTTTGAAGAAAGTATTGTGTATTATTGTCTGTGATGTCATGAATATATACATTAGTCTAGGTAAAATGTTCATTTTGATTATTGATACTATGGCCAAGAATGGTAGTTTTAGGTTGTTCCATCTTTTACAGTATTGCAATATGTTTTGTCATTTAATGTTTACATTGTGTTGGTAGAAGTCTTTTGTTATTCTGGAAAAAGGTGATTCCCAGGTAATTAGTTTCTTCTTTTATTTTATTGTGTTTAACAATGGTATTAGTGAGATGAGTTTGGGTGTTTTTAGGGGGAAAATATTAGTTTTATTGGGGTTTAGTTTGTAGTTAGACATAGTTGAGAAAGGTTCAATTGCAGCTATTATTTTGTTTATATCTGAATTTGGTGTAGTGTAGTATATGTTCAGATCATCCGCAAATGCAGTGAGGTATATTTTGAAGTTGTGTGTTGATGGAGGATTGTGGTATGTGTTTTGTTTAATTTATAAAAAGAGTGGTTTTAGGTATAGGTTAAACAGGAAGGGTGATAATGGGCATCCTTGTCTTGTTCCATTTTTATTAGAATCTTATATGACAAAGTTTTATTTATATATAGAGATGTGTATGGGTTGCTATAGAGAGTTTGGATGATCTGAATGACGTTATGTTATTGGGTATATTAAAGTAGGGTAGTGTTTGGAGTAAGAATTCTAGGTTAACCCTGTCAAATGCCTTGTGGGCATCCACTACCATTGTGTAGATGTTGATATTGTATCGGTTAGTGTAGGATATTAGTGCATCTAATGTTAATGTATTGTCATTAGTCTGTCTATGTGGCGTAAAACCAGACTGTTCTGGGAGTTGATTTTTTTTCTATCAGATTTTTCATTCTTTTTGCAAGTATAGAGGCAAATATTTTAGTATCTATATTTAAGAGGGAGATGGGTCTGTAGCTGTCGGGGTTTTTGGGGTTTGTGTGTTCTTTTAATATAAAGATGGTTTTAGAGACATTAAAGTGGATATAATTTATTTTATAGTTTATTATGTAATTCAGTGTATAGTATAGTAGTTTGGCTATCAAGGGGGAAAATGCTTTGTAAAATTCTCATGTGAGTCCATCCGGACATGGAGCCTTATCCGCTTTTAAGTGTTTGATTGTTGTAATAATTTCACTGACGGATATGAGTTCAGTTAGTTTTTTTGTTGGTCTAAATTTAGTTTAGGGAATTTCAGTGTTCTATCTTCCTTTGAGGTTTGTAGTATTTGTGCTCCATATATTTGAGAGTATATTTGTTCAAATGTTTTAATAACGTCTTCATTTTTTGCGTAGTTTTTGTCTCTGTAGTTTATTTCTGATATATTGGAGGCATTTTTGTGTAGGGAGATAATTCTGGCCAGAGCTCTAGATGTTATTTGAGCTTCTTGTGCGTAAGTGTCTAACATTCTAGCTTCATAAAAAGATAAGTTCCTGGTTTCTAACATATATAGATCCCTTTGCAGTATTAAAAGTTCTGCTTCTGTTTGGTTCTTGGGGTTATTTATTAGTTCTTTTTCAAGATGCTCTATTTTCCCTTTCAGTGAATGCTCCTCTTTCAGTTGTATTTTTTATAGTATGCTGCTTTTTTGATAACCAGTCCTCTAATTTGTGCTTTGGTTGCAGCCCATTCTATGTCAGTTGGTACTTGGGAGTTAGTGATATTTGTAAGAGCTATTTTTAGTATTGCTTCAGTTTCTTTTATTGCATCCATTTTGGAAAGTAAATTAGGGTTTAATGAGCAATTATTACTCCTATTCTCTAAATATATATTTTGTCCCAGTTAATGTTCAGTGTGATTTTGGAGTGATCTGAAAAGAACCTGGTATATATATATATATATATATATATATATATATATATATATATATATATATATATATACATATATATATTTATTTATTTATATTTATTTATTTATTTCAGTTTGATGACCGGGGAGGTCCACTGGGCTCAGGAGCCCATTTTCAGTGGAGGCCCGGGGAGAAAAGCACCACGTTACAAAATACAAAGATAAAAACAAAATGCAAAAGATAAAAATTAACATAAGATTCAAGGTACAGATACATAAGGATGCAGCCGTCAGTCTACATGGTATGAATGCTGGTAATTTGTGATACAGAAGCAATAAAAGGAATGGTGTTTACATAACATATCAGTCATATATTGAAATGGATGATTAAAGATTACAAAGAGTCTGAGTCTAGTAATGGCAGAGTGGTAGAACAAGCATAAATGTTAGGGAGGGGAATAAAGGGAGAGCAAACTATTTACAGTATTTACATATATACACAGGACAACAGTAACAATAAGTAGATATGAATAAGGTTGATAGTACTAAGAAATTGAATAGCATTACTGTTAATATGTACAGTGAGGAGGCTATGTGGGGAAAGTGCAGTTGCACTTCCACTTAGAAAACAAATAGGAATGGAGTAGTGTTTTGAAATTATTAGGATTTTCTGTCAATCTTAAAGTAGGAGAGAGAGAGTTCCACTTTTTGGCTAAGGAAAAAGAAAGGAGGTGCTGCCCGGCAGGTCGTTTTGGTTTGTGGACATTGAGTAGGTTTAGGTGGGCCAATCGAAGTGGCCTATTAGGGGTATATGGTTGAAGGATGTTGGATAGTGCAGGACATTTAGAGGGGTTAAATAATAGCCTGTGTGCAGTGGTAAGTTGGAGGTAGTCTAGAAGGTTGGGGAGTTCTAGCCAGTTTAGTGACTGGAGGGCAGAGCAATGATGGGAGGAGTGTTTGGCTTTGGTAGTGAATTTAGAAATTTTGTTATAACAAATTTCCATTTTTGAGGAGGTGGAGGCAGATAAGTTAGTTAATAGAAGGGCACCATACATTAGTGAGGGAAGAAGATAGGTAGTGGCAAGCGTTTGTCTAAAAGAAGGAGAGAGATAGTGGAAGTTTCTGTATAACAGGCCAAGTTTTTGATGTGTTTTCATAATGTTGAGTTGAACATGGATGTCAAATTTTAGGTTTTCATTGATAGTGACCCTAAGAAGTTTGACATGGGGGACAATTTCTATGGTAGAATTTTTAAGGCTTCTAATTTTGAAGGTCTTTTTGTCAAGAGGGAAGGATTTTGTAGGGGGGAAGAGTAGTATTTTAGATTTGTTAGCATTTAGAGATAAGTGATTATGGAGCATCCAGTTCTCAGTGGCAGAGAAGGCATTTTGTGTGTGTGCTAGAAGTTCAGGGAGATTGGTGGCACAGCAGATTAAGGTGGAGTCATCGGCGTATTGTACGATTTTAGTATTTGGGATGGCAGAGTGGAAGTCATTGATAAAGATATTGAAAAGCACGGGGCCAAGAATGGAACCTTGGGGAACTCCAATGGGGGTAGGAAGGAAGTTAGAGGTGCCTTTTCTCCATGTTACAGCTTGAGATCTGTTGGAAAGGTAACTTGAGAACCGGGATAGTGTATTGTCGGAGAGGTTAAGGTTAGAGAGGTGACTAAGGAGATGAGTATGGGAGACAGTGTCAAAAGCCTTAAAGAGATCAAGTAGGACTGTTGAAACTATTTTGCCAGAGTCACGAGCATGATTGACTATATCTAGGAATGAAAGTAGAGCAGTTATAGTGCTATGACCAGGACGGAAACCATGTTGGGTGTGAGAGAGGAGGTGGTTTTCAGTAAGGAAAAGCATTAGCTGAACATGAATGTATTTTTCCAGTATTTTTGATATAGGGGAGAGGATGGCTATGGGACGAAAGTTTGAGGTATTATTGTTTATACCACCCTTATGAAGGGGGTGTATAAAGGCAGTACACCACAGCTTAGGGACATATGATTCCTGTATGGATCGATTGATTAGTATGCTAATGGGGAGAGCGATTCCATCTGCAGCAATTTGTAAGAATTTAGATGGAATATTATCTGGGGCATTTCAGCAAGGTTTCAGTTTGCTGAGAAGTTGTTTTATATATGAGGTAGAGACTGGTTTGAGTTGAAAAGTGGTGGGAGGATTGGGTTTAGAGGCTGGGGTAGAGTGACTGAACTGTGAGGATGGGTTAATAGGGAAGGACTTATTTAGTTCAGCTATAGAATTAATAAAGAAGGAGTTGAAAAGAGTAGCAATTTCTGTGTTGGATTTGGTGGTATCATGGCAAGGATTATTTTTGGTGCCTGGGTTGAGAAGAGAATTAATGGACTTCCAAAATTGTTTGGGGTTTTTAGAATGGTTGGCTTGGAGAGTCATATAGTAGGATTGTTTGTCTTTGTATATAAGTCTTTTAGTAAGGTTGTGATGTTGTTTATATTGAAGTAGGGTCTCAGGATGTTTATTATGCTGAGATAGTTTCCAGCATTTGTCTCTCTGTCGCATGAGTTTTTTGGTTTCCCTAGTTAACCATGGTGTGAATTTAGATTTGATTCTTATGGTTTGAGGAGGTGCTTGGGAGTTAAGTATATTTAGGAAGGTAGAGTTAAAAGTTTCGATGGCATTGTCAAGTGGTAAAGCCTTTAGAATATTCCAGTTAGTTTGTTTGAGGGTATTAGAGAAAGTTACAGGATTAAAGTGAGTTAGGTTGTGTATATGTAGGTATTGATGCTGGAGGGGGGGAGACTGCGTTGCTCGGTGGATGAAGGCTGGCAGGTGGTCACTGAAAGAGTCGGGAAGGATTCCTGAGTCCAAGATATTATTAGGGTGGATAACTAAGATCCAGTGAAGTGTAGATCCTGGAGGATTGCTCTTGTTGGGTCTGGTAATAGAATTGGTTAACTGAGTAAAGTTGTAAAGATTGACAGTTATGGCTGAATTTGGGTTATTAACGATATTAACATCCCCTAAAATATAGGTCTCTAGGTTAATATTAGTTGAGACCCACTGGAGGATTTCTTCAAGGGTGATAGCATTGTTACCTGGGGGAATATAGAGGGAGATGAAGCAGATACTTTTGTGAGTATTCATTTGTAGTAAACCTATAACTAGTTCTGCATTGTAAAACTGTGGAATAGGATTTGGGTAAGGAATAATGGGGAGTAAATTGGAGAATGTCAAGGCTACTCCTCCACCTTTTCTATTTAAGTGATCAGATCGAAGGGCTTGAAAACCAGGGGGAAGGATTTCAGAGTCAGAGATGGTAGGTTTTAGCCAAGTCTCAGAGATGGCTACAATGTCAGGAAGGTTATGGTGAAGCCAGGCATGGAATAGAGTAGATTTATTTCTTAGACTTTGGGCATTGAGAGTAACTATTTTTAGGCTTTTGAGATTGTTGGTTTTGTTACATTTTGGGAGGGAGAGATTGTTAGTAGTGCATTTTGGGAAGGAGAGATTGTTAGTAGTGCTAGGTCCAGGGTTTGGGTGGATATCGCCTGATTGGAGTAGGTGGAAGAAAAAGGAAAATAGTAGGAGATTTAGTTTGCCTTTTGACTCTTGTGTGCAGTAGATTAGGGCCTTGGGAGAGTAATGCATTGTAGAGATGGGTAGGATCTTTGGTTTGAAGTAGTGGAGAGGATTATGCTGTAATAGAGAGGATGATATGGTATGGAAGTGAGTTGTGGAGTGGTTAGAATTTGGAATGGAAGTTGAGAGGTGAGACCAAAAAGAATGGGGAAGAGAAGAGGAGGTATAGGAGGAGGTAAGGTGCAGTGGAATTAGAATTAAAAGCGCGATAAAGGGGATTCAAAGAGTGAGAAGGAGTGGAGAGCACATAATGTAAGTGGGTAGAGTAAGAAAGATAAGGAAGAATGGAGGGAAAAGTAGGGTGAGAGAAAGAGACAGAGAGCAGGGAAGTAACTATGGTGTAATTTGTGTAAGGAGTGGTTTTACTAAGTGGGAGGATAGGAGGATGTATTTAAAGGGAGTGGCCTATGATTGATGGGAGGAGAGGAGAATGGCAGGAAGGCCAGTGATTGGTGTGGATAGAGAGGGGAGGGGTTAACTGGAGAAATAAATGTAGGAGGAGTGGGGGTTGATGGGATTTGGGGTAGGGTAGGGGAGCGGAGTGAGCCCGCAGGGTGAATGGAGCGGGTAGAGACAAAAGAGTAGAACAGCTCAGGATGAACAATCAGTGGATTGCAGACTGCTCAGGTAAGAGAAAAGTGCAGGTGAGTAGAGAATAATAAAGTGAAGTAGTACTGTTTGGAGAAGGAAGGAGGTGATTACAGAAGAGCAAAAGATATATGAAAGAAAGGATGGGGCAAGGTATGGGCAGCAGAATGTTTTAAAAGAAATGTATAGGATAGCAGGAGCAGGGTATAGACAACAAAACTTAGGTGATGCAAATTATAGGATAGCAGGATAGGAAAGTGGATGGGAGTAGATGAGGGACTGGATGAGGGGCCGCCTAGTAGGCAGGGAATGTTAATACCGTAGACGTAGGTGCCAGGGAAAAAGCTGGTCAGGGACTAGATCCAATCTATTAATTCAGCTAAGGGAGGCAACAGAAGAGGGAGTAGGGATTTGAAGTTGGACCACTGAGTACAGAGGAGGGTATGGCTGCTGGCAGTCCTGGCTAAAAACTAACAATTATAAGCTACAAGACATAATAATCTTAAATGTCAGCTTTTCTGCCAGGTTTAGGTGAACACATACTTTCTTTCTTCCTTTCTTGGAAGAGCTCAGAGATGAGACCGCAAGTAAAATGGAAGGGACCTGAGATTCCAGATATTCAAATTCTCAGCCTCTAGTGGAAGGAGGGCAAGCTGGAGAGCAGGGAATGAAGAGGGAGCAAGATTTCTTTCTTCCTTTCTTGGAAGAGCTCAGAGATGAGACCGCAGGTAAAATGGAAGGGTCCTGAGATTCCAGATATTCAAATTCTCAGCCTCTAGTGGAAGGAGGGCAAGCTGGAGAGCAGGGAATGAAGAGGGAGCAAGACTAAAAGTAGTGGAGAAAAACGAGACAATTGACCTTAGTAGGTAGAACAGACATTATGGCTAAGCAAAATATCAAAAAAAACTACATTTATGAGTTAATTCAACATTGCTGGATGGAGTTCAGGAAAAGGTACAATCAGTGCAGGCAAAAGTGCAGTCATTCAAAATAGCAAGAAGCCAAGGAATAATATATGTATTGCTTTGCTACATATACAAATTCAGAACACCATATAGGAGTTCACAGGATAAAAACAGACTCTAGTGTAATGTGTTTTAGGGTATATAACAATGATTATATAACATTAGTATTGTACACTTCACTTAAACTATACTGATGCCCAGATACTTAGTACTAGTGATTAATTCAAATTCTATAGAGAGGGAAATATTGGCTGTTTTCTACAAACAGTGTAAAAGAAAAGTAACAATATAACAAGTGACTAATATAACATTTGTATTGTGCACAAACACAAATATAACTATTATATTTTAACTAATATAACATTTGTATTGTACACTACACACAAACAATGCAGATTACACACTCGGTGGAACATGAGTCAGTTCCTGACGCCAAAAGGCAGCTCTACATGCCCTTGCTAAAAAGCGGACAGTGTGAGCAGGCAATTATAACAGAAAATAGAGCTAATTCCAGGGTTGTTTGAGGATGCCAAGGATGCCAAACTAGCAGCTCCACGTGCCCTTAATAAAAACGGACAGTGCGAGCAGGCATGAATTACAGAAAATAGGGCTATTTCCCAGGGTTGTTTGAGGACGCCAACTAGCAGCTTCACATGCCCTTACTAAAAAATGGACAGTGCAAACATGTATTTATAACAGAAAATAGAGCTAATTCCAGGGTTGTTTGAGGACGCCAATTAGCAGCTCCACATGCCCTAACTAAAAAACGGACAGTGCGAGCAGGCAATTATACAGAAAATAGAGCTAATTCCAGGGTTGTTTGAGGACGCCAACTAGCAGCTCCACATGCCCTTATTAAAGACAGACAGTGAGAGCAGGTAATTATTACAAAATAGAGCTAATTCCCAGGGTTGTATGAGGATGCCAACTAGAAGATCCACATGGAAGATGCTAAGCAGTTAATGTGCTGCAAGTACAAGCAGCCATTATCAAGGTACAGTGGTCCGGTCTTGGTATAATTAAAATAGGGAGATCCCAGGAAAGAATTATGTGAAGCAAACAGACAATTGGAGCTGTTGCGAGTGGCTAATCCATGTATGGCATAAGCCCTCAATGTAAAAACGGGCACGGCAAGCAACTTGAATTTAAAGTAAAGCGGCAAACACTCGGGGTTGAGTGAGAACGCCTATAGCGCTTGAATGTGAAAAACGCTTAAACAAGAAGCGCGTGGATGGTACAAGCCAGCCACCACAAAAGGTTTAATAGTTTGGTAATAGAAAGCTTAATTTCAGAATGTAGTTATATAAATCATACAGTTAACCAACAACAAATAATGAGAACACACACAAGATTACTTACAAACGTTGAAGACGCTGGGGCCAGGAGCACACAGCAGCGAGGGAGGTCCTAGGTATTAAAGATGGCGCCAATAGGGGCAACTAGTAGATATAGAATTAGGGAGGAAGTGAGGTAGATGGGGGGAGGAGGGAAGGGGTAAAAGCAGGTAAAAAGTGGGGAGGGGCTACAGATTGCAAAGACAGGAAGTGGAAAAGTATTTGGCAATGGGATGAAAAAAGTGAAAAGAAGGGACAGAGCAGTATAGTGGAAACAAAGAGGTGTAAAGGAGGGGGATGGAGGAAAATAGGTGAATGAATGTATTTAGGTGAGACAAAAGAGTAGAACAGCTCAGGATTTACAATCAGTGGATTGCAGACTGCTCAGGTAAGAGAAAAGTGCAGGTGAGTAGAGAATAATAAAGTGAAGTAGTACTGTTCAGAGAAGGAAGGAGGTGATTACAGAAGAGCAAAAGATATATGAAAGAAAGGATGGGGCAAGGTATGGGCAGCAGAATGTTTTAAAAGAAATGTATAGGATAGCAGGAGCAGGGTATAGACAACAAAACTTAGGTGATGCAAATTATAGGATAGCAGGATAGGAAAGTGGATGGGAGTAGATGAGGGACTGGATGAGGGGCCGCCTAGTAGGCAGGGAATGTTAATACCGTAGACGTAGGTGCCAGGGAAAAAGCTGGTCAGGGACTAGATCCAATCTATTAATTCAGCTAAGGGAGGCAACAGAAGAGGGAGTAGGGATTTGAAGTTGGACCACTGAGTACAGAGGAGGGTATGGCTGCTGGCAGTCCTGGCTAAAAACTAACAATTATAAGCTACAAGACATAATAATCTTAAATGTCAGCTTTTCTGCCAGGTTTAGGTGAACACATACTTTCTTTCTTCCTTTCTTGGAAGAGCTCAGAGATGAGACCGCAGGTAAAATGGAAGGGACCTGAGATTCCAGATATTCAAATTCTCAGCCTCTAGTGGAAGGAGGGCAAGCTGGAGAGCAGGGAATGAAGAGGGAGCAAGATTTCTTTCTTCCTTTCTTGGAAGAGCTCAGAGATGAGACCGCAGGTAAAATGGAAGGGTCCTGAGATTCCAGATATTCAAATTCTCAGCCTCTAGTGGAAGGAGGGCAAGCTGGAGAGCAGGGAATGAAGAGGGAAGCAAGATTTCTTTCTTCCTTTCTTGGAAGAGCTCAGAGATGAGACCGCAGGTAAAATGGAAGGGTCCTGAGATTCCAGATATTCAAATTCTCAGCCTCTAGTGGAAGGAAGGCAAGCTGGAGAGCAGGGAATGAAGAGGGAGCAAGAAAATGTTGAAGACGCTGGGGCCAGGAGCACACAGCAGCCAGGGAGGTCCTAGGTATTAAAGTATATCTATATACATATATATATATATATATATATATATATATATATATATATATATATATATATATATATGTATAGTTATTGCTGGGTCCATGTTAATGAATATGTCAGAGATTAAGAAGAAGTCTATCCTTGACCACATTTTGTGGCATTGTGAACAGAATGTGAATTTCCCTGTTTAATCTTCACTGTTCCCATATTTAAAAGGGTCATATACTTTGAAATCTTGTTTGAGTTCATTAAGGGCTAATGTGGCTTGTTTATTATGTGATTTGGTCAGATTAGATGTATCCTTTTCTGGGTTTTGATATGTGTTCCAGTCACCTCCAATCGCTAGGTAGTGATCTTTAAATTTGTTTAAGGTTGGGTATAATGACATAAAAAAGTGTTGTTGGTTATAATAGGGTGCATAAACATTAAGCACCATTATAGGTTTTGGTATTGTAGGACTAGTAAATGTTACGTAATACCATCTTCCCTCCTTGTCAGCTTTGGTTTTAAGTATTTTTTCCTTAAATTGTTTTTTAATTATTATGGCCACCCCAACACTGTTTTTTTTCCCCTCTGAAGCTATAATTTGACTTATCCATTTCTTTCTGCTAAGCTCTGCCCTTTGCTCCACAGTCAAGTGCGTTTCTTGTATTAGTATGAGGTTGGCTGTGGTTTTTAATGTTAGGTGTAAGAATAGTTTTCTTTTTTTCTTGTTTTGGAGCCCTTAAATGTTCCATGATTCTATTTCCCACATTTATTTATTAGGTGTATTCCTTAGATATGTCATGTATATTAGTTTTGTTTTGTTATCTTTGTATGTGTTACTGTGTGATGGTTTAGGAAAGCATCTGTTTATCCCTGTCCCTACTCTGTGTCTAACCACTATATCCCTGGACCAGGAATAATCAGGGGTGAGGATGAAGGTTCGTTATATGGTTTACCTTTACTTCTAATCTTGGAATGTGTTTTCTTTTTAGATATAGATTTAACCCATAGTATCCCCCTGTGTTATTATATACAATGCGGACAAAGCTGAACATACTAGTTCCCTCAACAAACACTGCTACTTAATGTCCCTAGCCTCTTCCAACATACTGTTTATACAATTATGGTATTGCATTTAAGGTACAGCATGTATTGTTTTTGTCTTGTGACTAATTCTTTCTAATAGTATTTTTTAAAACAGCATATTAATATACATTCCTCAGTAAATTATAGCAATATATGTACCATAGTATTGTTAAACAATCAATCTTGTCATTTTTACATTTTTCTTTCATTTGACTTCTTTTTCCTCCCCTTTATTTATTCAGATTTCGACCTTCTTTGGTGCCTGTAATGTTTTTCCACATCAATATGTGTGGGTTATAAAATATATACTTGGCACCTATTTATCAAGAGTAGGAAGTATATACATAGAGACAAAAAAAAAAAAAAAAAAAACAGCTTAGCCAAACAGTCCTTCTGCTATAATTAGCATATTAAGGTTATTTTTACATTATCCCAAGATTGTTAGGTTATTCTACTATTTTCCTGAGATTACTTCTCTCCAGGATCTTTTAACACATTTCTAGTATTTACATAAAACATTTAACATTTTTTTCCTTTTTCCTTTTTTTTTCCCCCAATATTAATCTATGAGCTAGCCTGTTTCTGACAGTTTATTTCTTGCCTATTATTTAAGGCTGGATTTTCATTCACATTCACAGTACTGGGTGTACTGTTTTAGTGAATGGTTCAGTTCAACAGTACCTTATTTCTTCAAGGTTTTGCTTGCAGGTTGGTTGACATATATGGTGCAGCTTTCTTATTTTAGCTGGTGCAGATCAATTTTCATTTTTCAGGCAGCAAAATCTTTTGGTGCTTGCTGAGATCCACTTTGTCTGACTGTTCTTCTTAATGGAGCCCACAAAATCACAGGGGGACTGATTTTGCAGACCAATGTCCCAGGTGGAGGTTCCTTCCTATATTCGCGCATCGGAAATGGCCATTGATTTTTGGTTGCTACCCAGGCTGTACTTCCTTTTCCTGTGTTCCTCATGGCTCACATTATGGATTTAAGGGCCTGGGCAGCAACGGGAAGCTTTCAGAGTTGGATCCCAGCTGGAGTGCTCGTGAATGGGGACGTTTCTTCACCCAAGGGTTGTTTATCATTTTTTGTGGATTTATTTCATTTCTGAAGATGGAATTTGCTTGAAAACAGACAGGAATGTCTCTTGCCTCTTTGGGGTTGGTGACCATGTATTTAACCTCTTTGATGAAGAGGATTAATTGATTTGGATATTTCATCTGGAATTTTATTTTTTTATTCGTGGTGGTACAGCGGTAGTGTTGTTACCTCACAGCAAGAGGTTCTCCCGTTCAATTCTCGGCTGGGCTTGGGAGTGCCTTCTGTGTGGAGTCTGCATGTCCTCCCCATGGATGGGTAGCATTCGAAAGATATGCATGCGTAAATGGGCATGCCTTTGTTGAAGGTTGGGCATCGAGCTGGCACCTCGGCGTTTCGTAAAAAAATACTGCCAATCATTAGCGGACCGGAGTTCCACTGTGGCAACCCCTTACTGGGAAAAAGCCGAAAGATAAACAACTATTAGGAACCTGCAATATGGAGATAGTAGTTGTCTTGCTTGTCTTATTTGTATTGGGAGGTCTTGAGCAAAGGAGATTTTATTATTATTACAGGTGAGCATGCCTTTTTTCTTTGCTGCCAGTATGATTTTATTTACATCTTGATAGTTTAATATTTTAATATAGACAGGTCTTGGTTTCAGTGGTGTTTGCATTTCCCTCAGGGCTCTGTGGGCTCTCTCTATTGTTAATTGCTGTATTTCTTCAGGTTCCTCTAGCAGGGAATTTATTATTTGCTTGATTGCCGGTATTATATTGTTATGAGGTACAGTTTCAGGTATTCCTCTGATGATGATATTGTTCCTTCGAGATCTTGCTTCTAGGTCTGTTATTTTTACTTGTAAGTTTTGTATTTCTTTGTCAAGAGCATCAGTTATTTGAGAAATAGAGTCTATTTTTATTTCATTTTCTATTATTTTGGACTCAGATTTTTCCATTCTGGATATTATTTGGCTGAATGAGTCACCAAAGGTTTGAAATTGTAATGATAAGTCCTTTATTGCTTGCTGGATAGGTAATAAGGCAGCTTGTATGTCTTCCAGATTAGCTGGCTGGTCTGTTTTGGATTTATTTGTAGTTTTAGAGTTGTCAGTTTGTTTAGTTGTCTTTTGTCTTTTTGAAGTTGTGTCTTTCTCAGGTGAGGCTAGTACTGAGAATTTGGTCTTAGTTGTTGTTGTTTCCATATTATTTCCCCCTTTTGACATCTTGTTGTATAGTGTTTTACCAATCTTGCAGTCAGATGCAGGGCCTTAATAGCACATGGCTTAAGCTGTTATTCAGAAATCTTAGTTAATCCTGCTGTTTCTGAGCTGAATCTGTCACGTTTTCTTCCTCTTTTGTTTGCTAGATGATATTAGCAGTAAATATCTATAGTTATTTCTGCATTATTAATTCTGTGTTGCCTTCTGGGTTTGTTCTAATCCAGGGTATATCAGAGAGCTATGTGATAGCAGTGTTCACAGAACCGCAGCCATTTTGAACTCCTAAAAGCAACATTTCTGTTTACATTTGTTCACACTATTTACACCAATTGAGACACAATTCAAACTATATTACAATATACATAAAACATATATAGTTACTGTACAAATAGGATAAGCAGATATGAACTCAGCATTTGCTCTCACATTTCTTCATTCGTTATTAATCACTGTCAAGCTACTTTAAACTTTCGGTATATTGAAATTGCAATATCCATCTGATGGTGTATTCTAGACTCCACCAAATAATCAAATCCACGTAATATTTCTAGGTGTCAGCTTTAAATTTTGCCCATCCAATTACTTCTATTCAGTAATCCTCCAACCTTTTTATTATTATGTGCTACCTATCTGCATACAAATGATGCCCTACAGCTAAAACACTATCTATCTTTTCCTTTTTCTTATCCGCTGCCCATGATCATTATAATCTAAGGCTTTCCTGTGTTTCTTATGTTCATCACCCCCTTACCATCTTGATAACTATCATTAGGTCACTGAAACTGAAAGCAATACTTCAGGTGAGGCTTCATCAGCATATTACATGACAAAAATTAACACTTTCTATCTCTAGAGATGTTTCTTTTATGTATTGTCCTCTCATACTGTACAACTTGATTAAGACTGAAAGAGATTTATATTGACCTGATCTTTTTACTCCAGAGCCCAGTTTAGATGTTCTCCTTCTAATTCTTCTTCTTTTGGCTTTTCCCAGTTAGGGGTCACCACAGTGGCTCACCTGTCCACTCATGATTGGCAGTGGAGTTTTACAGTGTCGAGTTGCCAGCCCAGTGCCCAACCTTCCACAGAAGGCACACACATGCACGCACTCACATCTAGGGCCAGTTTAGAGTGTCCCATCCACCTACAGCATGTCTTTGGGAGGAACCTGGAGCACCCAGAGGAAACCCACATAACCACAGGGAGGACATGCAGACTCCTCACAGAAGGCACCCCAGCTGAGGATCAAACCAGAGAACCTCTTACTGTGAGGTGGCAACGCTAACCACTGCACCACTGTGGCCGCCCAGATGTTCTCATTCTAATATGAACTATAAATTGAAGAATTAAACTGAGTGATCTTGCCCATTTTATGTTAACTTCAATATCCTTATGTAAATATTATACTGCAAGCTGAATTGTGCCATGGCAGAGGCTGCTTCCATAGTCATGCTTGTGCACTCTCCAATTTAGTTGAAATGGGTGGATAGGATTGCAATATGTCCTAGTCCCACTTTAATTATGACCCACAATGTTCTGCTCTGCTTCAAGCAAGCTTGCATATGACAATGGACTCACCACTTCTGTGTGTGTTCTGTAAATAACATGCTTCACCTTCATTAAACAGCCAGTTTTATTTGCTCTTACATTATACACCACAGCTGGTAATTCATTATGAACCATATTCCATTATATTTTTCTTTACCTTTTTAATTTTTAGTTACATTCATGATACAGTGTATATGAAAGCAAAATAAGCCTCCTCTAAGAAAATGGGATACTCTGTAAGAAGTTTTCTTCTTTATAGCATAAAGAAAATCTTGGTCAAGAACTACTGCATGAAAATATCAAAGGAAATGCTAATATGGTTTGTTTTCTTGTATATTACTGTACATGTAGCTATATCACCTTTAAAATGCCATATTTAAAAAAATGTTTAAAAATTAAAAAAAAAATACTTAACCAAGCAGTCTTTCCAACTCTAAAACACTGTGGTCCTATTCCTCTTGTTAACAGTCACTGATCCATTTTTGCAGACTGAAGTACAACAAGAGACTTAATGAATTAATTCTAAATGGTGCATTTCATTCATATTTATGAGACTACATGTATATTACCTTCAGGTTTTTAGCTTCAACTGTTGGCTGATCTCAGAATTGTCCTTACTATAATCAGTAAGTTCTGAACTAATGCCTACATGACTGCTGTCCAAAGCAGTTGGGAATATGTTTGTGATAAGAATTTTTACATTATAAGTATCTGCATATTTTTCTTTTTTTGACAATGGATGCTATTCATTTGAGTTAACTCTCAGAATGGTTCTGGTCCTGCTTTAATTAACTACTCATAATTTTGTGGAAGCACAGAAAGATTTATGTGGTCCGCATTTCTGCAGCATTAGCCAGCTGCCTGAAAGAGAGGAATAACATCATGCTTGTTACCTAGATTAATTGGTCAAATTAGCAGCCTGAGTTCTGGGAGAACTGGACAGAGAAGACAGAATTGATTTTCTGCCACTGGTTTGCCTATCCTGATGAAAGGAATGGCAGCTCACTTTATACGAGGAAAGATACTTAGCATAAGTTGGGTGCAACTATCAGTTGCAATCAGGTCAGGGGTGCAAACCAATCAAACAGTATAGGCACTGCAGGTGAAACACAAATATATGAGCAGAAGCTTGCATAACAGTGGCATCAACATTGTTGGTTTTCAGGGTTAAGATAAGCAAGAAAAAAAAATTATTGCCAGTTGAGTGACATTCCCATTCCCATCAAGAAGAAGGAAAAAAGTGTATGAGAGAGAGAGAGAGAGAGAAAACTTCTGCAACATAAAACTAATGGATCATTCTATACCCCTTATTCTACTTTTAGTTGATGAAGTAATATTTTTGTATACTTTAAG
Source organism: Protopterus annectens (assembly GCF_019279795.1). Taxonomy (NCBI): domain Eukaryota; kingdom Metazoa; phylum Chordata; order Ceratodontiformes; family Protopteridae; genus Protopterus; species Protopterus annectens. Next base: position 1,092,638,146 of record NC_056745.1, read on the forward strand.
GCTATTCTCTGTTAAAAGTATATAAGCCATCTTATTTCAGTTTTCTTCTCCTGTAACTGCCAATGATGCCTATGTGTCATACACCTTTTATTGTCATAATTTCATAAATAACATGTGCCTGTGACCTTCCTTTTGTTTTCCTGATAGTTAGTATGCAAAGCTGGTCCAATCTTCAGACTTACTCCTTTTTGTTTTATCCCATCTTCCTCTCATCACACTTGCCCTTACGTTTTGTCTTAGCTACCTATTTATGTTTCTTAAAAATGAAATTCTATTAACATGAAAAGAATTTTTGGAAATTATCCATTGGATGGTTAAATGGAATTTCTGGGCATTACCATGTATTTATTGTACTTTAAACAAAATCAAAACAGATTCTGACAGCAGAACACCTAATAAAGACAAGTTACAGTTTTACAAGTAGTAAATAGAAGACGAAGAGGAAGAAATACAAGTTATGGTGTAGATCAATCTGTGTGTATGTACCTTTAAGAAGCTATCCAAGGGCTTGCACAAGTGTATAACTACTGAGCATGTTTGAGCCTGACTGCCATTTTGTAATAAGTTGTTGAGATGTAAGGATGTATGTATGTGAGGTCTGTCGGTTAATCAGTTTGTTTACATTTTATGATGCTGCTATCAATCCTGATGTGTTTCTATGAATTAAAGCATCTAAATGAAATACCCCACCTACTCATCATCTATGTTAGAGAGGGATGAGTGACATGGTGTCAGAACAGCATGTCTAAAGGGACATAGTGTTAAAGGAAGCATGGCCAAAATGACTTGTTGCCAGAAAGAGCTCTAGTTTCTCCCATTAAGTCCAAGAGGCACCTGATTGGTATCAGAGGAATACAGAAGAGTGGATCATCCCTACTGCACGTATAATTCACAAAACAGGTCAGAAATTAATTTCAGATGTTAAAACTTGCTCAAATAATTTCTTATTCGCAAAATATAAAATGAGGCTTACATAACACTCTAAACAATACTCGAATAAGCCTGTAGGTCCAATATTTATAAAAATATTCGGATTACTATGGAAAATGTTTGAAATAAAGTTCAAATTGCATAAAACAAATAAAATAAGAGGAAATTACCACATTTTCACAAAACACTTATTTTTCATATTAATTAAAGATATCCGAGTTATCAGAAGTGTATAAAGTGTTTGCATGTTTATGCTGTATTACATTAAAGTTATAGTTTCATAGGTAGGTACTAGGCTATTGGCCCTAGGGCATATATAAGCCTAGCCAAAAGTGTACCCCGGCTTTTGCCACCCAAGACAATTATTTCCATGTGCTCCTGTCAAGCAGAGCCACAGAGGGGATCCCCAGGGTGAATTTCCTATTTCCCATCCAATCATCAAGATTTTTCTTGAAGAGTGCTAATGAGGAGCTTTGTTTGATATAGATAGGTAGTTTGTTCCAGAGTATGGGAAGTCTCTGGGTCAGGAATTTATCCCTCCAGCACGTTCTGTTTATTGTAGTGACAAGGTTTAGGTCCCTAGAGCGTGTAGCTCAGAGGGATCGGGATTTCTTTAAGTGGAGCATGTCCAACAGCTCTGGGTTTGACAAAGCTTTGTATGATAGGCAGAAATCACCTCTGAGTAGGCAATATGCGACGGAGTAAAGCTGGAGTTTTTTGAGACGGTCTGCATAGGGAATCTGTTTGAGGCCTGTAATCCTCTTTGTGAGGTATTTCTGTGGTCTTTCCAGTTGTTGTAGATGTCTTGTGAGGTACATAGCAAAAGGGACAGTGTACTCTATAAAGGGTCTGATGAGTGATGAGTAGAGGAGAACAATGACCTCTTTTTTCTTGGATGAGAAACCTTTTGTGATGAGGTGTGCCATGTAGAAGGATTTCCTGACTACTGTGGTGATGTGATTATCAAAGGAGAGACTACTGTCCACCTGTGTCCCAAGGTCTCTTATCACACTTTTGGTATTAACTAGACTACCATCTATGTGGTAGCTCATGGGTACAGAGTTTTTACCAAAGGGGATGGCAATGCACTTTTTGGCATTGAGCTTGAAGCCATGGCTTTGACACCAGGCATCTGTCTCTGTGAGGCCCTTTTGTAGGATGTTCACATCGTTAGGAGTTTTGATTATGGCTTCTACTTTGCAGTCATCTGTGAACCTCATTAGCCAAAGACCTTCTGTGTTAGCCTGTACTTCAGAAAAGTAGATACCAAACAGGAGGGGACCCAGGACTGAACCCTGTGGTACTCCACTTGACACTGGTCTGAAGTCGGATTTGGAGTCTACTACTTTCACAGTGTGGGTTCTGTCAGTGAGCCAGTTGGCAACCCATCTTGTGACATAGGGATTTATACCTAGTTTAGTAAGTTTATGCATAATTCCAGAGTGGGGATGGTGTCAAAAACCTTGGTGAGATCTAGATAGGCTGTGTGAACCACCTTACCCTTGTCTACGGCTTTTGTGACTACTTCAAGGAAGTCTATCAGGTTTACAAGACATGATCTGCCTTTTACAAACCCAAACTGGGTGGGATCCAGAGTTTGGAGATTACCAATGTCTTTGTGTATAAGATCCATGATGATACGTTCCATGGCCTTGCAGACCAGGCTCGTTAGGCTAATGGGGTGGTAGTTCCTGGGGTCCGTGGTGGCTCCCCCTTTGTGAAGTGGGATAACCATTGCTGTGCACCATTCAGTGGGCACAAAGCCTGAGGTGATGCTATGACTTGAACATGGTGCTTAGGTGGGGTGCCAGTTTATTCTGCAGTTCATGTAGAATGCAGCCTGGGATGTTGTCAGGTCCAATGGATGCTGTGTTCTTGGCTTTGGAGGGTGTGGTTTTTACCTGAGCAGCCATGATTATAGGAACTTTGCATTCTTCGGGTATAGAGATGGGCCCTTTAGGGCGTGAGAGGAGGGTAAAGTTAGCACTGAACCTATCTGCCAGGATATTGGCAATATCAGTTGGTTCTGTATATTTAGTGCCATTGTATTGTAACTCAGAGCAGATCTTAGTTTTGCCATTGAGAGTCTTGGCATAGCTATAGAATGCTTTGTGGTTGTTTTTAGAATCAGTGGCGATTTTGTTGTCGTAACTAGCTTTGGAGGATTTTATGAGGGATCTCAGCTTCTTACTGAGGCTGACCAGGGAGTTCCTCCAATCATGGGATTTTACTCCTTTTTGTAACAGTTTCTTTCTTCTGTTGTAGAGTTTGTTTATGGCAGGGGACCACCAGATTGGCTTCCTTTCTTTGGAGGATAGCATCTTGGTTCTGTTAAGGATAGCATGATCCACGCACTTGTGTAAGTGCTTATAAAGTGCATTTGTGTAGGATTCAGCAGTGGTACCTCTATTGTCCATCTGCATGGGTGTCGTGAAGTTTGCCACTTCTGTCTTAAGAAGCTTGAAGTTGGCTTTGGAGAAATTTTTTAAGGTGGTTTTCCTAAAGGGGGGGTGGGGGCAGGATGCGGATGTCTAGGGTGATTAGCTTGTGGTCGGATTTGACCCACGAGGAATTGACCTCTGGTGTGGAACACCGGTCGCCCATGTTGGTAATGACCAGGTCTAGGATATTGCTGCCCCTGGTGGGGGTGTAGATAAGTTGATCCAAGGCATTGGAATTTATGAATTCCAGAAAACGTTGAGCAAAAGAGTTGGTACATGAGTAGTTTTCCCAGTTAATGGGAGGGTAGTTGAAATATCCCATTATTAGGGTGTTGGGTTGTACCTTAATATTTTCCAGTGTATCAAGAAATGAGGAGTGGGAATTTTGGGGCATGGTGAGGGATCTGTAACAAGTTACAATTTGGATTGCGGTCTTGCCCAGAGTTAGTTGCACTTGGATAATCTTGGATGCATTATGCTAAGCAACTAGCCTGGAGGTGTGGATATCCTTAATGAATATGGCCACACCTCCGCCTTTAGTGTTTTAGTCAAGGTTAGGTGGCTGAAAGGTGTAGCATGAATTATAGCAAGGTAATGCATGGGTGCTTTCCGGAGACTTAAACCAGGTCTCTGTTGCTGCACAGATTTTGATGTTCTCCATTTTAAGGAGTGCCTCGAGTGAATGCATTTTGAGGTTTAGACTTGTAGCACTGAGTAGCATTACCCTCAGATTTTTTTTGCTTGTACCTGTTAAGGTGGTGAATTTGTCATTTGAACCTTGCCTAAAAAAGGCACTATAGGGGTGGCAAAAGCCTTAGCCAGTATCCAGAATCCCAAGGGTGACATGTGCAGGCCATCTCTGGCAAAGTATCGAGGTCTGTCAATCATGTCATCCCAGGCAGACAGATACTGGATCCCCTTAGCATGACACCAAAAGCTTAACCAGTTGTTGAAGTCAATCATTTTGTCCTTGTACTGTGGTATCATTCTGGGTGATGGCAGGATGCTACTCAGGGCTAGGGTCATACCTGCCTGGGCTACAAGATCAGAGAGCTCCTCCATGTCTCTTTTCATGTAGTCCATGGAGGTACATCTCAGGTCATTCACACCAACATGGACAATGACAGAGTCATAGTTGTACTTGTTGTAGAGTGACCTGAGTGTGTGCGTTATGTGGCAGATCCTGGCACCTGACAGGCAGCTGATAGTAACTTTCTCCTTGTTTAGCCTGGTGAGTGGAACATCAGTGTGCCTGACTATAGAGTCACCTATGACTGGAGTGTTGGGTACGTTGTTATGCCTTATGGGCTGTGGTTGAGTGGCACACTGAGTTTATGGACTATGTGTCATTTGGGTTGTCTTGCTTGCATTTCTGCTTTGGAGGTCTCTGTTGCTTGAGCAGATTTTTATTGAGAGCCTCCGTGAATGTAGGTGTGTGTTTTGTGTTTCTATGTGTGTATTCTGGTGGTGTAGGTTTTGAGGGACTATGTCATGAGTGTGGTGTGCTGCAAGTGTTTACCTTCTCCTCTTGACTGTCTAGTCCAGTTTTAGGTGAAGAGAGCTTTGCTTCCAGTTTGGCTATATAAGTGCATCTCTCACAGGTTGTAGTGTTGGGTGGTAGGAGGAGAGGGTTGTCTGTGTACATGAGGCAATTGCTACATTGCCCCAAGATGCCCAGATTCATCAGATAGACAGCAGAAAACACCAAGACTGACCCTTAGGCATGCCTGGATAGGTGTTTATTTATGAAGTACTAAAAACTGTTTTCCTCTAGACAAGTGAAAAAAGTTGAGTGCTGTAGTAATTTGTAGGTATTTAGTCCTAAACAAGTGCTGAGCTCAAAGAAACAGATTTTAGTTCTAAAACTAAAAAAACTGGCTCGTTCTAAGGGAAAATTGGGAAAATTTGAAGAGCAGACTTTATGGCGCCAGGACTAGTTAACCCTAGCTAAGCGGTGATGCATAAAGTGTATATTTTTTTTACAACAGTAGCAAATGAGCAAATGATTTAAACAAATGAACAAATTAACCAATAAACAGCTACAAACTGAGCCCCGTTCCAGCAGTCTTCAATCAGACAAGTTCTAACTGCACACTCCTGCCACTAGGGTGCAGGGGAACCTTCTTCAAAAAAAGATGGTCTTGGTTAGTGCTCAAGTTATACAAACAAAGCTAGATTCTGCAGTTCTGAATTTAGTCTATGCTACACAAACAAGGCATACCAATTTCAGAAAGAAACAGTTCAAATAAGCAGGTACAATAAGCCTTTAACCAGAAACTCCCAGCTCAGAAGGGCAGAATCTACCCTCTCCTCCCACAAGAGTGCAGACCATACCTTCTTAATGTAAAATAACTGACCCAAAGCCCAAGTGCTTAAACCAGAACTAATACACTTTTAGAATAACAGACACTGAACCTTCAGTCAACAACTCCTAACTTAGAAGGATGTAAGCTACCTGTCCTGCCACAACAGTGCAGATCACAAACCTTCCTAATGGAAAACAACTGGTCTGAAGCCCAAGTGCTTCAACCAAAGGCTTAGAATAACGATTACAATTTAATCAGGCTACTAATAAGCAATAATAAATGCAGCAGAATAAATGCAATTAAGTGCTTTTAAGAATAAGCAGCAAAAGCAAAATAAAGTAATAAAGTAGGAAGAAACACAAAAGAAGCAAGGCAATAATTTATTTATTACTAAAACATTAATAAGCATAGAAAAAAAGCTCAAAACTTCCAGCTGCAAAGTTTCAGACAAGTTCAGACAAAGAACTCAAAACCTAGGGCCTGTCTAGCACTTCCAAAAGAGACAAAAGATGGCCTGGCTCAAGTGCCATTAACAAACTAGAAGCCACATGCCTGAATGCCTGGAAGTGCTCTAGCAACCAAGTAAACCAAACCAATTTCAGAAAGAAACAACAAAAATAATAGGCAGCAACAAGCCTTTAACCAGAAATTCCCAGCTCAGGAAGGGCAGAATTTAAATCCTCCCCCTGCAACCAGTCCATTTTAGCAGAGCCCCTCGCTGACTCTCTTCAAGAGAAATCTTGATCGAGTAGAGAGAGATCATGACGAAAGTAGAGAGATAATTCTGGTGTCACTACTAGACAGAGGCACAACTAATTAAACCCAAATGGGCATAGTTCTCATTCACCAAGGTGGCTTAAAGCTCAGACCACCGGCTAAGCTTTTAAAATGTTGGGCTAAGCTTAGCCCCAAGACCTAATATATCCCCCTAATCCTCCCAAGAGTGACCTAAAACTAAATTAATGAAAACTAACCACAAAATTCTTTACAGAGAAAATAACAGAACTACACTTAGAGGAAAGCCAGAACTACTGAGCCAATTCTCAGCAGACACCTTAGCTACCTGTCCCTACCCAACTTACCTACTACCACAACACCTGTCCTAACACACCTTCTTAATGTAAAACCAAGTCAAAAGCCCAAAAAGTGCTTAAAACCAAAAGGCAGTTAGTAGCCAATCAGGGCTTAATCAGCTATAAGCAGGAAAGCAGTAATAATAAATGCAGAATAAATACAACTGACTAAAAGCAAAAAGAGGCAAAATTTAAATTTTTTACATTTTTATATATGAAAGGAAGAGAAGGAGAGAAGAAAAAATTCAAGAAGAAAGACTAAAAAGAACCTAAGTGGTCTGGTCAAGGTCTCTTGTTCTATTAGGAGTACGCAGAGACTGGGAGGGATGTCCCAGATCAAATTTACAGTAAGATGAGCAACTGCAAGGCCATAACTAGCCAAACCCACATACAACCTCACAACAATAGTGTGGGGGGGGGAAAATACAGTACAGACACAGATGAGAAAAATAAAAAAATAATAAAATATAGCCAAATAAATCAGTCCGCACAAAGCTAGACAATGCAGAAAAAATGCCAAATGCCAAGAAATATACCCATCAGTCAGCCATATATTTCATATTTGCTCGAATCACACCGCAGCCACCAAAGGGTCAGGAGTTTCCCAAGATAAGATTAGTATATTACATATTTCCACACAGTATTTTGAAAGAGTTTATTGTGCATTTGAATGTTATTACAAGCATCACACACAGTTTTGCTCATATATATATTACAGTGTGTTTTATGCATACTTTAGAGCATGGCAAATGGATTTTGGTATTAAAGATGATGCTGTGAGAAAGATTTTGCTTCATGACAGTGATTTAACTTTGAATAAGGCCATTGAGATTTGTCAGATATACGAGTTCACCGAAAAGCACGCACATATGCTTACAAATGAGAATAGCTCTAGAAGGCACAGTGACAAAGCTCATGTTGATAGTATGCAGCACGTAGTTAAAAGAAACAGGCCCAAGCACATGGTAGCAACTGTAGCCCCTGCAGAACCCACTGGTAAACCTCAGAGCTTTCCAGCAAGTTCCAGACTTCACACAGTCTAAGTGAAGCATAAAAGTAAGTCAGCAAACAGGCATAAGGGTGAGGGTGCGTGCTTACCCAGTTTCATTGCCAACTGTCATAGTTGAGGTGGAAATCATGAGTCTAAAAGGGAAAAATGATTAGCTTTTGGTCAGCAATGCCACAAATGCAATAAATGGAATCAATTCAAGAGGTTTTGTAAATCAAAAGGCCTACATTCTTTTATTAAAAGGAAACATTGCAAGAAATGAGTTGATCAGTTAGAGAGCTACAACCCTACTCTTTATGTTGATGGTGTGTCAGTGTTTTATGAAGCAGTTAATGCAGTAGATTTATGTTCAAAGAAAGCATGTTGTACTGTTCGGATAAATGGAAAACCTACAGAGAATTGATACAAGTTCCAAGTGCAATGTGATGTCAGCAGCAACATTTGCTAGAGTGTGTCATGGTGAAAGGCTTGATTTGGCAAGATGTGCAAAGCTTGTTGCTTATGGTGGTGAAGAATTTCATACTGAAGGCTCAGTAGTGCTTTCATGTTATTCTGCTGGGAAAAGTTATGACTTGTTATTTTATGAGGTCAAGAGGCATGTCCAGTCATTATTAGGCCTCAGAAGCAGTTTGAAAATGGGACTGCTCTCATTTATTAACGAAGTCCATCAAGTTATCTTTAAAGACCACTAATCTCATTCTGCCCAGTATATTTTTTCGACCTATGATGATCTTTTTGGAGACAAACTAGGAAAGCTTCCAGTTGTGTAATCCATGAAGTTAGACTCAGATGTCAATCCAATTATCGGACCAGCTTGAAAAGTTCCAATATCCACGCAGGTCAGAGTCAAAGCAGAGTTAGATAAAATGGTTCAGCAAGGTGTGATTCATTCAGTTAGTTCATCTGCTCCTTCTGAATAGGTATCTTCCATGGTGGTAGCTCATAAGAAAAGCTCAGATGACATCAGAATATGTATTGATCCATGAGATTTGAACAAAGCACTAAAAATACCTCATCATCCAATGTGCACAAGCAAGTTTCAGCTCTGATGACAAATGTCACTGTTTTTTTCCATCTTAGATGCAAAAAGTTAATTTTGGCAAATTCAGCTTGACAAGAAATCATCATTGCTCACTACTTTCAGTAGTCTGTTTGGAAGGTACAAATTCTTGAGAATGCCATTTGGGATAAGTTCTGTAAATTTCACAAGTCAAGTCCTTCAACATGCAATGGAGCAACTTTTTTCTGGGTATCCTTGTGCTATCATAGTAGACAACATACTAGTAGGAGGTAATGATGAAGCTGAGCATGACAGAAACCTCAGAAAATTTCTGGAAAGAGCACGTCAAGTGAAGCTTAAGCTCAATCTACAGAAATCCAAATTCAGACTACAAGAGGTTACTTGTGTTAAATAAAACCAAAGCCACCCGAGGTGCAAGGACAAGACCACCACAATAAAAGTTAAGCTGATTTTACTTCCACATACACTTTTCATTTGATACTGTGACCAAACATCTTCAGACAACAAAAAGAATGCAACAAACATTTCATTTAAAATAGCCTTCAGAAATCACATGTTATTCACTTCCCTATCACAGAAAAGTAATGCACAAACAATTGCTTACATCATACATGCCCGTCCAATACCTTCATTCAAATAAAAACAATGGCAAATTACTGAATGTACAAGAACTTAAAAATGCAATGAATTTGTTTAACTAAACCACAGCATTATGAGCTCATTGTAAAAACAGTGTTTAATGATAAGTCCCAGGTACTAATCTATCATACACTCTTAACATAACGAGCTAACAATCAATAAATAAACAACTATTAAGCTCTAAATTTCCTGGCTCTAGTCTTATCCCTACCCATTAAGTTCCAGCCACAGCCTCTAAACTATGTTCAGAATACATCTCAACTAAAAAATAAAATGTTAGGAACTGTATAAGCTAACTGGATAAACAAAACAGCTGACATAATTGCCTACATAAAGGCTATGCATAAAGCAGATATAGCATACCTTTAGATTTAAATCAAGCCACACTGGTATATCTGACATTTCGTTTACTCATAGCAAGCCCATGATACATGGTACTGACTCTGATAATGTCCATTTGTTTGATAAATATTTTAATGGTTCCCATGCATGTGCCATATTGAATTATTCCAACATTGTAGGCATGGTGCCATCAACATACCTGTATACTGTTTTAATTACCACTGTGGTCTCATATATGCATGTGTTTTGTTTGCTATGCAACTGTTCTGTATCGGGTGGCTGGGTTAATAGGACTATCTATGCATGCGGTCATACCTAACCCTGGAATGTGTTGACTATTACTAATTCATATATGATGATGAAATCTAAACACTATAGCATGCTTGGGAAGGCCGGTCCCAGCGGAACCATCTGTCCCACCTCAGCTGGCCGTGGCACTGGGCACCAGCATGTCTGGGGCCTAACCCCAGACCTCCCTGTCCCTTGGTCCTGCACCACTTTTGGGTGGAACTGCCTCAGGGGATGGGGCTCGCCCCTCCCTGGGAGTGGGCGCAGACAGGTACCTGTTACCCGTCACTAGGTCGGCGTCATGGTGCGTAGAGCAATCAACAAGCAGTTCAGTGATCATCTACACCAGTTTGAGGGCCATGTGTCACGATTACAAAGTCAGCCTGGGTCTGCAGCTCATCCCCCAAGCACAGCAACCTTTGGGGCTGTGAAGGTGCAGTGGTGACTGACCATGGGTAGGGACCTCAGTCCTATTGTTACCACTAGGGGGCTTGTGGGGTTCTGATATCCCAGCACCCCTTCCCATTAAGGTGTTTATCCCCCACATGTGTCATATACCATCCCTGTATGCATCTTGTGTGGCTTGTCTGTTAACCTACCCAACCTACCTCCCCAAATATACCTACTACCCCCTCCCCAACATCCCACTCTCACCTGAAAAAAAAAAGGGAAATCTGTTCCCACAAAAAAATTTCACCCCATACATAGCTGTCCATTTTGCATACATGTCCAGTGGACATGGGTAATCCAGCCTAATTGGCATCACAACTTATCATTGTTGTCCTCACCCCTCTCCAAGGGGTTTGAGTGTCCAAATCTACCTCCAAATTCAGTGTATAAGCACAACTATTGCTGTAGAAGAAACTGGCAGCTATGGACCTTCCCTACACCCTTCCTGCAGATCCCTAGCTATTTTCCCTACTATCTTTCCCTTGTTGTGCCCCTTTTTCACCACTTTTCTATCAACCCTTTTTTCTTTTCTTTTAAAGAAATTAGCATGGGGGTAAGCGGGAGTAAGCACATTTAAGCAGCAGTAAGCGGGTCTAAGCCTGTTTGTGCAGGGTTAAGCACTGCCTACACAGATTAAGCAATTTAGAAGTAAACTGAGTATAAGAAACTGTAACTGGACGTTAGCAGTGCTTACCTCCATGCAAACCCACGCAAACCTGCTTACAACTGCTTTAAAGTGCCTTAAACACTCTGTATCCAACAGCCCATGTTCTGCCCACCAACAAAATAAACAACCTCTTCAAGGCTAGAACTCAGGAACCTGCACACCATAGACAAAGTGATTTACCACTAAGCCATGCCAGATATACAAAAATCTGATGTTTTCACAAACATTATCATCCAGACCAGTCATGCAATAGTATAGATAATGTATACCAACATTTAGATGTATGTGTGTGTGTAAATATATTAATATCTAAACAGATACAACATATCTATATATGCAGATTTAGAAATATATACATATATATAAATATATATGAACATATATACATGCAAATGCCTGCATCGCCACATATATATGTCTATATCTATATGTCTATGGTTTACTATCATAATTTTGAATCCAACTCCGTCGACCACACTATGTTCAAACACGGAAAGTCAAACGGCACGTCAAACTAAAAAGCAAGCCTAGGAATGGGTTTTAACATGGGTCGAGATAGGGCCAAGGTTTGTAGTTTGGCAATAGCAGTGAACACCTACCTCAACCCATGTTAAAACCCGTTCCTAGGCTTGCTTTTGAAGTTCGACATTGCCGTGTTCAACTATCTGTGTTAGAACATACTGCGGTCGATGGAGTTGGATTCGAAATTTTGATAGTAAACCATGTCTACATATACACAGCAAGTTACATATATGTACGCAGATATATATCTATGTAGGTATATACGGGCATAGTTTTATATATATATATATATATATATATATATATATATATATATATATATATATATATATATGTAAGCAGATATATTTATCTATATAGGCATATATGGCCTTGCATCTGTAGATAGCAATGGTAGATTAAGAAAAACATATATGTCCACATGTACTGTTAATGGGGTTGAGAGGCCCCAAACAATATACATCTTGTACGAATAGGCACACCCCCCCACAGCCAAACACGACCACCCTGCAATACACTACCAAGTGTTGCAGATCCCATAACCAGGACCTGACATGACATGGGCACAAGATGTTAATAGTAGTACATCCCAACTGTATGATGTCAGGCTGGTATTGGTAACATATGCAGTACAGTCTGCCTCCCACAGGAAATGTAAAATGTGGAAGCTATCAACATCTCCAGGATACATATACACAGACACATATACGCATATATATATATATATATATATATATATATATATATATATACATATACATATATATGTGACTACACATGCACATGCAGATATATGTACAGTAAGATACATATGTAGAAGGTGCATACAATACGGAACAGCCACTATGCCTACAGTTAACACCTGAACAACTGGACACTGTATGGGCCACCCATACAAATGACAATCATTGCCTGCAACATATACCCACAGAGAGGTCATAGGAAAAAACACCACACACAGGTTTGCAGAAATGGAAAACCTTTATTTGTGTACTGTTACAGTTCTATATGCCATGTCATATAGCTGTTCAGACACTGACATCCATATAAACAGATTAATGCAACTGTGAAACAGTTATACTAATACAGTAGTCTGGAGAGGTTCACAACTGTTGCTGTCCAGGCCAAGCCCTTCAAATTGTACAATAGTAAAGACAGACTGGGCCACAGGATATCAAACAATCAACAGTAAGTAATGTAGGTGTATAGTTCAGCAGACTTCAGTTGACCAAACTGGATGTAACTGTTACATAATAAGGCATAACTGACACCATCACAAGCACACTGACAAACAGAACAGTCTGTATGGCAGGAGGCAGGAGGCCTGCATTAACCCAATTTATGTAAGTAATGTAAATATAGGTGAAGTATAGGGTAATGTACATCCAAATACCTTAAGGCAGCTGACCCCTGATACCCTCACATTTTATAACAGCCTATGTCATTTATGGGGCACCCCCCCCCTAGAGTCAATGATACAGGGCCATATACCACTGTTACATACACTGGTCTCTGGAGTGCATAAGGGCACACATGTGCTGTGTAGGTGAAGCCCACACATATATGACCCCAGCCCCACTGTATGTGTGGAGGATACAATGGCAGTGGACTGATGGCAGCAATGGCAGTGTTCTATACTCACAGCTCACTACAGAACAACCCCTGAGAGCATGACATATGTGCAAAGCTTGGTATGTAGGTGGAGGACAGAGGCTGGAACACAGGCCCATATGTGGAAAACTGTTGCCATGCACTAAGCAAGTCGCTGGTGTTACAGGATAGTCTGCAACATACCCTTAGTCAGGGAATTGAGGTTAGAAACATAAATGGATGTAGCCATGTACTGATAGCACTCAACACACACACTGCCAGTGAAATATCTGACACAGGACTTGTGTGGTGGACAGACAAATCATGATAGCACACCCAGCCACCAAGAGGATAAGCCCACAGTTGACAGCAATGCAGACAGACTGCATTCCAAGGTAAACTAGCATGTACACACACCCTGTAACACCAGTACTATACAAAGCATAACACAACTCTACTCACACTCTGTCTGTAGTTCTGGAACCTCCTACAAATATGTAGCTGGCCTGAGTGTGCTAGTTCCCCTGTAAGAGATATTGCTACCTGCTGTCTGTAACACTGATTCCCACACACAAGAAGGATGTCTATCACACAGGAAAGGTAAAGGGACCATGCCCACATGATATAGGGATTTATAGTAGGTGGTTGCCATGACAGTGGTAATTGGAAGTACTACACAGCAAGCTGCATGCAGTTAGCAAGTGTAGGATATCGATTGGTGCAGAGGCCATCAACTGATCAAGTGCATCACCTACTAAAGCCAGGTTGCAATCCCTCAAAGCAGCTCAATCCATTCACTGGAGAAAGAGGGAGAGAGAGAGAGAGAGAGACAGAGAGAGAGTGAGAGAGAAAGCAAAAGTGAAAGTGGAAAAAAAATAAAGCTCATCAAACTAACAGCTGAAGATGCAGGCATTTAGACAGCTGCCATTCATAAAGGCATCATTCCCACAACGGGTATGTGAAGTATATGTACATGAGATAGAATGTAGTACCTGGTCCATCATTATGGGATAGATGATGTGGAATGAGTTATATGTGCCATCAAGTGTTGTTGTGATGATGTTCAACTGAACAACTGCTATGAACAATAGTGTCTGTCCCTGTGGGTAGTGGGCCATAGCTGCTAACTGCACAAATCAGCACTGACAGACAAGATGTAAGCCATCATAGTGTGTGCTGTGTAATGGGAAGTATGTATATTACGTGGCCAATAGCTGGTGGTGGAAGTAATGCCATTATGATGGACATGTGGGAGCCATGGCCCACAACTGGCAGGATACTCAGGTGAATCTGGAATGTAGCATGCCGGAATGCCATAGGTGTGTAATAGGGTTACCTGCAATCAGGTCCCATATATACCCCATTAATGTCAGGCCGTGTCCATATGTGGCACTTGTCTGTGTTATAGCAAAGCAGAACAGTGCAGCTGTGCAGGAAGGTGTTGTGAGACTGAGGAACTGATGTCTGAATGTACCCCACATATAGGTATGCATATGTGTACATATGTCACATATATAATATATAAGGATATATATGATATCAACATGTATGTCCAGAAATATACATATAACCATGTGTAGACATATATATGCGCACATATATATGACATCACATATATCTACACATATATAGATATATACCTATATGCACATGTCTACATATGTACAAACACACACACAAACATGTATGTATGTATGTAAAGACATGTCCCCTATATCACTATCACAGTGATGTGTGCTATGTGTGAGGCAGCAGCACGCAAAGCAATACACACAGATATCTACAGCTGGCAGTGTATGCACCATGGACGGGTATGTCACATGTTAGTCCCTTGTTGGCACTACATTGCCCCTGTCTGTGAAGTATGCAATGGGAATATGGGGAAGTATGGCAGGTACACATGTGGAAGTGATCAGGATTGGTAGATTTAGAGGACAGTCTACAGGGGTGGTATGTGACACATGTGGTGAGTAAACACCGTGGATGGTGTGTGTGGTCTGTGATGTGGATCCCCCATGGTCCCCAATATGGGCACAATGGGAACAAGCCTCCCACCCACTGCCACTCATAACAGCAGTCCACGTCCTGAAGGTGCCTGGTCTGGAGGCTGGGCAGGAGGAGCATGTTGGCCGTGTGAATGTGTACTGGGTGCCTCAGACTGCTGTAGCACATCCCTCATGTGTCTGTGGAGCCCGGTATGGAACAGTCCCTAGACCTGAGCTCTGGGGACAGGAACATGTCTGTGTGTGCACTGAGGGGGGGCTAACATCCCCTGGGTGGTTCCACCTGATGGCATTGCCGTAACAGTACATGAGGAGGCCTCAAGTTGGGACACACATGTGATGTGGCCAGGTATTATGGGCAGATGGGTGTGAAGAGGTGGATCAGCTAGCCAATAGAACATATAAATGTTATTGTGTCACTGTTATAGAACATTTGTTGGTAGTAATAGTCTACACAATCTAGGTACATGTCCAACAGCATGCATAGATATCCCCAATAACACAGACTGTCAGATGTGCAGCAATATCAGAGCACCCATACCAATGGCATATATTTTACCATAGTGGCCCTGACAATGGCATGCAGGTGAATAGTCTGTAACAGGCCAGCAATGATAATGTCCACACAGGGGACATGGCTATAATCACATAGCAGAAGGTGTGGTACAATACAAAATCTGTACAAATGGTAGTTAAGCTGTAGCCATACCTAATGAGTTGTGTGTACAGTCTGTTGAAGCTGATATGGTGGTGGGTGACAGAGATGTGTATTGCAGACTGTGGTAACCTTGCCGTATGAGTTGCACAGACCTGTTTTCATCTTTATATCTTTCAGCCAAGATGGCACATGCATGGTTGCCAACCTTTTCCAATGCTGAGAATGATGTGGTGATAGCACACATAATCCAGCACTATCCGCTGCTGTTTGGCAGGCATGCACATGAGCAGCAGACGCGGGCCACCCTGTGGAACAGCCTAGTCCATAAGGTCAATGATGTCGGACTGCACAACCGCAGTTATGAGCAGGTCCAGCATCATTGTACTGACCTGCTTTGCAATGCCCATTGGCATGCTGCTGCAGTCCATGGGGATCACCTTGCCACAGGGGGGCCATGCCATCTATCATCCCCTGACATGTGTGGAGGAGCCCCTGGCCAGCATCATGGTACCTACCCATCTGGACCACCAACAACCACTGGACCCCTTCATGCAGGAGCATGCAGATAAGGACACAGGGCACATCAGTAGACCACTGTTGTGTAAACATCTGCATTGGCACAGGTAGATCATGCATATCTGACATGTCATAGATATATTGTGTTGCTGCATTGCAGTGATAAACAAATGTCCAGATGTGGTAGTATTGGGGGAATTTACCATTGATGTATGATAGTACTGCACCCAGCCTGCAGCAGTGCCACAGGTGTGGCCACTGACATTGCATCTCTCATCCTCTTATGTAGGTCCCTCCGGGATAACAAGGCAGCAGCCTGTAGCTGGTGAGTATGTTTTAAGTAGATGCATGCCAACACACCGGGTATGTAATAGTGATGGTATATTCCATGCACAATTCTAACACACCTACCCTGAATGCATGCTGTACATGTGCATGTATTGTTGCTGTGAAATGCACGGTCTCACAGGGGTGACCATGATGGGGTACTGGAAGGGTATGTCACACACCTACATGATAACTAACATCCTGTCATTGTGGAATGTGTCCACAGGGAGAAACATACTGTTGGTAGACATGGCCCATAGTAGTGACATGTTCCGAACTACACCCATATACAGTTCAACACCAGTGTATATACTTGTAGGACAATGCCAACTGCTGCAGAGATACACGATGGCATAAGGCAATACAGTAGTCCTCATTATCAGCTGGGTCTAGGCTGCAACATGTGGTGTTCAGTGTATGGGACACTTCAAAGTGACACAAATGTGAAGGCCTTACCTGTCATGCATCTGCATAAAATCTGAGGGAGGGAGGGTCTCAGCATGACACACCAGTGCACTGCAGCAGGGATCCTAAGGATGTTAGGAATGGCTCTAAATGCACATCGTCATGTTCAGGACCTGTAGCAGCCATAACCCTACCCACACAGCAATAGTGACGGCATTGTGTGAACAACATGGGATGTGCACATGAGTAGACCTTGCAATCATGCAGAATAGGCGGACATGTGTAGGGCCGACTGAACATACACTGGCAAATGCAGATGGCCCATGCTGGTATACCCCTGCCATGAGCAGTGACTGCTGTAGTACACACAACAAGAGGTGTGATAAACCGTCATGATAAGGGTGTGCACATATATGCCCACATGGTGTGTATGCATTGCAGTCAGCAGTTGCACACATAACACAATCTGTAGACACAGCATGTGACAGTACAGGACATATGTCACATACTGGGTTGTGTACTGCTAAGCTATGTGGTGATGTGGTCCCATGGCAAATCAAGGATGTGTGTGTAAAATCAATAAAGCTGTGTATACCCCCATAGCCATGGTATGCTCTGATGATTGTCAGTGTAAGAGTATTGCAGTGGTCATACATGGTCTGTTGATGTTGACAGCTATAAATCAGGCATCAGGCATTCACCAATGACAACAGTCCACATATCATCCCAGGTATGTGTTGCTGAAAAACATAAGGGCTCTGAGAAGTAAAGCTGACATGAACCAAGACATAACTGACACAGTCCTACACATTCCGCAATGGGTTGTACACCTGTGAGTTGTGGTGCACAGTACATGGCAGGGTGCAGAACAGGTGCACAACAATACTGTGTACATGTGTGTAGTGGTATCCAGGGGAAGCGGCATCACCTAGTGACACAGCACATGCATCGCCCACATATATACTGTTGCTAGCATGGATTGAGTATAGCTGAACTGCATGCTGCTCTGTACCATATGTTCTGCATGCTGGCAGATGGGTAATAGGAAGACTGTGTGTACTATCATTGTGCAACCTCACCTGTATGTGTATGTGTGCGTGAATCATGGTGGTTATTTAATTTGCCTGCAGGGTCACTCTGGTGTAGTGGAGGGAGGTAGCTGCATGTATGATGCATGTGTGCATGTGTGTGTTTGTGTGTGTGGCCATGTATGAAACATGTGTGATTGTGGGGTGTTCATATGGCTGTAGCCCCCTTTGGGACCATGCAGTACAGGGACATGGACTGCCACATTACACAACAGGACTGCCACATTACACAACAGGAATATCTGTTATGTGTGTAATCACAGGACAGCAAATAGTATAATATGGTCTGTAGCATGGAACAGGCATCCAGAGGGAAGGTAGACTCCAGGTACACACTTAATATTGCAGTCAGCAGAGAGGACACCTACAACCCATGTATGCAGCTCTACAGATGCATTTGGGGAAGTAATAGTCAACACCAGGGAGTGTATCCAAATATTACAGGTGTCACATGATGGCTGACAGAGCAGCATATCTGGCATGTACTGAGCATTATATATACATGACACACCAGTGGGAGGTATTATGCATACCACATACTAGCCCACACATATAGGGGCCATGCACATCATTTCCAGCCATACAGAGGGTGCATACTGAATGACAGCAGTGAGGCCATGTAAATCCACTACACACAGGTCAGGCAGGTAAAGTAGCAACAGACCTTGATGTTAGTGAGTAGTATCAATGTGTATATGTTAACAACTGTGATGCAGGATGGGGTAACACATGGACATATATGTGGGGCTGGCTGTAAAGCCATGGAAAGGTAGGTATTACGGAGGTGTGTGTGTGTGTGTGTGTGTGTGTGTGTGTGTGTGTGTGTGTGTGTGTGTGTGTGTGTGTGTGTGTGTGTGTGTGTGTGTGTGTGTGTGTGTGTGTGTGTGTGTGTGTGTGTCTGTGTATACTGTTAGGCAATGCTGTACAGGTTTTAAAGTGCATTTATTGTTTTCCCCCAGAGGTGGCGAGGTTGGTCAGAGCCCCTCCTGCATGCAATCTAATGTAGGTGTCCATACAGACACAGATGATGATGATGATGATAATGTTGAGGCACAGGTGGGGTTTTTAGGGGCCGACTCTGCGCCAATATTTGACATCCCCTTTTAGCCACCCCACCCCCGCACACAGTTTCAGTGCCTATACCCACCCCATCACCAGTGGCCATAGCATTGGGACAGCTGGCGTTCAGTGGCAGTGCACAGAAAAGTGTGGTAACCATACCTACTGTGTCCAGTTGCAACAGCCGTAGCCAGATTTCTGGCAGGCTGCCACATAGGCAGATTGTCCATAGTGCTTGTGGTAGGGCCACTGGACATCATGCCCCTGGCAGAGGTAACATAGCAGAAGCATGTTTCAGGCTGTAATGGCGGTGCAGACATGTATTGAGCATTACACCAGACAGGGCCTTAGGCTGCAGAGGGCTGCTCTCGCATCCGTATGCGACAACCTCCGTGAACTGTCGGGTGCCATCCGTGCTTATACCGAGCACACAGATAGATGGCATGATGAAATGATGGCCCTCATCAGTGTGGTGCATTCGTGCTTCAACATGTGGTGGGGATGCAGTGACGCCTACGTGGACGTGGGCCAGCAACACCAACAGCTGGTAGTCAATGTGGATGTGCTAGGAAACCAAGGGGCTCCTGGAGGGCAAACCAGCACTACACCCTGTGCATATGATGATACCTGTGCCCCTATCCCTGTCATCCATACCATTGATGCAGGGACAGGCTGATTGGTTCTGCTACTCATGGTGACTGTAGAACAGTGTGCCACAGTCCTGCAGTGTAACATGTTGTAGGGAGTAGAGTGTGAGGCATATTTGACAGGTAGTGTAGCCATCCAGCAATGATGCCTTATAGCTGTTAGTAACACTGGTTGATTGTGGTCTCTATAATGTTATCCAATTGTGTTGTAGGTGTACATGTGTCAGTACTAGGATGCCCTGTGCATATGATAATACCTGTGTCCCATCCCTGCCATCCATACCATCAATGCAGGGACAGGCTGATATGGTTCTAATGCACATGGTGACAGTACAACAGTGTACCAAAGTTCTGCAGTGTAACATGCTGTATGGAGTAGAGTGTGAGGCATATTTGGCAGGTAGTATAGCCATCCAACAATGATGCATTATAGCTGCTCGTAACACTGGTTGATCGTGGTCCCTATAATGTTATCCATGTGTGTTGTAGGTATACATGTGTCAGCATGAGGATGGTCTGCAGTCATATTGCACAATGAGGCATGTCACTGTGCTGACACCATGGCTGTGACATATCTGGAGTACAGTCAAACACATTTCACAGGTTACTATACCGGATATTGCCTGTGGCACATGGCCAGGTGGCCCGCTGAGCCATGTATACCCTGTAACCTGATGTAGACCCATCCACATACATGCACACTGTCACTTGCCAACACTGGGACTAGCCTCCTACCTAGCTATGTCATGATATTGATGTGTGTGGCTTACAATGCATGCACCACACAGCGTTTAGGGTGAGTTATGTCCTAGGTTACATGATACATGCAGAACATCACATAGCATGTACAGTATGCTAATGGGGGATGTAATGTGTGTATTTGGATGATACGTAGTGTGACATACCATTATATACACATTTACAGACACATAACAGTTGGACACGCATCTGAGATACCAGGGCCTATCAATGCTAACTACCTTGACTGTGTCTCCAATGTGTTACAGGTAGGCTGCACACATCACATGCATAACTGGCTTGGATTGTGGTAACAGTTACCTGTATGATTGATGGTGACAGTGGTAACCATAACATGGTACATGGGACATATACCTGGTGTACCTTGGTGTAATAACAGTGTACACAGCACCCACATCTCTCACTGGATATTGTACTCCCTGAAACCCATGATGACACCCTGCCATACCCACCATCACACATTGGCCAAGACTGCGATACAACCCATAGTATACCCAACATTGGTACTACAGGAATATGCATCTTATGCACATGCCACATGCATAGTAGGGTGTCAGTCAAGCATAGGTTGCCTGTACATATCCTAGCTGGATACCTGCCATCTGCACATCTGTATGGGGACTGACAGTCATCAGCTTGGCAGTTAGCTATGCAGTAGCATGAATGTGTTGACAGACCAGTAAGGGGTATATACTGTGACACAGCTCACACACCAAGGATACAATAGGAAGGCGTCGGTGTCCAGCCATGCACTCATATGTGCCTGTTGTCAGTACTACATTAAGCACTCTGCTCTTGCCTGGATTAGCACTGTCAACAGTAGTACTGCCATGATACACTACATACCAGTGTGACAGTATCTACCCTGGGCTACTACACCTGTATGTCATACATTCATATGGATAACAGTGCTGTACAGGTCTCATATATGTCTGTGTCCCACACATGACACTCACACCCCTTGCTACTGTAATGACAGCACATAGGTGCATGTATTGTACATGGCATTACATACACTTATTACAGGTTAACAGGCTGAGTTATGTGTCCTGGTTACAAAGGCTAAGCTTTACTTAGCAAGTATAAACATTGCTGCAATATAACAGCTAAGCTGATTTGAGGACTGGTAAGCACTGCCTACACTGTGTAAGTGTCCGTACATTTACCCCAAGCTTAGCTCCACTTAGCTTCATGCAAACCCAGACAAACCCGCTTAAAGCTGCTCAAAACTGCCTTAACCACTCTATATCCGACAGTCCTTGTTCTGCCCAGAAACAAAATGAACGGCCCTTGGAGGTCTTGAACCCAGGACCCTTTACACTGAAGTCACAACACTTAATCACTACACCATAACCACTGTGGTGACAGCTGTTGTTTTACCAATATAGATGTCAATACACATATTGAGTAGTATTGTACAATTGCCTTTAGTTCCTAATTTGTGTAGTCCTTGTTATTAATATGACTGTTGCATCACATATGCTGTTTTATCATTATGTGTACATAGCAGATACATATGGTGAGATACATGTGGGAGGGTATACACAACCATGACGTTTACTCATGACAGGAATATGGTTTTATACATATCATAGGTGTATATATATGTCTACATGTACATAGGCTCATAGGTTCATAGATTAGTACTAGGTTAATTGCAATTGTGAGCCATTTTAAGCCAAGACAATTATCCCTCGTGACACTCAAACCGTGCACCTTGTGTTTGTAAGGCAAACACCTTAACCATTAGGCCACCCACCCAACATACACATGTGTACTCATACATATGTCTGTATACACATCTGTATAGTGCTACATATATATGGCCATCTCTTCGCATGAACACATGTATACATATATATATATATATATATATATATATACATATATGTATATATACATATGTTTATATATAGGTTTACGTATATGTATATATAGATATATGTGTATATAGCTATATATGTACACACATCCTATGTGTACAGATATGCCTAGTTATGTTGGTACATATATATATATTTATATATATATATATATATATATATATATATTTATATATATATATATATATATATATATATATATATATATATAGATATATATTACTATATGTGGTGCATGCATATCTGTTCTGATATACCTACTATTGTCAATATATCTGTAGATATCCATATGTATATGTGCATATGTATCACTATCTGTATATCTGTAGACATATATTGCTCTGTATATCTATATCTATATCTATATCTATATATATATATATATATATATATATATATATATATATATAGATCACTGAACCCACAGACATTGCCAACATACTGGCAGACAGGTTCAGTGCAAATTCCCCCCCCCCCCCAAAAAGGAGAAATATCTATCCCACCAGAGTCTAGCCTCCCAAACATCTCAGATGCCCAGGTGAGAGCTGCTCTCTCTAAAGCAAAAAACACAGCATCAATGGGACTGGACGGTGTCCCCGGCTGTGTGCTACACGAACTCAATGAGGATCTAAACCCACACATAAGGCTGCTGTTTAATCTTAGCCTTACTACAGGATACGTACCCAAAGAATGGCGTACAGCAACTGTGGTCCCACTCCACAAAGGCGGTGCTTCTACGGACTCTGGAAATTACCGCCCCATAAGCTTGACGAGCCTTGTTTGCAAAGCTATGGAGAGGATCATAATGGAACTCATAAATAAAGACATTGGGGACCTACAGACACTGGATCCTACCCAATTTGGCTTTGTCAAGGGCAGATCCTGCCTCTTGAACTTGGTCGACTTTTTCGAAACAGTCACTAAGGCCATTGATGAAGGTAAGGCAGTTCACACAACCTACCTTGACCTAGCAAAAGCGTTCAACACAATACCCCACTCGGGCATCATAGAAAAGCTCACCAGCTTAGATGTAAACCCATATGTCACAAGATGGGTTGCAAACTGGCTCAAGGACAGAACACACAGGGTTAGAGTTGCTGGTGCCATGTCAGACTCTAAGCCGGTCACGAGCGGTGTCCGACAGGGCTCAGTCCTGGGCCCCCTCTTGTTCGGCATTTATTTTTCTGAAGTGCAGGCAAACATAGGGGGATTGTGGCTGACAAAATTTGCAGATGACTGCAAACTGGGCACCATAATTGACACTCCATCAGACACAGACATCCTCCAGAAAGGTCTCATAGAAATGGATAACTGGTGCCAGAGCCATGGCCTTAAGCTAAATGCCAAAAATGTATAGTCATTCCCTTTGGGAAAAACAGTAACCCCTAATTACCACATAGGTGGTAATCCATTAAACATGGAAGAAGTTATCAGGGACCTGGGGACCCAAGTTGACAGTAACCTCTCTTTTGACACTCACATTGCCAAAGTGGTTAGGAAGACCTTCTACATTGCCCACCTGATCATGAAGGATTAACATCCAGATCAGGAGAGGTCATTGTACCCCTGTACTCTTCACTTATCAGACCAATGATTGAGTACAACGCCCCATTCGAATGTACCTTACCCGACACCTGCAGCAGTTGGAAAGACCCCAAAAGTTCCTCACCAAAAGGATAAAGGGGCTCAAACATATGTCATACGATGCCCGACTGAAGAAACTCCAGCTCTATTCAGTCGCATACCATCTGCTCAGAGGTGATCTGTGCCTGACATACAAGGCCACGTCCAACCCGAATTAATGGACATGCTCCACCTCAAAAATCCAAATCCACCAGAGCCACGAGCAAGAGACTTAAACCTCAACACGGATATAAATAGGACGTGCTGGAGGGACAGATTCATCACCCAGAGACTCCCTACACTATGGAACAGAATCCCAGTCCATGTGAGGCAGAGCCCCTCACTGACTCTGTTCAAGAGAAATCTTGATGAGTGGATGGGAGATCATAGGTTTACCCCGGGAATCATCTCTGTATCACTGCTGGACAGAGGCACAGCAAACTAATGGGTATAGTATTCTCATCCTAAGGGGTGGTGAAAGCCACACACACTCTGGCTAGGCTTATAAATGCCCTAGGGCAGATAGCCTAGTATGAACCTATGAACCTATGAACCTATGAACCTATATATATATATATATATATATATATATATATATATATATATATATATATATACACATATATATATATCCATCTATATATGTCGATATGTATATGTGTAATTATATATATATATATATATCTGGATAACTATATGTGCATATATTTTCACCATATGTCCTGAACATGGAGTGTACCCCTACCCCAGCCCCTATAGTCCTAACTTCGTAGTGCAAGGGGATGTCAGGTATGTATAGCAGGTATATTAGTAGACTATTGCTACTGTAATTGGGATTGTCTTCACAGACATGGTGTGTGTGGGAGGTCACATCTGATTTTCAAATGTGCGCCATTGGCTACTGACAGACATCCTAAGGACATCATAGTACAGTACCGCTGCTAGCATGTAATGCCCCTGTGGAATGCAGTAGCAATAATGGCCAATATATGTGGACATTCTGACACACTCTGTACAGTCCAGAGGTATACACAGATCCTCTTAGTGCAATACATGTGGACCATGCCTGACAATATGGATGTTAATAGTCATGCAGATGGGTATAACACATATGGACTGGTATACATTTGCCACCACAGGTTATGCATTCACACGCCCCTGTCTGTCCTGACACATAATAACCACTGGTACCATGGCCACATACTACCCACTAGATATTGATATACATCAGTACAGCATCCCACTGCTCTGTCTGACATACATGTCTGTTAAGGGAGGCCCTGCAGCAGTACATCTGGCAATTATCTGAACATGACATCTCACTGGGTAACTACACTAAGCTGCTAGGCATGTAACAATGCACTGTGCAGGCTACAGGCAGACTGGCTCAACACTGGCCTACATCTCCTATGGGGGAATGCACACATGTACTTGCATATATAGCAGGCTCTACAGGCATGTCACAGCACAGGGTAAGATACACCTGTGGGAAAGTGCATAACCACAACCAATGTGAACACAGCCGCAGTCACATATGGTAAGCTAGCATAATATTACAGTATATGGACTATCTGTTCAACACCATCCTCATATGTGCCACTCACAGACTAACCCTACATATACTGGCTGCTACACAGTTTGGTCTGATGCCTGTCTGTGGTATGGGGCATGTGTGTATGGCCCTACAAACATGTAAGCCAATACGGTAACATACAGTGGAGCAACATGTAACATCAGAAAGGATGGGACATAGAACTATGACATCTACCATAGTCTGTACACAGCATATGTACACAGACCTCAGTACTGAAAAACAACCACAGAATGTCCAGGTTATGTCATCAAATCTAACCCCTACTGTACATAACATGTATAGCAGTCTGATATTTCACAGGATTGTTATCAGATATGATGACACTAATTATGGTTTACAGCACATATGCACCTCTTAATGCATGACATATGTACAAAGGTTGACAGATTTGTGGCTGGAAGCACATACACAGGGCCAATAGTGACATGTTGCTGTGATAACCTCATACATTTACTGCTGTAACTGGGTTTGTTGCGACATATGTCCTATGAGGGATATGAAGTCAGTAACTGTCACAGCTTTCACCATCTACAGTCTGCAATCTTCACTCTTCCGTCTGCAGTTCACAGATAGATGCTCTGTGGGTAACACATGACACTAAAGGTGCAACACACTGCCCAGTCTGCAGATGACCGTACATATGGGGATTTCTTATAAACATAGAACTGACATGGCAGGTATTAAAACATGTAGGACAGCCATATCCACACGCACACTGTTAAACCAACATTATACCAAATGCAGTATAGCAGCACTTACAGTCTATAGTCAGGTCAGGCACATCCCCCTCCTGTGTGTTGACCTGTTTCCACAGTGTATGTTTTTAAAGGTAAATCCCCAATCCATCTGAGATGCTGTTTGCCAAGCAACAGATCTAGTTCCTGCTCACAGTGAATGAAAAGGGCCAACACTAACATGATGTTCCTAGATATTGGAGTGTGTTTCCATGCAATTGGCTATGGGGATGTTACCACAACTGTTCCACATGCAATCAGCTAGGGGAGAGCTGCAATTCATGCAGAGGCCATCAGCTGATCATGAGCATCACTTGAAATACACATGCTGCTGCCTAAGCAAAGCAGCTGTAGGTCTACACATCCAACAGAGAGGGAGTGAGAGACACAAACAGAGGCAAAGACAAGTCAGGGAGGGGAGGGAGAGGAAAACTTAAGCATGTTTGTGTCACACACCTACCAACACAGGGTATCAAACCCCTGACGACTATGTAGTGCTATCACATTTCTATGCAGTTATTGGATGTGCCACATAGGTTACATGTCGTGGAACCCTCAGAACGTATATGTGATGATGAGTGACATCTGCAACAGGGATAGGGTAGCTATATGTTAGGTGTAGTACACGTGCCTGTCTGCATGAACAGGTGCCAGTATCAACACAGCCACATTCTCACAGGGATGCACACACATTGACACACTTAGCAGGGCCAGGAATATAACCCATCACTAGTGAGATTGCCACAACACATTACTGTGCAGGTATCATATGCACTACAGGGTCATACAGAGGTTATATGGGCAAAGGGTATGGGGAGGTGTCCGACATCAGACAGCATGCTGCAGTATGCCAATGGGGGCTGCAGTGAGTGTGAATGTGAACATATGAATCATACAACACACACACACACACACACACACACACACACACACACACACACACACACACACACACACACACATGGTGCCAGTACTGACATGCATGGGTGCATTGATTCATGGGTGTGTAGTGGTGAACTGTGCCAGATGGCTATACAAGGCTAGGTGATGGGTACACCTTGGCATCAGGCCACATGACAATAGCCTGCATTGTGGCTCAGGGGTGTAGATTCTGGAATTGCCCACACAGGTGTATATTGTATTCACCATACAGCCACCTGGGTGACTAATGCATGTGGGCAATGATGTGTATTGCTTGCCATGTATGTCTTCCTTAGTCCATGACATGGACAGTATCTGTGATGTGTACACCTCCCACATGCATGTACAGTGACATCTGGAACTGTGCCTGGGGTGTCTGGCCCTTGTTTACACAGATTATCATCAGATGTGCCAGTCCTGGCCTCACGTTGCAGGAACTGGTAATGGATAGCAGGTTTACCCTGCATCTACATTGATAGCATGCTAATGGCATCCCTTGGTGCCAGTGGCATCTGTCCATACAGGACATGTTTTCAGGCATGGTATGTCCTTTGCGGGTCACATTTGATGGCACCACAGGTGTTGCAGGTGTCCAGTGGGGAAAATGGGGAAGGTGCACTGTCTGCATGTACGTGCCTATTGGACAGATGGACAGGGTGCCATGCTCTCTGTAGGCCACTGCAATCACTCCATAGTTACTATCATCGGGCAATATGCAGTGTACTACCAACATGGTGGCTACTGCCTAGGCAAGTGTGTGTGTGTGTGTGTGTGTGTGTGTGTGTGTGTGTGTGTGTGTGTGTGTGTGTGTGTGTGTGTGTGTGTGTGTGTGTGTGTGTGTGTGTGTGTGTGTGTGTGTGTGTGTGTGTGTGTGTGTGTGTGTGCATGAGGCATGGGTTGAGAGATGTCTGGCTAACTAGGGTTGCTAATGTTGTTTGTCACATGTATGGGTATGGATCTGCACCCAAGTCTCTTGGCTATTTCACATCTGTTATCCCTGTACGGTGGACATTGTGATACATACTAACCAGCTCATTGGATGACATCATCAGGATTGCCAAAGTAGGGCATTCAAATTGTAGTGAGTGTGGCTAGGCTAAAATGCACTGCTTCCTACACAGACATTGAAACACACACAAAACATCCACAACCAACATGTGTGGGTATAGAACCCCTAACAAAAGTCTATATCATACTACAGCATGAAGATGTTATAGGATGCACCATGAGGATTAATGGATAACTCATTCCCCAAAGGTGTATTTCACAGTGAATGACATCAACATGATTGGCAAAGTAGGGTATTCGAATTGTAGTGAGTGTGACTAGGCTAAAATGCACTGTTCCCTACACAGACATTGAAACACACACAAAACATCCACAACCGACATGTGTAGGTATAGACTCCCTAACAGAGATCTATATCACACTACAGCATGAAGCTGCTATGGGATGCACCACAGGGATTACTGGAGAGCTCCTTCCCCAAAGGTGTATTTCACAGTGAATGATATCAGCAGGATTGCCAAGTAAGGCATTTGAATTGTAGTGAATGTGACTAACCAAAAATGCATTGCTCCCTACACAGACATTGCAACACACACATAACATCCAGAACTACCATGGGTGGGAATAAAACCCTACCAGAGTTCTATATCACACTACACAGTTATGGCATGCACTACAGAGATTACTGGGCTACATCCTTCCCAGAGGTGTATTTCTAGGTGGATGACATCAGCAGCCTTACCAAAGTATAACATTCAAGTTGTATGTAGTGTGACTACCCTAAAAAGCATTGCTGTCTACACAGACAGAGTAAGACAGACACACACACTTGCCATGCCTGGGATTAGAACACCTACCTAACTAATTTATCATACTACAGCAGTACACAGTTATTAGACACACTACAGAGATTACTGGCCTACAACCTTCCCAGAGATGTATTTCTAGGTGGATGACATCAGCAGCCTTACCAAAGCAGAGCATTTCAATTGTAGGGAGTGTGACTACCCAAAAAGCATTGCCCTCTACACAGACAGACACACACACAGTTGCCAAGGCTGAGATTAGAACTCCTCCCTAACTATTTTATCACACTACAGTAGTATGCAGTTATGGCACCCACTACAGAGATTACTGGGCTACAATTTTCCCACAGATGTATTTCTAGGTGGATGACATCAGCAGCCTTACCAAAGTAGAGCATTCCAACTGTAGAGAGTGTGACTACCCTAAAAAGCATTGCTCTCTACACAGACAGAGACAGATAGACACACACACACAAACACAGGTGCCATGTCTGAGATTTGAACTCCTACCTATTTTATCACACTACAGCAGTATGAAGGTATGGGATGCACCACAGAGATTACTGAGTTACAACTCTCCCGAAGGTGTATTTCACAGTGGATGACCTCAGCAGACTTGTCATAGTAGGGCTATGGGTAGGGCAGTGTGTGTGCATGGGCCATAACCCATTCATCTAGAGGTTGGCACACCACATATGGGCACACACAGGCTCATATTTCACAGTATGTGTATACAGCTGCTAGATGACTACTTCCTTGTACAGTCATGTTGTACAGCTAGCACGTGCACCACATAGTTGTAATGCTGTCAGATACTGGCTGCTAGTATCTGCAGTGAGTGACATCTGAACCTCATATGGTTGGGGCCCTTTGGCTGTGTGCTGGATGAGACAGAACTGGATGGCTCCTTGTCACAGTCTCCCTCTTCCACACATCTATGTACATCTACTTTTGGCTTATTATAGTGTGTTATCCTTACATATATGTCTGTATTCCTATCCATTGCATGTGCAAGGCATGAGTGGTGCATACTGATGAGTGCCTGCAATAACAACTGCAACTGCAGGATATGTCTGGTCCACTGGTGTTTGCAGACATGGCCTTCATGTGTTTAAGTGTGTGAGCATACCCAGTATGCCCATCTGTATTTAATGTGTGGATTGAGTCCAGGTAGTTTGTACTACAGTGCTGATCTTTGTGTTGTACACCGACAGGTAGCATGCTGTTTCTGCAGGGTATCCATCAAGCACTTGGCATTGACTGTTACTACATTTCTGCATAGGATGGGGGAGGCTGACCTGACCATTTCTACATTTCTACACAAGATTGGGGGGGCACACCTGACTGTTACTACATTTCTACATAGGATGGGGGGAACACCTGACTTTTTCTACATTTCTACACAGAATTGAGGGTGCACACCTGATTGTTATTACATTAGTACGTAGGGTTGGGGGCTCACCTGACTATTTCTACATTTCTGCACAGGATTGGGGGGACATACCTGACTGTTACTACATTTCTACGTGGGATAGGAGGCACACCTGACTTTTTCTATATTTCTACACAGGATTGGGGAACACACCTGACTGTTACTACATTTCTATGTAGGATGTGGGGCACACCTGATGTTCTACATTTCTACACAGGATTGGGGGGCACGCCTGACTGTTACTACATTTCTACATAGGATGGGGGGCATACCTGACTTTTTCTACATTCCTACACAAGATTGGGTGGGCACACCTGTATGTTAATACATTAGTACATAGGGTGGGGGGGCTCACCTGACTATTTCTACATTTCTACACAGGATTGGGGGGAGCACACCTGACTGTTACTACATTTCTACATAGGATTGGGGGGGCACACCTGTATGTTATTACGTTACTATATAAGGTGGGGAGGCTTACCTGACTACTTCTAAATTTCAACAGAGGATGAGGGGGAGCACACCTGACTGCTACTACATTTCTACATAGGATGGGGGGGGCACAGCTCTTTTAGCGTGGTCTTGTGCACAGAGCAGCGTCGGGGGGCGCTGCTTAAACAAGCTTAAACTATTCCTGGCTCCACAAAGTCTACTCTTCACTTTTTCCCTTAGAACTGCTCTAAATCTCAAATTAAGCACTCTATTCTCATTCTAAAGCCATGCACTTGCTCGTATAAGTAATCTCATAGGTAAAAACAAACTAAAGCACTACATCCTCTTATACTCCTTCAAAGCACTTGCCCCCTCTTGGTTCTTTCTGATCAGTCAATAAGTAGTTCCCTATATTATTCAGGTATGTCCAAAGGTCAGTTTTGAGTTTACTCTCCAGTCCAGCTGGTGAATCTGGGAATCTTGAGGCAATGTTACAACTGCCTTATGTATACAGACCACCCTCTCCTCCTCCCAACAAGCTCAAATATATGTGAGAGATGCAACTATATAGCCAAACTGGAGGCTAAGTTCTCTCAACCCAGTACTGGCACAGCCTGTCAGGAGGAGAAGGTAACCACACACTCCACAAATCCAGTCTCACATAGACCTATTGCATCAGCAAACCAAACACATAAACACACAAAAACATACTCAGAGGCTCTAAATAAAAATCTGCCTAAGCAGCACAGACCTCCAAAGCAGACATCCAAGCAACACCTACCATGAAACAATATCCACATAGCACATAGCTCACAAAGTCAGTGTGCTACACAGTCACAGCCCTTAAGGCTAAACAACACACCTAATACACTTGTAATAGGTGACTCCATTGTCAGACACACTGACGTCCCACTCACCAGGCTGAACAAGGAGAAGGTCACTGTAAGCTGCCTGTCGGGTGCCAGGATCCGCCACATAACACAAGCACTCAGGTCACTTCAAAGCAAGTACAAGTATGACTCTGTCATTGTCCATGCTGGTGTGAATGACCTGAGACGTACCTCCCTGGACTACATGAAAAAAGACGTACAGGAGCTCTCTGATCATGTAGCCCAGGCCAGTATGACCCTAACCTTGAGTAGCATCTTACCCTCACCAAGAATGATGCCACAGTATAAAGACAAAATGACAAATTTTAACAATTGGCTAAAGCATTGGTGTCATTCAAAGGGGATCCAGTGTCTGTCAGCCTGGGATGACATGCTCGACAAGCAACGTTGCTTTGCTAGGGACGGCTTGCAGCTGTCACCCCTGGGTTTTCAAATACTGGCTAAGGCTCTAGCCTCCCCCATAGTGCCTTTTTTAGGCAAGGCTCAGAAGACAAACCCACCCCCATAGACAACACAAAGAAAAAAATACTAAGGGTAATGCTGCTCAACGCCAGAAGTCTAAACCTCAAGATGCAAGCACTTGAGACTCTCCTCAGTATGGAGAATATCTATATCTGTGCAGTAACAGAAACCTGGTTCAAGGCTCCCGAGAGCACCCCAGCACTACCAGGCTATACTTCATACCATGCTTTCTGGTCATATCCATATTTATCAAAGATACCCACACCTCCAGGCTAGTGGCACTGCACGAAGCTTCGGAGACCATCCATGTGCAACTAACAGTGGGCAAATCTGCCTTTCAGTTTGTAGCCTGCTACAGACCACCCTCCCAAACACAGGAACCTCACTCGGCTTTCCTGAGAACACTGGAGAATATGAAGGTCTCCAAACACTATTATATTGGGTGACTTCAACTACCCAAACATCGATTGGGAAAACTACTCAAGCCCAAACACCCTCGCCCAACGGTTCCTAGAATTTATAAACTCAAATGCTATGGAACAACTGGTCACCACTCCTACAAGAGAGGAAAACATACTGGCTCTGGTCATCACCAACATGGGGTCTCTATGTTCCACACCAGAGGTATACCCCTCATTGGTAAGATCAGACCATAAACAAATCTCATTGGACATCCATATTCCGTCCCCACCCCTAGCCTAGGAAACCACGGTGAAGAACTTCTCAAAAGCAAACTTCACAATTCTCAAAACTGAGGTGGAATCTTTCAAAGCCCCTGGGCCAGTGAACAATATGGCCCAAAATGTGGAATCCTTTACAAAAGCATTTTATGGACACCTACAGGAATGCATGGAGCATGCTATCCCAAATAAAACCAAGACTCACTCCTCCAAATGCAGGAGACCTGTCTGGTGGACCCCGGCCATAAATAAGCTAGACAACAGAAGAAGAAAGCTACTACATGACAGAGCAAAATCCCAAAAAGGGAAGGCATCGCTGATCAGTACTAGCAAGAAACTACAATCCCTCATAAAATCTTCTAAGGCCAGCTTTGAAAGAAAAATTGCACAAGACACTAAAGATAATCACAAGGCCTTCTTTAGTTATGTCAGAAACCTGGGAGGCGATTCCCAGATATGCTCTGAGTTAGTGCAAAATGACAAAAAATTCACTGAACCCACAGACATTGCCAACATCCTGGCAGAAAGGTTCAGTGCAAACATCTCCCTCCCTTCCCCCCCAAAAGAACAAATGTCTATCTCATGTAGCCTTCCTGAGATCACAGATGCACAGATGAGAGCTTCCCTCTCCAAAGCTAAAAACACAGCACCAATGGGACCAGACGGTGTCCTGGGCTGCATCTTACACGAGCTCCAAGAAGAACTAAACCCTCATATAAAGTCACTGTTCAATCTCAGCCTTACTACAGGATATGTACCCAAGGAATGGCGTACAGCAACAGTGGTCCCACTCCACAAAGGTGGTGCCACAACAGACCCCAGAAACTATCGCCCTATAAGCCTGACTAGCCTGGTCTGCAAAGCTATGGAACGTATCATCATGGAAATCATAAACAAAGACATTGGGAACCTCCAGACACTGGATACTATCCAATTCATCTTCGTTAAGGGCAGATCTTGCCTCTTGAACCTGGTCGACTTCTTTGAAACAGTTACCAATGCCATAGATGAAGGGAAGGTAGTCCACACAGCCTACCTGGACCTCGCAAAGGCCTTTGACACAATACCCCACTCGGGCATCATAAATAAGCTCACCAGCTTAAATATCAACCCCTTTGTCACAAGATGGGTTGCAAAATGGCTCAGGGATAGAACCCACATGGTCAAAATAGCAGGTGCCATGTCAGACTCTAAACCAGTTACAAGTGGTGTCCCACAAGGCTCAGTCATGGGACCTCTCTTGTTTGTTATATATTTCTCCGAGGTACAGGCTATCATGGATGGACTATGGCTGACCAAGTTCACAGATGACTGCAAACTAGGTGGTATAATCGACTCTCCAACTGACCCAAGCATCCTCCAAAAGGGTCTCACAGAGATGAATAACTGGTGCCAGAGCCATGGCCTAAAGTTAAATGCCAAAAAGTGCATAGTCATCCCCTTTGGAAAAAACAAAGTGCCCACAAATTACCACATAGGTGGTAATCCATTAAGTACGGAAGAAGTAATTAGGGACTTGGGGACCCAAGTAGATAGCAATCTCTCCTTTGACAATCACATTGCCAAAGTGGTTAGAAATACCTTCTATATAGCCCATCTTATCATGAAAGGGTTCACATCTAGATCAAGAGAGGTCATTGTGCCCCTCGACTCATCACTTATCAGGCCCATAATTGAGTACAATGCCCCATTTTGGATGTACCTTACCTGACACCTTTAGCAACTAGAAAGACCCCAAAAGTATCTCACCAAGAGGATCAAGGGGCTCAAACAGATGCCCTATGCAGTTCAGCTAAAGAAACTCCAGCTCTACTCAGTTGCGTACCGCCTATTCAGAGGCGATCTGTGTCTGACGTATAAAGCCATGTCCAACCCAGAATTAATGGACATGCTTCACCTCAGGAAATCTAAATCCCTTAGAGCTACACGCTCCAGGGACCTGAACCTCAGCACAGAAATAAATAGGACTTGCTGGAGGGACAGATTCATATCCCAGAGGCTCCCCTCACTCTGGAACAAAATCTCAATCCATGTCAGACAGAGCCCCTCACTGACCCTCTTCAAGAGAAAACTTGACGAATGGTTGGGAGATCATAAGTTTACCCCTGGGATCTCTTCTGTGTCGCTGCTTGACAGAGGTACAGTAAACAAACCTTAAAAGGGCTACCTTCTTTGACCTACTATACAGAGGCACAGTCAACTAATCTAAAAGGGTGGCATAAGCCAAACATACTCTGGCTAGGCTTATAAATGCCCTAGGGCAGATAGCCTAGTATCAACCTATGAACCTATGAACAGCTGACTATTTCTACATTTCTACACAGGATTGGAGGGGGCACACCTGACTGTTATTACATTACTACATAGGGTTGGGGGGCTCACATGACTATTTCTACATTTTGAAACAGGATTAGGGGGAGCACACCTGACTGTTTCTACATTTCTACGTAGGATGGGGGGGCACACCTGACTATTTCTACATTTCTACACAGGATTGGGGAGGGGCACACCTGACTGTTATTACACTACTACATAGTGTGGGGGGCACACCTGTCTATTTCTACATTTCTACACAGGATTGGGGGCACACCTGTATGTTAATTCATTAGTACGTAGGGTGGGGGGCTCACCTGACTATTTCTACATTTCTACACAGGATTGGGGGCACATCTGTATGTTAATACGTTAGTACATAGGGTGGGGGGCTCACCTGACTATTTCTACATTTATACACAGGATTGGGGGGAGCACACCTGGCTGTTACTACATTTCTACATAGGATGGGGGGCACACCTGACTATTTCTACATTTCTACATAGGATTGGGGGGGGGCACACCTGACTGTTATTACATTATTATGTAGGGTTAGGGGGCACACCTGTCTATTTCTACATTTCTACACAGGATTGGGGGGGCACACCTGACTGTTATTACATTACTACGTAGGATGGGGGCATACCTGTCTATTTCTACATTTCTACACAGGATTGGGGGCATACCTGACTGTTATTACATTACTAGGTAGGATGGGTGACACACCTGACACTTGTACACATTTGCTATGACTGTACTGGTATGTCAGTTACTACATTTCATTCTGTTTACTTACCTATCATGTTGACTAGAGGCATATCAGTGTACTACAGATCATAGCTCTGGTTGCCCTACATATTAGTGTCTGACTTCCTACCCTTCAGAACTAACATTCCACTGCCTGATCTGCTGTAGTCTATATGTGTAGGCCTGTGGGGGAGGTTAACCATAGCCATCATTCAGGGGCCATAGCACAGGCTCTGTTTTGGTTTGTCTACACCTGTCCTGCTGGCTGAGGCTGCTGCTGGGTATGTGAACCCCCCTGACTGGCATGTGTGAGTCATATGCATACATATGTCGCTCAGCACATTTCCTGCAGTAGGTTTTGTCACCCTGTGTAGTACTGGCTACTATTGTGATTCCAGTATGTGTTACAAATTTCATGGTGCCACTATGGGTGTCTACTGTCTGCTGCCATAACATTCAGCCACCCAATTCCCTTGCATGCTCACATCCATACCATAGATACAGGTAACAACACATTCTACTCCATTTGGCAATTGGTAGATTGATTGACTTACCTTGAGGGTGTGCCAGACTTGAGGATGGTGCTGGAGGGCTGCCTATGTTGGATGTACATAGTACACTCCCTATACATGGTTGAGCATAGGTAGTATTGTGTTTGGAATCCCTTTTACTGTATGTGTGAGTCAGAAAGAGATGTCATTCCCTGGGCCCCTACTGTGTCAGTGTATGTGCTATGCATTGTCTCTTTGCCGCAGCCTCAACATACTGGGCATGCCTCCAGCTGCCTACTGGGGCAGGCTCAGGTTGTTCCTCCTCTGAGTCACTCTGTGCCTGTGCAGGCCTTGGCATTGGTGGGGGGCTGTGTGGCCCTGCCCTATGCTGTTCCTGCTGCAGCTGTTTCTGCAGGATCATATTGTGTAGCATGGCACATACCATAACAACCTGGGTACATGTAGCTGGTGAGTACTGCAAGGCTCCACTGGATGTGTCCAGACACCAGAACCATGACCTGAGCATCCCAAACACATGCTCTATTATAAGTCTGGTCTGTGCGTGTGCCTCATTATGGCATTCGTGTTCAGGTGTGTGTGCATTTCTGATGGGTGTTATCAGCCACGGCTCCAGCGTGTAACCAGCATCCCCCACAAGGTGACCCTAGGGGATGTCCCCATTGGCAAATCTCTGGTCCAGCTGCATCAGATGCCATATGTGGGCATCGTCATAGCTTCCAGGGCAGCCAGAATACACATTCATTATAATGCCCTGGGCATCACAGATGACCTGACAGTTGATGGAGGTGACACCCCCGTGGTTGATGTAGGCCCTACCCTGATCACCAGGTGGTGCTTTGATGCATATGTGCATGCAGTCTATAGCACCCACTACCTCAGGGTATTCTACTATTAGGTGGAAGAGACGCATATTGCTGACCAACACCTCACGGGTATTGGGGAAATATACGTGCTCACTGGCATGTGCTGACATGGCATCCAGGAACTGGTGGAATACTCTGGATGCTGATGCCTTTGAGATTCCCATGATATCTCCAGTTGAGCTTTGGGAGGTACCTGTGGCTAGTATTCCTAGACCTACACATACCTTGGTATCTACTGGGATGGGTTTCCCTCTGCCAGTTTAGTGTGTCAGGTGTGGTTGGCACAGCTCAACAATTTGCTGCAGGAGGTCTCTGTCCACCCTACAGCACTCCACTATCTCCAGCTCATGTAGCCCCTGGTAGGTTACCCTGGGTCTGTACCCTCTTCTCCGTTTCCTCACTGTGGGTTGATCGACAGCATTCACATCCTCATCACCCTCAGCCTCTTGAACATGTTGTTCTATGTTGCTTGCTGCAGCCCATCTCATTTTGTAGGTTTGTTTGTTAAAATTGCCCCACTTGTATACACCAGTGGTGTAGAGTGTGGGAAAAAACAGTGGGGAAAGTGTTTGCATAGTTTATAGTAGTGTTCTGGGCTGGGCTAGCCTGCTGCCTGTGTAATTGGCTGATTCTGATACATTTCACCTGCCAGCTATGCTAGTTCTCCTTGGTTAGCTTTCTAATGCTGTTTTCCCTTCCCATTGCCTTCCTGTTTAAGCACGGGGGTGCACCACTCAAACAGAGTGCACAAATGTGCACACTGCTGCTATTTCCTGGTTTAACTTTTATTTTCTGCCTTTAAAACCCAGTGTGCGGCACTCACACCCACTTAGGTATTGTAAAGAGTGCTAAGCAGGTTTAGACATACCCCCTAGCTTAGCTGTGCTAAGCTAGGAGCAAACCCAAGCCACAGGGCCCCAATCCACTTACAGTATGTTTGACACCCCCCATGATGTCACCTAACTCCTAGGCTTGCACCAAACTATTACTACTCTTACACTGTTGGGACCCGACTCACATACTGGGGAAAACTGGAATTCACTATCCTTCCCCTCATTTGAATAGGATTGCCTGCTAATGCATAGTTACATGTCTCACAGAGCCTCCCCCCTTAGCAACAATTACTCACTGGCCATGTTGTCTCCTGCCTGCCATTGACTTGCAAGGCAGAATACTGATTTTAGTTAGAATGCTTAATTTAGGTTCATTTTGTTATTTTCTCCCCGATCCCGTTTGTGCGCTACTGCCCTATGCTTAAACAGCTGAGATCTGCTAAAAGAAAAACAAGAGTTGATTTTTGTATTTTTTTTTACTGTTTGCAATGCCAATGGCCTTATGCTTGGCCATTGGCATGCTTACTACATGATATGCAGCCTTTATTTGGAGCTGTCACAGCTCCATTTTGGATTTTGCACAAATGTACTCGGTTACTGAATACATTTCTGCAGATAACACTAGTCCTGCACAGATGGTTCCAAGCTTCCTGGATTGCAAAATCACCTCATTTGCATAGATTTCCCCTGAAAATGGGGTGATTTGCATACAAGGGCTTAGTCCGTGCAGGATTAGTGCATGAGTGATCGTGCATGCCCCTGCAGGCTGTTCCTGGATTGCACAGCAGACATATTGCCTGCTTGAGCTCCTGCACTGATCCTGCACTGATCTTACACGCTTTAGAGAATCCGGGGGACTATGTCTTACAACCTTGTCATCTGAAAGAGAAAAAAATTGTTGCTAGTTTGCGTTATGGGAATGGCCCAGTAAACAACTCTGTACTTGCTTTTCAAATGTAGAAAGCCTGCATTGATTGAGCTGATCTGGATTTCTTGAGTCATTGCAGTTATTTATTGCTAACAGTTGACTTTACCAATTACCACCTAGGTGGGCCCAGTGGCGTAGCTAGAATTTTTGTCACCCAGTGCGGTTTTTGAGTTTGCCACCCCTCACCCCTCACCCTCACAAAATAGAATACACCTTTTGTGGGGATTTTTCTGATCATATTTGTCAGTCCACAAACATTTAAAACATAAAAGAGAAGACATAAACGAACCCACTTTTATGCCTTGAACAACTTTGGCTCCACTACATAGCTTTTGATTGGTTCATATACTGCAATTTCTGTTCATTGGCATCAGGCCCCCCAGAACAGCCCCTTTTGCAACAACCCCCTACTCCTCCAAAGCAGCACTACCCATTCCAGTGTTCTTGACTTGGCTATTTCTCCACAGTTACTGTAAACACTGTTCAGACCTGTTGCATACTGGTTTCTTATTTACTTCTACAATAATTACAGATATTGAAATAAAATAGCACTAACACTGATAGCCATTTCCTAAACAAACAATGCAGTCTCACAATGGCAATAGACTTAGCATGACCAGTAAACTTCTCTGCCTTGAAACTCATTGAAACAGCATCAAAATGCACATTCAAATAAAATGCATCTGACCAGTGGAGGATTATGTTTACCTTTGGCCATTTTCAAACCATAGGCTCCTTGCACACATTTATATGGCCATGCATATATGTATGTGTTCTTTGAATCACCTTCTTGATTGTATTAAATTATATTCCTTGAATAATACAGCACCACTTGTTAGAATATGTTTTAAATTTGTAGTTTTGAACATTCTTTTAGTAAGTATTGAAACAAAATGTATGAACCAATAATGACAAAACTACTCATTTCAGAAAATTTCAAACATAAAAGGACACTCAGACATCTGTCATTACAATCCACCAATATCAGTCAATAAGCACAATCTCTGCAAAAGTAAAAATCATCTGAATAATTCTGCATTAAAATGAATTGTAAGATGTTGCTACTGGCAAAGAACTTTACATTTCAGTGTTTCATCTTCAAATTTAGTGCCTGCTGTCCTTGAAGAATTAAATTGCTGATGTTCCATTAAAAATGGTACGCTGGTAATATTTGCAATATGGAATGACTGACAAAATGACAAGTTCATAGTTAACAGGCATCTCATACAAAGGAGGGCACACTCAGGAGTGCAGAACCATACCCCCCCTTAAAATGCACCAAATAATCAGCAATCAAAAGGGCAGTGCAATACCAGCACTCAATCTGCATGGTGTGGGAATAGAACCCACAGCCTTCTGCATTAAAAACAAGTGCTGTGCTACTAATGCTTTCAAATACTTTACCACAATACTAGTGATATAATTTGCTAAACAACAGTTGCACATTGTAAACAGAGTTGGCATATAAGTAGCACTAAACTTCTCTTCCCCGAAGCTCTCATGCCCTTGTAAAATGCACTTGACGCACACTTTCTTGTAAAATGTACTTGACACTCAGCCATATATTTCAACTTTGTAGCACAAGACATCTGGAAAAAGCCAAACTATATGGGGGGGGGGGGGACAAAGGCCCAAAACCAGGGACACATTTGCAATATTTTGCTTGTATATCTTAGACACTTGCTAGAATAAAAGGTTTTTATTACCATGCATTTCCTAAAAGTGGTAATACTGTATAAGCTAACAAAGTTGTGCCTAGACACAAGCTATAGGCAGAGAAATGCAACAAATTCAGCCATCAGCCAGTTAAGTTTACAGTGTCTTTACAATCAATACAGACATTGATAATGTCTGTTAAGACAGACAGAACAGACCATTAATCTCACCATACTGTAGTGATTTATGCAGCTAAATCAACATTTAATAAGCCAAACCTCTAAACTGATAAAACAGTTTATACTGTATGAGGTTTATCTGCTAGGCAGGTTATTGTATAGACACCAGAAACAGCAAACTCACAAATATCCCAGAAATAATCCTAGATATACATAATCAAAAATAAACATTAAATGTAGAGCTATAAATCACTACAGTACAGTTGAAGGGTCTGTATTACTTTGTCAAACTTTTAAAAGTTCGAACATCATATGGTTGACACCATATGATCGAACTTTTAAAAGTTTGAAGGTTTCAACAGAGATCTCCGTACAGTGCAGAATGGGGAGATTTCCCTTTTCTGCACTGTAGTGCGATCTTGGAGATGGTATATTTAAGTGCTAGGGGTGTGGGGGGTGCAGCCCTCATGTGGGGGTGCAGGGGGCTTGTGCCCCCTGCTTAAACCATTCAGGTAGGTTTTTTCTTTGGTTTATTTTTTTTATTACATTTTCGAACTTTTAAAAGTTTGATTTTATGGTATCGACCATATGACGTTCAAACTTTTAAAAGTTCAATTATGTAATATAGATGCCAGCTGAATACAAATACCTGCAATAGAGTATTGCAGCTAAAGCAGATTTCAAAAAAGGAAAAATACAATATGTACATTAAAAAAGATTAAAAAACTACCTTAATCTGGTAAAGTATCCAAAACCTTACAGTAAAACCACTGAAATAATGGTTCATACACACCACTAAGGCTTGCAGGAGACAGTAGAGCAATTAAAAGTGAAAGAAAAGATGGCACCAAATACACAGCTGAGAGACTTTTTGAAGGTAGCAAGGCAGTATGGGAGTAAAGAAATGAAAGTACAGGACAGGAATGTGTATAAAAAGGTTAGGTATAGGAATACATACATAAAGTGAAACCAGACTGCATCTATCAGCAGAGTCCTATCACTGGAATGTAAGTAGAGCACAATAATCAGTATTTAGACCATTATAGAATATTTAGGAATGCAAAGGAAAGGGTAAAATGAACAGAAATACAAGGTATTGAGCTGTAGTATAGGGTTTACTAGATATCACAGAGTTAACACAAAGCAGTGAGAGGGGGTAAAAAGGAAGAAAGGAAATTTAAGGGGGTGGACAAGTATTTGAAGAAAAATAGAGATGAACAAGAAGGGTGATAGTAAAGGTGGTGCCCAGAGGTGTGCAGAGAGCCTTAGAATGTATAGGTTACAGGAGAATGATAAAATTAATTTCAAACATTTATTTTATTTCTGTGTACTGCAGACCAGAGATTTAAAGCACTGAGTCTGGTGTAAGTGTTATTTGAAATTCATGTTG
This sequence comes from Protopterus annectens, assembly GCF_019279795.1. Lineage (NCBI taxonomy): Eukaryota > Metazoa > Chordata > Ceratodontiformes > Protopteridae > Protopterus > Protopterus annectens. The sequence goes on from NC_056745.1 coordinate 1,092,680,772, forward strand.
GGTGATTACGACTTTACAACTTTATTTTGGTGTGCTGCAGACCAGAGATTTAAAGCACTGAGCTTGGTGTAGATGTTACTTGAAATTCATATTGGGTGATTTGTAGACTTTTACAACCTTAATCCACTAAAGTATCCAAATACTTGCAGTGAAACTAATGAAATAATGGCTAATACACACTACTAAGGCTTGCAGTGGACAGTAGAGCAGTTAAAAGTGAAAGAAAATATCATGGCTTATCAAGTGGATGCCACACACCTTGCACAGGCCACTGAGTTTGCAAATGCTGAAAATCTGGTTGATTTTACCTCTTATTACACAATTCACAACAACAACCAAACTTTTGTACACATCAAATACTAGCTTGGGGATGTAACAGAATTGTACAACAGTTCAAATGACTCATAGAGTGTTCCCAGATGTAAAGTCTCCAAATTTGCATTGACTGCTACTGAGGATATTTCACACACAGAAACATGCATGTGCACACACACACACACACACACACACACACACACACACACACACACACACACACACACACACACACACACACAAAATCAAAAAACACTTTTTCCCATTTCAGGGTAACTGTGATCTGGACTCCATCTCCACCAACTCATCTCAGGGCATGGACTACAACACTTACTTGCACACTATACACATAGTCAATTTCACATCACCAATTCATCTAACCTCCATGTCTTTGGACTATGGGAGGAAACCAGACTACCCAGAATAAACCCATGTGAACATGGAGAGAACATTGAAACTCCACCCACATGGGATTTGAACCCAGAACCACAGCAGTGGGAGCATGCGTGATAACCCCCCCCCCCCCCCAGTACAGTGCTGCCTTAAGGATATTTCAAACATGAAAACAGTATGCAAAGTTGCTATGCTCAAGTAAAAATGGAGAGGTTTAGTTAGAAATGGTTGAAATGTTTTGTTTGCTTGTTCTGGTGACATCAGCATCCAAGCCAATGTTCTTCATGTCATCAGAATTGCAAGCAGATGTATCCTTCACTATCACAAACTGCATTGTTATTTGTGGAGATTATGATATTATTTGCGTATTTGTGCTGTTTAATGATTTTTCAACAAATAATTTACTTTAAGTAGGCATGTATATTTCTAAGGTGATCCTTGAGTGGCTTGAAAGATGGCTATAAAATGTTGTATTTCTGCTTGTGTTCATGTTGACCAGATGAATGGCATACTTTATATTTTAGATATCTTACATCAATAAAGGCAGACTGAACATATAAGCCTGTTCTTAAAAGATATGTTGTGATATTTGAATGTTTGCAATAAATTAATGAACATGTGAAAGAAAAAGATACTTGAAATAAGAAATTCTGACTGCAACAAACCAAATCTGCATGCTTGAGCCTGGTTATAAATCTTATAGTTCTAGTTTTAAGCATTTATTTACTTAGAATCAGTAATACAATCTCAGTAACAAGTTAAATAATCTTATTAAGATAAGTAAAGACAAAATGGCTTGAAACTAGCACATATGTCTTACATAAAAACTAGAAAAATCTTGTCAAGCAAAAAAACAAGCATTATTTCCTTGATTTATGATATTTAATCTTACATAGATTTTACTTTTTGCAGTGTAACAGTAGATGTTCAGAACACACTGGATTGTAGTGCCCTGCTACCCTTCTCTGGCTGACTGCTAAATTTCAGAGTCCTTCCCACTCTGTATCTGTGGATGTGATGGAACAATTACCTGGCAGTACAGAGCTACCTTACAGACCCACAGACAGAAGCCTTTTAGTTTTCTATGGTCTAGGAAGAAGAGAAGATGGAAATGCAAGCTTTGCGAACACATATTGTTCCAATACTAAAAACCACAAACACACAAGAATAAATTCTGCAGAGCAGCGCTCAGTGGCAACCCAAACAGCAAAACTGTATACATCATAAAAGGGGGATGATGGGTGGATACTGAAAGGGGGATGATGGGTGGATACTGTCAGTAAGGCAGTGTGTTCTATGAACATCTACTGTTACAGCTAAGTAAACAAAGTCCAAGAAACAGGTGTAGAATAGCTAGATGTACTGATAAACCAACACAAAGTTAAAAAATCCTGCAACAAAAGGCACAGCATGACAATCCATATAAAACAGGGTTTATTACATCAAGCTTTTGAGTTGAAACTCTTTTTCAAGAATAAATCAATACATTAAAACCACAGAATAAATAGATAACACCAGCCAATCACACAGAACACATCATAATCACATTATTTAATTAGCTAGATAAATCCCACCCAGGACATTTGCCTAATTAATTACAAGCTTCACTGAAGCACTATGATCAACTTAGTAGTATATTTAAAACATTTTATCACAACTTGGAATACTTCATAAGATAAATATAGTATTCTAACTAACATATGCTTGTTTTAATTTCAAAATCAGTTTAATACTATTAGTTTTATTGAGCCCTGGATGAACATCAGACCTACAGAAGTTTATCCATTTATATTCTGCTCTTTCTGTGGTGTTCACAATATCCCCTCCCCTCTTATTCTTAAAAACTCTCTGTCTTATCCTAAATTTAAATGCATGCTCATTTCCACACTGTAAAATATGCTTACTAAGTGCATTTGTCTCAACCCCTTTTCTTATATCAGATAAATGGGAAGCAGTTCTCTCCTTAAATTTACAGTTGTTTTTTTCCAATATAGAAACATAAACATTTCTCACAATTAGCCAGATAAACTAGATTTTTACTATTGCATGTCCCAAATGCCTTAAAACTAAAATTAGCTTGTGTTATAGGATGTATAAATTCTGCTTCCATATTGATGAATTTACAAAAAGTACAATTATAACAAGGGACTGTACCTTTGTTAAATCTTGATAATTCTTCATGTTTACCAAAGTCTTTATAGCAGAGAAGCCTTTTAAGGTTCTTCTCTTTTTTATATACAGAATAAGGCCTTTCTCCTACTATTTTCCTAACATTAACATCAGAACTTAGAACAGTCCAATTCCTTTTAAGTATAGATTGAATCTGTCTAGAGTGTCTATTACTTCATCATACACCCCATTTTGTTAAATCCAGCTTCTCTAAATAAGTATGGTTTACCTACACTAGACCTTTCAGATCTAACATATTCAGCATTCTCAGTTAATAGGCCTCTATTTTAGTCTCTTGCCAAAAAATCCTGTGTCATGGTGTGAGTTTCAGCTACAAATCCCTATTCTGTAGTATTCAGTCTACTAGCTTTTAAAAATTGACTTTTAACTACACCTTTGTAAATATGGCTGGGGTGCATACTGGAATTATGTACATATCTGGTTGCTTGCACCTCTTTCCTGTATATAGATGTGTTAATTCTACCATTGATGTTTATCAATTTGACATCCAAGAAGGTGATTTCCTGTATTGAGCAATGCACTTCAAGCCTAAGGAAGCTAGTGCTATTTTGTAGATGTTCAACAAATAGCTCCAATGCCTCCCTAGTCCCTTCCCACAACAACACTATGTCATCTACAAAGCATTTGTAATAGATTAAGGCATTGTTATAATATTCATTTCTACTAGAATCAAAAATAGTGTGTTCTTCCCATCTAGCCAACACTACATTAGCATAGCTGTTGGCTACCGGTGTGCCCACAGCTACTCCTGATATCTGATGACACACTTCATCCCCAAACATGAAAACATGAAAACAGGTAATTTGGACATATGCAACTCTACTATGTTCAACAAATACATTGCCTTACTAGCATTTAGGTAGATTCCCAGAGCTTACCCCAGCCTGGGAGAAGAAAGAATAAGGGTCCAGGAGCTCCTGGAGATGGTCCTAGCAAAGCCTGCTCTCAATCTAGGAAAATAATTCAGCTTGTAGTATTTTGTAAAGGTATGGAAAAAGGACCAAGTTGTTGTCTGTAGAACAGATCTAAAGTCCACTCCCTTCCAATACCCAATGGAAGAGAAAAGGATGTGGTAGACTATGCCTTTATCTTACCTAGATTTAATTTGCCATGGTGGTTGTAACAAAAACAATACCAGAGGGTAACCAACATACAATGATTTGCCAAGAGACAAGCTGACCCTTCTTTGTGTTCGTGGAAGAAATAAAAAGCCTTTCAGCTTTCCTGAAGGTTTTCATTCTGTCAAGGTAGTAGCTGAGCTGTTGGTGCACATTAAAGGTATGAAGTATCCTCTCTCCCTTAGTCTTAGGTTCTGGGAAATCTACAGTGAGGATGATAGACTGACTGAGAGTGAATTCTGAAACCACTTTTGGCATAAAAAAGGGATTAGTATATAACAGCACCCTGTCTCGGTGGAAAATAAGGTAAGGTTATCCAACCATGAGAGTTTGCAGTTCAGAGACTTATGTTGCAGATGTCACAGCAATAACCAAAACAGTTTTCCATATTAAGAGCTTCACATGAGCCTGAGCAGCAAGTTCAAAGGGTTGTAGGGTCAATTTTTCCAGGATATAGTTGAGATCCCATGAAGGAGGTATTTGTCACTGAGGGAGTCTCATATGTAATACCCCTTTCATGAACTGTTTTACCAAAAGAGAAGAAGAAAGAAGGGGATCTATTGGTAACAAGCAGATGTGGCCACTAAATGCACCTTAATATATACATAAGATAAGCCATCCTGAAGTAGCTCACACACATATTTCAAGACCAGAGGGATGTTGACCTCAAGAGAACCTCTGTTCCCATTTTGGCACCACTTAGTAAACCTCATCCATTTGTAAACATTTCTAGTAGCAAGTTTTCTTGCCTCTTTCAAATCCTGCTGTACACATTTATGAAATAAGAACCTAAATGGAGTCAAGACAGAAAAAATCCAGGCTGTCAGTTATAGTTGGTCCAAACTGAGGTGCACCAGTTGTCCCAATACTGTGTGAACAAATCCTGATACTGAAGAAAAATGTGGTAATTACCCTTAGTCGATACCATTAGGAGGGTGAACCAAGATTGCCTTGGCCAATATGCGGTCACCACAATGATCTTCAGCATTTCTTCCTAAATCTTCACAAGTACATAGTGAATCAGTAGAAAGGGTGGAAAAGCATACTGGAATGTTCACATCCAAGGGAACAAGATAGTATCTGTCCTCCACCCATGGCTGCAAGGATGTCTGGAACAGAATTTCTCCAGCTGTTTATTTTGAAAGGAGGTGAATAGATTTATTTGTAGTATTTCCCACATCTAAACTAGATCTGAAACACCATTACCTTGAGCTGCCACTCATGCAGGTCTCTCCAGGATCTACTTGGCCTGTCTGCCACAAGATTTTTGCTCTGACAGGCTGTATTATGCCTGAGGAGTCAGAGAATGCTGTAAAACCAGCTCCCAGGCCATCATTGCAACTGGCACAGAAGGTATGACCTTGTACCTCATCATTTGTTGATGTACTGCATCAGTGTGGTGTTGTCTGTAACCACAGAAGAGGGCTTGGAGTCCATAGGTGGTGAAGGACTTTGAAAGTGTAGATCACTGCCAATACTTCTTTGATACTTATTAGAGTTCTTGCATCCTTAGGCCCCCATGTGGTTTGCACTTGCACTCCCATTGACACAGCTCCTCGAGTGAAGCTGGACAAATCTGTCTGGACAGATTACACCTGGACAGGTGAGAAGTAGAGTCCTGGATTGATACTTAATTGTGCTTATGATGCCCCATCACAGGACCAATAATCAAGGAGCCTCAATCCTCACCAGTGGCAACAGTGGGGGACATACACTGAGAGGATGACAAGTACGCACACAGTATTTCCAGGTGCAACTCTCTGCATCAAGTGCAATTTCCCTTTAGAGCACACAGAGACAATAGTCTGTCTGGGGCTGGTTTCTCCCTCTTTGTTCAGATCCCCAATAAGATTCCCCACTGGCACAGCTATAGAGTTGAGTCCTTAGCCAGGGTTGCAAGCCAAGTCCTCCAACACTCTGTCTGTCCAACCAGTGCTTTGTGTCCCTGCCCAAGTAGCTGACGCATACACTCTTGGAGATTTGTTTTGCACACACACAGACACACACACATACACACACACACACACACACACACACACACACACACACACACACACACACACACACACACACACACACACACACACCTGGTAAAGGCTGGCACCGGTTTACTACCTATGCCCCCTTCTGCCCAGACTATACGGTAGCTATTGCTGCCACCAGAACCCCTTATCAGCTACTTTAAGGACCTTAACAAAGGGTGTCCAATCTTACTGTATAATGTTACTATTAATACAAATGGTAGTTTGACCAAAAACAAGGCTATCAGGAGTGGCCTACACAGTGCCACCAAATAAATATGCAAGTACTCTCAGAACTTAAATACCTCTACACAGATCAGTGACAATGCAAGATTTAAATATATTTAATAATAAATAATAAAAGAAGAAGACAATACAAAATATATACTTACAGTGACATCAGAGTTCAAAATCACAGGAAATATTTAAAACAACATTGCAGGACAGTCTCCAATAAACAAAGAAAAATATCTAAGCTAAGCTTTGTTATATTTGTAACTATATCTAAGAGAATAATACTGTTCCCTAGAAACTTACTTTATCAGAGCAAGGCATATGTGTGGTGAATGGGTCTTCTTGTCAGGTCCTAGACCAAATACAAAATATTCTGTCTCTCTCAGAGAATTCTCAAATTAATATCCCAGATATTACTGCTAGACTAGCTTGCAGAATGACATCATTTCTTGTCATCTGACCTCCAGTCCCCAGGCTCAAAACAACCATTTATGCCAGCTGGTAGCATTTAGCATCTACCGGTAAAAAATACATAGACAAGGGCTTTCCCTCAGATCTTTGGCAGTATGCTGGAAGTCATAAAACAATAAAACACTTCTAGAAAATACAGAAAGTTCACTAGTTCTAGACAGTATATCTCCTTGTTGCATTGAAACTGAATGATATCATCTCTTATTGCGTAGCTATAAAGTCATTTAATTTCAGCTATTTTTCTGAAGTCATCCTCCTGTATTCCAGTTTCCACTGTTAAAATATATTACATTTAAACACTTACAATAGTGTATGTACATTTCTGTTATCTTTTAGCAGGGTACACTGTGGCTACATCTTTAAGCCCAGTACTTTCCAAAATACCTTTTCAACATATACTTCTGTACCAGCAGTTTGATATACAGATGACATACAGTTCTAATACATTTGTACCACAAGCATTTTATATGAATCATGTTGATATTCAGAAATGACATTTAATTATTTACAAAATTCCAGATAGCTGTGCTGGTAGTATCTCCTTTGTCACACTTCTTCCCCCCCCCCCCAAAGACTCAAGCTAATTTTTCAAGTGACCCTTGAGAAACATTGCTTGAGAGGGATGAGCCTATCTGGGAATAACTTACCCATTCCCTGACTCAAGGTTCCAGCTGCTTTGGCATTGCTGACCTCAGTACAGTGCTGCACTGTCCTATCATATCCCTGCAACCCTAGGCTCCACCACAGTAATTTGGGATTTTGTTGCCTGACTCCCTGTAGCCATAGATCTCCTTCAGACTCTTCCTGCCTTCTACTGCAAATACTTAGCACCAGGGCCTCCCTATCATTGTAAGGTTTCATCACATTAACATGGTACAGTTTGTGCCCCTGTCTCCTGCCTAGCATTCTATCATGTAATTAACATCACTGACCATCCTTACCACTTTGAAGGGTCCCTCTTGAGCTGCCTGTAGCTTGTTGTGTCTGACAGGAATGAGAACCATAACCTGCTCCCCACAGCATACTCTCTAGCTGGAGAATTGCTGTCATACCAGATCTTTTTCTGCTGTTGGGCTTCTGCCAGGTTCTCCTGGGCCAAGTCCATGAGTTCCTGGAGCCATGTCCTGAAGTTTAGGACATATGCCACAACAGAATCCTTGTGGGATTCACACTCACCCTCCCACTCATCAAGAATTAAATCTAGAGGTCCCCTCACCCTATACCCATACAGCAACTCAAAGGGTGAAAAACATGTAGATTACTGGGGCACCTCTCTGTAAGCAAACAACAGAAAGGGCAAATATTAGTCTTTCTTTCTCTTAAACTGGTCTGCAATGCCTGTAGCATGGTCTTTAGTGTAAAGTTTAAATTCTCTGCCAGACCATTAGTCTGGGGTGGTAGGGGGTGGTCTTTAGGTTGTTCACCTCACAGCATTCCCACAAAGAAGCCAGCAGGTCTGACATGAAATTGGCACCTCTATCAGTCAGTATTTCTTTTAGGAAACCTACCCTGCTGAAAATCTCTAACAAAGCATTTGCACCTTTTCTGCCTCAATAGAGAACAGAGCGACCACCTCAGGGTATTTGGGGACATAATCTACTACCACTAGGATATACTTCTTTCCTGTGGAATTTGGGGTACTCAGAGCTCCCACAATATCCATAGTTACCCTCAGAAATGGCTCCTCAATCATAGGCAAAGGCACCTAAGGAGCTTTGACCTTGTCTCCTGCCTTGCCTAATTTTGGCACTGCTCACAGGTCCTGCAGTACCCTGTTCCATCCCTGGAAACCTTAGGCCAATATAAGTTCTTCATAATATGTCTTTTTGTATGCTTTATGCCCACATGACCTGCAAAGGGAATGTCATGGACAATAGCTAGAAATGCCAGATGGTATGCTCTGGGCACTACCAACAGCTGTATTCTCCGTGGACAAGACAATAATACACCCCTGGAGGACATGTCTGACCCCCGTGACATGCACCATTGTGGTACTACCACAAAACCATGAGACATGGAGAAAAAAGAATGTGAGTGGTCTGATAGCCTACCCAATGCTACTGCAGATTCACAAGCAATAAGCTGAGGAATATTTCTTGATTTACTTTTACATATTTTGCATACGCAAGGCATATGCTTTGGAGTGGTGTATCTGAGTCTATCAATCAGGGGACAAAAAATAATTATTGTAATGCCAAATAATGACTGCATGGTAAGCTAGCAATAAAATAAACAAATTCTACTATTCACCCTCTAAATAGCAATCTGAACTCTATTTCTGTAGAGGTACAACTCTGAAAACTGCACTGAATAAAATTACAGTAGTTTCAGTAACACATTTTAAAGCACAAAATACATGCACAAAAGTCCCCCAATTTTTGTAAGAAAAGGCTAGTGTCACTCCAAATGAATAGCTACAGCCTAAATAGTACTAGACATGAAATAATGCATAAACTTATGAAAAAATTGCTGTCAGAAGTATTTAACATACAAAATGGCACCAAAAATCATGATTTAAATAAATAATTACTTGAAATGCTATAATTTTGTTCAGTCACCTCAAATAATTATAAGCCCAAAGAAAAAAAAAAACTAATATCAGCATGTTTTCCTGTCAAAACTTACAAATGAAACTATTATCCAATAGAAAAAAAACAGGCATGACTGACTTACTCCTCTGGAAACAAGAGGTGATGGGAGAAACTGTAGTAAAATGGTGTTACTACTGAAACCGATTTAAATATTCACAAACAGTCATAAAACACATGAGTTAAAATTCTCCAATAAACCTCCAATTAGGTTATAACAAACAGCATAAGCCTTATATAATGTCAAAATAAAAACTCAAGCATGCATAAAAGTTCCAATCAGGGAAAAAAAAAACAGTCAAAGCAGCAGAATACACTATTTAAGCAAGGGACTACTTTACAAGAATGACATTTTACTTACCCAAAACTCATAACACTGAGAGGAAAAGGCTGAAAGCACCAGAACACCGACATCCCGGAACACTGACTTACCACTCCAGGCAATCAACCACTTGGCCATACTAAACAAAAATGTAAACCGAAGAAAACCAGCCTGCCCATGTGGGGAGGTTTGATGCCCCACACACCCCTATGTGGGGGGGCTGCACCCCTCCCACACACCCACTAACTAAATATATCAACTCCAAGATCACACTACCATGGGGTAAGGGGCAAAGTTCAACAGGATGGCCAAGCAGTTACTTATCTGGAGTGGAAAGTCAGTGTTCTGGGACATTAGTGTTGTGGGTTGTCCGCCTTTTTATCTCAATGTTTTAAAAGTCAGGTAAGTAAAGGTTCAGGTTTCTGAAGTGGACCCTTAAACACTGATAAAAAAAAACAGAGGGAGAAAATAAAAACCCAGAAAAGGGTTTCTTATCTCAGCTCATTATCCAAAGAGTTCCAGAGTAAGAAGCAATCTTCTTAAGATATCCTTTTCTTACTATGGCACTAGAAAATTGAAAGGTTCCTGTTTGTGGTCTGTAAAGCAGTCCCTGCAGTGCCAAGCAATTGGTCAATCACACCCACAGACAGGCAATGGGAAGCACTCTGCGCTTTAGTAGTCTGCCAGAAAAGGGTAACAGGGCACTTCTACTTAATGCCAATAAGGCGGTGTGTTTGTTGAACATCTTAATATGTAAAATGTGTTAGAAGTGCCACTGGGTGAAAACCTGTTGTAAAGTTCAGCACAGAAACTAAACAGGCATTGAAAATAATTTTAAGTCTTTTACTCTTAAATTAAAAATATCAGATATCTACAAAGGTATATACTTACATCGGTATAATGAATCAAACTATTTGCTCTAGAGTCTATTACATGTAACACAGAGGGACATGAACATTAATATTAATATTGGTGTGGGGGTGCCAGGTGTATTAGCTTACATCTCTGAAACAATCATGCTTTGTCTTCTTTGTCAAATGGACTTGAAAGTTTTTTTTTTTAATATATTATGAGATTATTCAGAGTTTTTAAATCAATAGATATTTTATTCCATGTGGCAGGGTTATTTCATAGAAGACTTTCTCTGCAGGCTAAGTTAAACTCACCAAACATATCGCATTATTATTTCTTAACTCATAGCTTCTTTATGAACCACAGAATATTTTCTGAGGGAGACAATATAGTTTATTCAGTAATTTTAAGTTTAACATACCAAAAACAAAAGTGTCACTGACTGTGACTGGTAAACAATTGGTTTTGTTAAGCTAAACAATTATATTTACTGGATACTGGTAAAGGAATAAACCTGCAAATTTTGTTTTCAGTGGTTTGCAGTAAATTAGTAATTAGTATTGTGCGGAAAGAGGGCAATGTTATGACTAACAATGCATATTCTACTCAGGGTAAAGGATGTTTATTGCAATTCCGCTTCTTCTTTCAAGGAAGAGAAAATATGTTCCTTTTCAGGAGATTCAGCACTTAGCTTGACCAGAGCTCAATGTGCAGATTGATGGAAATATTTTGATCTAACTTTAATCCAAGGTATTTTGGGTGTGACATGCGGTGTGGAATTATCAGTAAGGATCTTTTTTCTTTTTTTTTTCTGATTGAGATGACAGTAGATCGCTTTGGGTTAACGGCCAGGATGTTTTAATGCACCAGTTCTGAATCTGGGGGAAGTCTTCATGTAATTCATTATTCAGTGTCTTACTGCTTTTGTTTTTCCTTGTTATAAGAATATCATCTGCATACAGTGTGCTGAGAATGCATGACAGACTGAGAAAGTGAGAAAAAGAGTACGCCGAACACAAATCTTTGTGGCACATCTTTTCAATTGAGGCAACATCTGTGAGTGAGCACTAAACACCATTAAGGCTGTGTCCAGTAGAACCATGAAACTACATCTTAAAATCCGCATTCAATTTCTGCAGTAGAAAGGGGATTATCTGCTGTTTCAAAGGCACATTGGAGATCCAAAGATATTGCACTTCCATATTTACTCATTCATATTTCTTAGAACTTGATTGGTAAGATAGTTGATGACAGTTACTGACTTATGCTTGGGTTTAAATTCATACAGCTTTTTATATATTCAAGTGCTTAGTCATATGCAGTTTTATTCTAGGATTTTAGCAAATGGGCACCCATTTCCTATTAGTTTATAATCTGTTGCACATGAGGGCAGTGTTTTTTTTAATGAAAGAATGTTTGTGAAGCTTAGAGAGATTATTTTAGTGGTAAGGAATATATTAAAATATGGGTTAGTGAACTGATGAATACTGATCTTCCTAACTGCAAGAATTTGTGGTGTGATAAACATACAAGAGGGTTGTAGGTGAAATCAAATTTTTCTAGAATTTACATTAACTATTTTATTTTTGATTACTTTAAAATGAAAGGAGGAACCTGCTTGTAAGTATGAAGTTGTGATGTTGGAGTAACTGTTGTTACAGTCAGAAACAGGGATGTTGTAGGCTTAGGCAAAGTAGAAATATAGTCAAAACACATCTGCATTGACAGATGAAGAATCACTAGGAAACACTTTATTGCTATTTATAGTTTTAGTGGTTTGCCAGAATAGTAATTCAGTTTGTACATTTTATAGCAGATGACTTTTTAATGATTGTAATTTTTCTAAATTCTCATTTAAAGGCTAGGAATGTAGCTTTCTTATTTGCTTTGTATGGTCTTCTTTCCAATTTCCTTATGTCTGATCTCTTATGCCTTGCATTTTTTTTTGGGGGGGGGGGGTTTGTGCTCCCCCTTTGGAATAACAATTGCATTTCTCCCTTCCTTTCCCTTTACATTTATCAGACATGATATGTCACCTATATGGACAACAAAATGCCATCTTATAAGATTCACTTACTTTGATATCCATTTTAAATAACAGAGAATTTGAACTGATATACATATCCATGCATTCTGTCTCCACACACACTTTTTAGCTGCCCTGCATAAAATAAACATGTTTATTTTCTAAGAGGAAAAAATGTTACTTGCAGAGATGAACAGCTCTATTTAAAGTTTTAAAAGAAAAAAGACCCTTTACTTAACAAGTCTATTCCAAAAACCTTCATCATCTATTTACAGAATCAAACCAACCCACGCCCTGTACCCTTTCTATAACCAAGTCATAATACCTTATTTTAAAGATGCCAAGCTTGGCCTGAAATGGATAATAGCAAAATGAATAACAGTCTTCACTTCAAAAATGTCCAATGCTATTTCTTACTTTCTTTGTTGCATATTTTCCAAAAGCTATTTTTTCTTCTCTGCTGCCTGATGACCATCAGGCTTCAGTAATCAGTCCATCTTCACATAGCATGAGAGCGCTAATCTTATAAAGCATTGCATATTACACATTGTATATGATAAGATGGAACAAAACTGGATGAGAACTGGTCACTAGTGCAATACCAGTATTTAGAAATGAATGTCAGTACAGCATTTTCTCCTCAACTTAAAGCTTGGGGGGGGGGGGGATCAGGGACCAGCACAAGGTGCCAGAGTAGTCAGCTACAGCTCTTATGCATGCAGTTTTTTTTTTTCCTCTGGCGTGGCAATAACTCCATCCCTAGTGGAGAACATGGAAACCTACATCATTGTAGGGCATCCTAGGCTTTCTTTGTTATGTGTTTATGTTCCCAAATGCCCAGTAACAAGTACTATCACTGACTTGGGATTACCAAGCTCACAGCCCTTTGTCCTATTATGATTATGAATGAACAGGTCTCTGCTTGAACAGGATTAATCAGCCAATCAGGATCACCATTTTCCTCCCCAAAGATGGGCATGGTGACATAAGCTGCTCATTCCTACCCTTCCCTGCCTACCTCTTCTGATGCTTGAACCATGCCATCAGAATATGTCTCTGCCACAATGCTGTTTGACTCTGCTATCCTTAAAAAAAGGTTAAAAATTGTTTCAGCCTGACTATGAAGGACAGTGTACCTGCCCTGCTACATAAACCTAGACACTTTCTTAGAATATTTTCTGTGTAAAATTCTTGCTAAGTACATATTTAATTTCTACTTTGTAAAAAGACTGCATGGTAGTTTAGGACAGTGGATTAAGATTTTGAGGTGCCAATGATCTTTCTCGTGTAGTCTTGGGTTTGACTCATACAGTCTCCATTTGCCTAAAGTGCAAATCTGAGTAAATCACTTCAGAGGCAGTTCATGGTCAATCATGGCCCTAGGCAGGGTAATGTACTGGGGGGGGGGGGGGGCTCCAGCTATGCCAATATCCCATCACTTTGCTGTCTCTCCCCAGTTACCATAAAAATGTTTACTCCTGCCAGTGTACATGCTATTTTCTTCTTTACTTGTACAATGATCACAGAGATTTGGATTTAATTTAAAACTTTAATTTCATATTTTACAGCATATACAATGACAGGCATTTGTTAAACTAAACAAAACGGTCTCACATTCACAACAGGCAATGTGAGAAAGAATAAACTTCTATTCCCTTCAAACTCACACATCAAAAATGCATCTGGCAATCCAGTAAACTATAAGAGAAATGCTGGGATTCATAGTCAAATAGCATATAGTAAAGCACTAATTATTGGCTATGTGAAGCTGCTGGAATTCAAAAGACAAATGTGTAACACTTTTGCTAACAGCATGGAACAAACCACTGGGTGCAAATGTTCCTTGTCAGGAGTAGCTCAGGAGCACTGCCTGGAAAAGTAACCTGTTCAGAGGCATACAGTAAACCAATGAAGGATGAGGAATCAAACCCTGCACTACAGGAAGCACCTCATTAACAAATTATTGCTCTACTGGTCTGCACTAAATGACAGACAAACTGTTGTAGCCAAACACAATGCATCTTACTCCTTTATCCCTGCAAAAAGCAAACTATGTTAAAAAATATACTTACATTTAAAATATTAACATTAATGTCATAAATGTCATGCTGTCCAGTTTATTGAAAGCCCATTGATAAACACACTGTCAACAAACAACAAAACAAGGAAAGCAATCATACCCAAAGAACATGACGCATATGATGATACTCCTGTCTACTACAATCAATTCCTTCTATACACCATAACTACTCTGGGATGTAGGAACCAAGTATTTACATAAATGCACATAAACACACACACACACACACACACACACACACACACACACACACACACACACACACACACACACGACCATCAATTATAGCCACATGTAGGACTGTATACCTCAGATATTTGCTTGAGATCAAGTGAGTGAGCAATTTCATAAACGATAGCCCAGAAATATATCTAAGACTGCTGCTCTCAGAACCAAATAGTGGAACTCATTGCATCTAACTTCTGCCCTCTAAGCTTTGTAGTTCAAGACTAAGAGTCAAAGGCTGAAAATCAGGAACAGATTTTAAATACTTCTCTTATATGCTAAGAAAGGTGTTAGCATAATAAGCTTTGCATTAGTAAGCATTTTATGAAGGACACAGAGTTTGCAATATACATGCCTGGCATTATTTTGCAATCCACAAAAATTTGCCAAAGGCCACACATTTTGCAAGGAACAGACCAAAATAACTCTAATTTTAGTTTTTTAGTTTTTTGATAAAGAATTCTGGACAAAGCCAAAAATAATTGTGGGGAAGGGCAACCCCCCCCCCCAAGGGACACATTTTAACTATTGTTTTATCTATTTTAAGTATTATTTTATTTTATTTATTTATTAACTGGATAAACCCACTGAACAAAGCATCTTAGGCAACCCAGGGGCTTGTCTGGTTAAGTGACTTGCTCAGGTTTTCACAGCAGACCAGGGGAGGTGGGAGTATTTAAACCCTGCATATTTGACTACTGGAAAAAGTTTGTTAACAGTTCAGAGCCTTATGTGCCCAGCAAATCTAATGCACTTAAAAAGTTGACAGAATAGCAATAGTTGCATGGACATGCACTTTCTGAACAATAAGAACTATGAAACTCTAATGACTGGCATTACTGACTGGTATTATTGACTGAATGTAGTCCTCAATGATTTACTATAAACAAGAGGTTAAAAAGGGACAATGCATAAATATGAAGTGAAAGCAGAGATGTTCTGCAAAACTGGAGACATAAGAAGAATACTGTAATTCACTTAAAATGTTAACAGAACTACAAGTTTTGCATTGACATGACATGCATTTTCTGTACAAAAAAGTACTATGAAACTCTAATGACTGACATTAACAATGGATTGTAATCCTCTGTGATTTACCAAAAATGAATATTATAACAAAGTCTGGAAGTTCAGAGGATTAAGGTTCCAAGCTCTTAATTTGAAACATCCTGGAATCAAGGTACAGGATTGGCACCTTCTACTTCCATTTGCCTATTGTGTGACTCTGAGCAAGTCACTTAACCAGATAGTGCTACTGAGTTGCCCTTGAAAAGTAGATTTGTCTGATTAATAAATAGATTTTAAAAAGAGCATGAATTGATGCTCTCATTGCACATAAAAACAGAGCAGCTAAGCATATCCTTGAAAAAAGAGTTTGGAGGTATGTTGGGGACAGTTTTCTTTTTTTATGTTTTTGTCCCCCCACCCCACCCCTTCAGTCAGCCCTGTGCCTTAGGCAGATGATTAGATTACCTTGTGCGGAGCTCGGCATTGAGTCACTTTACCAGATGGTGCTGTTGTACAATTTTCACTGAAAATAAGCTTCAATTGTATTGGACAACCCAGATAACAAACTGTTTATAAAGGCTTAAATTAAAAACATTTTTTTCTTACATGCTGTTGTTTTGACTGCGGTGGTGGTGCTGCAGTAGTGTTATCGCCTCACAGTAAGACATTGTCCTGTTCGATTCTCAGATAGAGTGTCTTCTGTGTGGAGACATGCGTGAATGGGCTTACCTTCATTGAAGGTTGTGCGTCAGGGCTGGCAACTTGTCACATAAAAAGTTTCTGCCAATCATTAGCGGACCGGAGCTCCGCTGTGGCGACCCCTAACCGGGAAAAGCCGAAAGCCACAACAACATGCTGTTGTGTTGGAAGAGGTAAGTTTAACCACTTTAGTAAATGAGCTCAGTTTACTGTTAGGAGTCCCTTTAGATACTTCCTTAGCTATAGCAAGAACTGAGCTTGAAAAATGGTTTCTGTGATACAAAGCGATGAAAAGTGTGATCCAGGTGACCTGCGTGAAATAAGTGTCTCAGGCAGCTGCTGGGGCTGGCTTTAGGAGAGGAAAGGAGTGATTAGGCCTTGCCTACTGACCTTACTTTTTGGAAGGAGGTTCAGCACATGCTCAGAGCAAATGCTTTGTTGTAGAATCCCTATCTGAGATGAATCCCATGGAGGTGCTTGTTTACAATGGATGGTAGGGCTGTTTGACTGCATTACATGGGAAGATGTGGGTATGCTTCATATAAACCCTTTGCACATTAACCTGGGACTGTTGCAAGAATGCACAGCATGAATCAATGATTTGGGCCTTCCTACCAAACTGTATTTAGTAGAGACAGCCATAGTATGATGATTACTCCTTTTTGCTCCACTCCCCAGCTGTCAGTACTTAAGTTCATTCCTTGCACTCACTTGTACTGGGCCACCACCCAATGAGGGAAAAAGCTGTGACTTGTCTCTGATACCTGTGACATTGTATAATGTTTTAATTTCCTGGGGCTGGGTCCTTACCTGGAAAGTTAATGAAGTTTGACCTGTCTCATTGTGATGATGGGTACTGGTTAATAGACACAGTTATGAACACCAATAAGTAATGAAGTCAGAGGTGACTCTACTCACTGACAAGACTCTCATGATAGAAGCAAGTAGTAAAGTGGTATCCTAATGGCTAGAAGGGAGTTATACAGTTAAAAAAAAACAGAAACAGAAACAAAGCAACATTTTCTAATGTTTTCTGTAGCACTGCCTCTTCAGTTACACCATACATCTTTAGATATTTTATCCGGAGACCTAGTTACATCCTTTGAATTAGATGCAGTACTTTTCATGACTTTTTGCACTTTCTCAGTGCCCAGAATTGCACTTATAAGATTGTACAATTCTCTTAGTCTCTCAACAAAGTGTTTTCCAAAATTATTATATATTATTATATTCAGTTTTAACAGCAACTTCACATTCTCTTACATTTTCCTTTTATATGCAGTTAATTCCATGGTATTCACCCAACAGACAGTAGTCTTTTCAACTTTTCCAAGCAAATTAACCAGATGATTTCCAGTAAAATTTTTAGTGAATTGGTCCTGGTTTTTGCATAGTTGTGAACAGGATTGTGAATCATCAGGATTTAGAAATAATGTTTTATCTGTGAGGAAAGATCCCCCCCCCACCCACACGCACAGAACCACACAAAGGATTATATTACCTTTACTACATATAAAGTATATAACCAAGTCTATGTTCAGAAAACAGTGGATATAAAGGAATTACATAGTCTTTGGAAAACCTATATGTTTGTATTTTTCTGGTCACAACCTGTCCCTAACCAATTAGCTTTACTAAATGCTGGTAGCATCAGGAATAAGTTGTAACAAATGGATTCCTTTCTAATCACTCCCTTAGCAAATATAGTATAAGTGAAAGAAATATAAATTAAAAAAATGACACTTTAACCTTAACCAACATTTTCCTGATTAGAACTATTTTTTAACAATAGGCCAGGATGAAATGCTGGTGGAGGTACTCTAATCCTATTAGAAAATAAAATGCACTGCCACGTTCCTAAGTAAAAAATATATCTAATGATGACAATGCCAACTGTCAAATCTTAAATTTGAAAAGTAACAAAATCAAAACTGTAACCCTTGGACTGGCTTACCTCGCCCTATCCAATACCACAACATTCAAGCTCCGATTAATGAAATCTCACATCAAGTGATTTTTCAAAAAAAACCCATCCTTCCCTGTGACTTTAACCTGAAATACTTATATCTTCTAATACAGAAACAATGGGCATTTTTACATACCAGAAACCACTCAAATAATTAAAAAAGGCACTAGACCCAAATTTACAACAGGAAGCACTCCTTCCTGAATCTAGTCATAAAAAAGCATACCACACCAAATAATTAACATATGTTATAATGTACTGTCACACTTTCCTTAGCAAATGTAAAATAACCAAACTATAATGATGGCAGCAATATCCTTATCATATACCATGTAAAGTTTGCAGTGTAGTGTCTGAGGCAAATAGTCTGCTATTTTTGCAATTAATTTCATTCATATGTACCCCCCTAGAAAATTTACTTAAAACTGAAAATGCCTGACATGACATCATGAAAGAGTGTACCTATAATCTCACACTACCTATACTGATGTATAAGATACCATTTGCCATGCTATGTGCAGCAATAAGAGTGTTTTATAGCCTAGTAGGACAGTTTGTCAGCTATTTGTCATAGGTGGAACATACTGAAAATTTAACACAGTTGATGCTCTATTAGTGAAACTATAATGTAAATAAGTATCTATTACTTTAAAGAAGTGTGGTGCTTTGAATTACCCAAAATGATTTGTACATGTACGTAAATTATTGCTAATACCTAACATTAAAAACTCCAAAAAAGGGTTTTTCCAAAAAAGTAGAGATCAATCCATTAAGTAATAGGTATGTCAAACAGGGAAAGGATAAACCTAAGTTTTGTTTAGACATGAGTATTGACAACAACGCCATTATTTGTGAAAACTGGAAGGTTATTTTGGGGAACAGTGACATGGTCAAGGTACCAGGTAACAGTCCAAATTTTGTATATAAAAAGCACTGTAGTATAAAGCAACTTTTGGAAAGTAATAGATGTGGGTCTGGGGATCCATCTTTAGGTAATGGTGGTATGTCAAGTGTTCTGTATGTAGAGCATGTAGGTTTATTCATGCTGGTCCCAGCATTTTTTTGAACATTTGGATTATAAAATTCCAATGCCAGGTAATTTGGATTGTAGTACAGTAGGAATAGTGTATGTTGCTTTATGCACTTCCTGTCCAGCATTTTATGCAGGTATGTCCACCAGGAGCTTAAGACAAAGGATAGGTTCAGAATTGAGTCAGGTTTTTCTGGTTACGAATGCCATAAAAAGAAAGAACCCTAATAATGCCTTATACAAACATTCATTAGTATGCACAAATTGGAAGAAATTTACTTTTTCAATAACAGTGGTAGTGAGTGAGTGAGGACATTAGAGGAGGAAATTTTAGGAATTTATTTGAACAGAGGGAAGCCGAATGGCAATTGAAGTTAGTTTCTTATACTTCTTGGTACTACTTGAAGGCTTGTGCCGAAGCACTGGAGAGAGAATAAATTCTATTGACTGGTCCTGGTTCCTGGTTATTGAGTTTCTTATACTTCCCCTGGTCTGAACAACACTGTTAACATGTTTTTTAAAAAACAGGAAAGTTACTATTAGGACTTTCCAAAGTGTATAGGTTGCCTTGATATTTACATGTACAGATATACATATACACATATGTATATATTTTTTACACAAATAAGAAAGAATATTTAATACTGGTTTAAGTATTTTTTATTTATTTTTTGCTTGTTTTATTAATTTAATTGGTACATGAAGTTGATTGGTCTGTTTTAATTGATCTAATTGAGTGTGATATTTAAATGGATTTTGAACTCTTTTGCAATGTGGTTCTGAAGAAGTTGTTTGACGAATAGCAAAATTAAAGTTTTATTATGCTAAAAACTACTTTCTCGTGGTCCTCATTTTTTGGTGTTTTGGAGTTTTTCATTTTATTTTACACCTTTGCCTTGTAGCCTCTGGTTATTTAGTTTGTTTTTTTTTTTACAGTTGCTTTATGGCTGGTGCACCTGAAAAAGATGATTTGGATCTTACCTTGCATTCCACCCCCAGTCATCGGGACAAAATGTTGGATGAATTGGTAGCCAGTGTTACTGAAATGCAGAAGTCTCTGCTAGTCCTGTCAGCAAAAATCAAGGACTTGAACTCTGGTGAAAGGACAGTAAACCAAGGGGCAGGTAATCTTTTTGCTAGTAAGATTATAGAGTTTGCCCCAGGTTTGGAATTGAGTCAGCGTTTTCCAGTTACTAACGATGTGAACAAATTACTAAATGTGAGTTTTGACCCCTTTGTTGGTGAAGTGCTTCATGGAAATAATATCACCAATAAGAATAAAGTTTCTGCTTCACTAGAAAAGTTGGAAAGGGGTCTTAAGTGCTATTGGACACTACACATAGAAAATAAGTACTTTGAACATTGTATCAAAGTGGGAGTGGTGTCTAAAGGG
Source organism: Protopterus annectens (assembly GCF_019279795.1). NCBI lineage: Eukaryota > Metazoa > Chordata > Ceratodontiformes > Protopteridae > Protopterus > Protopterus annectens. The sequence goes on from NC_056745.1 coordinate 1,092,701,703, forward strand.
CTTCGGTTCTTTAGGATGCTGAATGGCATTTCAGTGGACACTCCTTTTTTTAAAGAAGTTACAAACTTCTTTGACAATGTTGGCCTAGAGTTTCTAAAATTGCTTATTTAGAACAACACAGGAATGTTGTGAGAACTAAGGGGCAGCTTGGTCGAGTTGGACAGCACAGTGAATCAGCTATTGAATGATTGTCCGGAGTTCAAAAGTGAATATCACCAGGTTTTGGGTAGTGTGTACAAATATGAGAAGGGGGCCATTCAATGCAAAACAAAGAAAATTACAAGAGACCTGGCAGTTTATGAGGTTGGTAAGGCATACAGTGATTTTATTCCACAGACTTCAAAGCCAAATAGGAACTCTGACAATGCCACTTTTTCAAATGGCAATGTGGACTTTGTAAATGGAACTAGTAGTGTACATGTTGAAAATATCATGCCCCGTTTAAATTCTCAGAATCCCTCCACTTCACCAGTAGGAGGAAATGATGTCCCTCAGTTGGTAGTCAGGAAGCTAGCTAACATCGGGGTTCAGAATTCCGATGGAAACAACAACAATATGCAGGCAAGAACAAGCTCTACAAGTGAGTGGACCAGTAACAGTGGTATTAAAGTTAATCAAAACTAGTCTTTTTATGGGGCAAATTCAATTCGTGGGTGAACAGGAACTGCAGCAGAAGCAGAGGTTATCAAACTTGGACCAGGGGAAGGAGCAGGCCTTGCATGCAGCTTCACTATGCAATTCCCACTTTTCAAGTATTTCTGTGTACAGTCTTTCTGACTACAATTTAACTGGCAAACAGGTTAAAATTCTAAAGTTGGGACTTAATTTTCTGCCGAGTAGGAGGGCGAGTGTGACTAAGACACTGATTGAGCTAAAATTATTTTTCCGTAAGCTCAATTTACAATACATTTTGTGTGATGTGCAATGTAAAAATGTTTTGGTTAAACCTTCTATGTACAATCTTTGTCTCTCACACACCTTAAAAGTGTTTGAACGTTTTTGTTTGAGGGACATTAGGAAACAAATTACTGGTAAAAATAGGATGTCTTTTTATAACTTAGACATGAATGAATGGATGGCTTTAAAAGAACTTGTAGGTAGAAGTGAGCTATGTTTCATGAAAGCCGACAAGGGGGGGTAGGATTGTTGTTATGAGTGTCAACAATTATATTACAGCAATGGAGATTATGCTTTCAAATGTTTTGGAATATAAAATGGTTACAAAGTTTGAGATTTTGAATAGTTATTCCAAATATTTTTGCCAATTTACATGATTTATTAATGAATGGGCAAATTGCCAGGGAAGTCTTTGAATTTTTGTATGTGGAGAACCCTGGGATTGGAGTTTTGTTTGGAATTCCTAAACTCCACAAGTGTGTTACAAACCCGCCTTTTAGGCCTATAATATTGGCTACTGGCAGTTGTACAGATTGTATATCTATGTATCTAGATTTTTTTAAAGCCTTTTGTAAAACAACTGCCTTCTTACATTGCCAACTCTTGGGACTTTCTAGATAATTTAAGGATGTTTGTAACTAGCTTGGGTAAAGTAAGTGATCACTATCTTATGTTTACAGTTGTTGTTTCATTATTTATGTGTATACCTCAAGAAGTTGGGGTTGATTACATTAGATTTAGCCAAGTACACTAACATGGATAACAACAGCATTAGCACGTACACTTCTCTTTTAGATTTATCATTAGAACACAGTTACTTCACTTTTAATGGTCATTTCTACAAGCAGTTATTGGTAGTAGTGATGGGGGCTACTGCTGGTCCCACTTATGCAAACTTAGTTTTGGGTTGGTGGGAGTTTGAAATCCTTCCCTCAATCCAATTTTTTGAACAGATTGTTTTTTATAAGTGGTTTGCTGATGATTTGTTTTTTATAGTTAAGAAGGAAAGTTTTGATTTAGATGTATTTGTTAAGGAATTAAGTCAGAGTACAACATTTTTAAAATTTGTTATTGGTGTTTGGGGCTCTAAGATGTCCTTTTTGGATGTGGACATCAGTTGGGACTCGAGTTCTAGATCCCTTTTGAGTAGTATTCATCATAAGAGTACCCTCTGTAACAGTTATGTCCATTTTAAAAGTAGCCACCCCAAATTTATGAAGAAAAATATACCCCAAGGGCAGTTTATTCAAGCATCGCGCATGATGGTTAATGATCAGGTTTTCCTTAACGAGGTAGAGTTAATTAAAGGGTGATTCCTAGATAGGGGTTACCATAGTGACCTCCTGAACAGTTCAGCTGGAGAGATCATTTCTAGAAGGGAAATAGATCCCCTCCCCCCATTTAAAAAAAGGGTTTTTCCAAAAAAGTAAAGGTCAATCCATCAAGTAATAGGTATATCAAAGAGGGAAAATATAAACCTAAGTTTTGTTTAGGCATGAGTATTGACAACAATGCCATACACAGCATTATTTGTGAAAACTGGAAGGTTATTTTGGGGAATGGTGACATGGTCAAGGTACTAGGTAACAGTCCAAATTTTGTGTATAAAAAGGACTGTAGTATAAAGCAACTTTTGGAAAGTAATAGATGTGGGTCTGGGGCTCCATCTTTAGGTAATGGTGGTATGGTCAAGTGTTCTGGATGTAGAGCATGTACGTTTATTCATGTTGGTCCCAGCATTTTTTAGGAACATTTGGATTATAAAATTCCAGTACCAGGTAATCTGGATTGTAGTACAGTAGGAATAGTGTATGTTGCTTTAGGCACTTCCTGTCTGCCTTTTTATGTGGGTATGTCAACCAGGAGCTTAAGACAAAGGATTTTAGAACACCAGTATGCCATAAAAAGAAAGAACCCTAATAATGCCTTATACAACATTCATTAGTATGCACAAATTGGAAGAAATTTACTTTTTCAATAATAGAGGTAGTGAGTGAGGACATTAGAGGAGGAAATTTTAAGAATTTAGTTGAACAGAGGGAATTCAAATGGCAATTGAAGTTGGTTTCTTATACTTCCCATGGTTTAAACGACACTGTTAACATAAGGGTTTTTTAAAAAAACAGGAAAGTTACTATTAGAACTTAGAACTATCTGAAGAAGCATAGCTTGGCTATGCGAAAGCGCTCATTTTATGTTCTTGAATAAACGTTGTTGCTACTTTTTTAAACGACTGCTACTGGACTTTATTTGGGATCAGCTGTATTTTGCGTTTTACTGATACCTACGTGGTGATTGCTCTTACATTTTTACAACTACTTTTTTCTTTGTTTGGTGAGAGCATCTTCAGCTGTGAGTAGTACTCCTGGTACTGTTGTTACTATTAGAACTTACCAAAGTGTATAGAGTGTCTTGATATTTACATGTACAGCTGTGCATATACACATATGTATATATTTTTACACAAATAAGAAAGAATGTTTAATGTCTAAGTATTTTTTATTTATTTTTTTCTTGTTTTATCGATTTAATTGGTACATGAAGTTGATTGGTTTGTTTTAATTGATCTGAGTGTGATATTTAAATGGATTTTGAACTCTTTCGCAATGTATTTCTGAAGAAGTCATTTGGCGAATAGCGAAATTAAAGTGTTATTGCACTAAAAACTACTTTCTTGTGCTCCTTGGGTGCTTTTTATAGCTTTTTTGAGTTTTTACTTTTATTTTACACCTTTGCCTGGTAGCTGCTGGTTATTTAATACCTAACATTATATCATTTTGTGGGGGTGATTATAAGGAAAAAGTGAGTCAACAGTAAAATGAAAGCAATAAACAATATCATAATCTTTGTTTTGTTTTCAAACCACTTGCTGCTTTAACATCAGTAGTATATTCAGAGAAAAATCAACTGAAAAACACATATGTATAAAAAGTGTAACAATGCTTTTTAACTACATTCCTTGATCAACCCCTGCCCCTAACATTTAATCTTACCAGCAATAAGCCACTTCCAAAGTGTTCTACCTTCCTTCTTTAAATCTCCATTAATGTATGTCTTAAAAGTTGAATTATCCAGAACTAATTAGCCACCCTTCCTTTACAATAATGGCCCTTGTAACCGCACAGGTTCTCTGAAATCTATCCTCCTTCATCTGCAAGACAAATGTTTTCCAATAGTTATCAGGCTATTGAAACATGATCATAAGCATTGAATCAAAAAAGATTTACATACTCTATACAACTTAAGAGACAAAATGTGTTGAAAAATGTTAAATACCTTCATTCTCTATTCATAGGGAGATAGTTATCACCATTAGACATCTGGCCAAAAAAGCCACCAGGAGACATAAAAGCAAACTTTCTCCATTCTAATAAAAACAGTTCAAGCAACTCTAGAAACTCTTTAACCATAGCAATGGACATTCCTTCTGTACACACTATATCTACTCCCTCAGGTATCCTTTCCCATCCAGACTTCTAAAAATAATGCTCTGTATGCCATCATCCGCTTGCAAAGTTATACTCCCTTCTTCCCAAACCTGAATCCCCCCTTTATTCATCAAGGAAATCCAAATAAAAGAAACTGAGAAAATATTTGGATTAAATCCCTACATATGCACCTTCTGGTATAGATCACTTACTACCCTTTTTTATCATATTATGCAAATAGCATTTGCTTTCCACTTTACATCACCTATACATTTGTATCTCTCCAGCAACACAATGTAACTTTAGTTACTATAGTAAATCCATCCATTTCCATAGAAGCCAAACCTGAAAACACCAAGTACTTTAGACTAATATCAATCTTGCCCACACTTGGCAAAATATATGAAAACATAGTTTTCACACAGTTTACAGAATACAGTAAAAACACCATCTTTTATCTCCATCAGTATGGCTTTTGGTCAGGCCATAGAATGATGACAAGTCTACACACCCTCATACATAATATTCTGCTGAACATGGTCAGTTTTCAATGACCTAATAAAAGCCTTTAATTGAAAATATTTTACTGTTAAACTTCCTCATCTTGCAGATATAACTCAAGATGCCACCCATGGTTCAGAGAATTTTTCAACAACAATTCAAACTGGATCTTCTGTCTATTCTTACTATTATCTAAGCAGGATCAAAAAGATCACTCTAGCCCTTTTTACATTTCTCCATGATTATCAATACATTTTCCAGTTCACTTCATTAAATCAAACTCAGTCTTTATGCAAACAGCATAGTCATTTATAGGGCCAACTCTTGCCCATTTGTCACAAAAAAGGAAGAAGGAAGGATCTTGTCCACCTATCTAAATGGCTTGTCAATGACAAACTTATCATAAATGCCAAGAAAAAAGAATACAGCAATAAATAAAACACACTATAAACTGTTAACAAACAGTGCATCTCAGAGTTTAACAAGCTAGAACAATTAAAACAACTACACATTTTAAATATCTAGGGATGGGACTGAACCAAGACCGATACTTCAAATATCACAATTCTACAACCAAGTTCAAAAATAACTCACTACCTTTTTGGTCAAAATAGACTTTTCACTTTCTTTCTCTATATTGCTAAAGGCATCTTGCTGGTACATCTCAAATATGGTTTACCAATCATAGCTAATACTTTAAAGAAAAACCTTTAATCCCTGCAGACTACAGCCAACTACATATAGATTTATTGCACTTACTACCAAAAAAGAGTGTTACAACAGTGTCCTGACAAAAGCAAAAATGGATGTCAAGACAACAAAGACACTTGGTTTCTTACATCCCCAGGCCTCTTAACTTTACTGGTTCATTTTCTTAGGCCTAATTTACCCTTGCATAAAATACCCCTATATTTGGAGTTATGTCTCTATTTTCAAACTTAAGTTATCCCTTCACACAATTTTATAATATACCCTCATCAAGTATGATATTTGAAGTTGTTTAGTACATAGAAAATTACATTATATGACCTTGTGAGGAAGAATTTTCCAATATGGTTCATTAAAGTCTATACATTTTAGACTGAATATTTGATAATGTGATTTTATTTTTACATAATTTTTGTCACTTTCTGTTTTTAAGCATGTTCCTCAGTAGTATCACACATTCCTATTGGAAGCTGGAAGAGATATCTGCTATTAAGTGTTCAAATGTTATGCTAATTAGATATTAAGATTTTTAGCTGGATCTTTCTTCTTTTCATGGGCCTTTGTTCCTATTTTCAATGTCTGCAGGTTGCCAGATATGTGCATCCCTCACGTAAAGGTTCCTAAATCTGGAGGCTTTCCTCCTTTTTTTGCCAGCATGCTAACTAAAAACACTATTACTTACAGTCTATGATCTCAGTCAAATGACCCCCCAACACATGCACTCTACTTTCTCCTAAGGATAAACTGTGCAGGACTGACTAAAATGTCTCAATAACTGGCTCCCCATAAATAGAAAATCCTCTCCTTAAAAATTCATTCCACCTCTCCCCTCCAAGAAGCCTCTTTTGTTAAAGATGAAAACCCCTGAACCTCAAGGAAGATGCTAAAATATGCTAAAATAAATAACTGGCTACAGAACATTCATGTAGGCTTAGAATAGTCTGAAGGAGAAAGGATCCAATCTATAACTCATATACAACCCACAACCATGTGTTCTTTATAGAAGATAGGAACGCAAAACACTTCAAGAACAGGAAGATAGACTCACAGCCTCAACATATTAGCAGTACATAGACTGTGTAGGAGGCACTGTAGAGTCTAACAGTGACAACATTATCTGCAAAGAACCAAGCAGGAATTTTGCACTGATGTGATACAAAAACTTTATGGGTGGTGAGACAGAACAACCAGAACAGGCTATTCACCAACAAAATATGCATGGATGGATGATAACCATTGCTTGGATCTCTTTGGGCAGAAAAGATGTTTTCTTATTAGAAGTCTCACTTCGGTAGTAAGCATAATGCCTCTCTAGGGCAAGTGTGTCATTCCAAAGATCTGAATGCTTCTATCAACATTTCAGCTTTCTTTCCCCCCAATTTCAAGTAGCAGACCATAAAACTGAACCACGACTCATATGCTCGGAGTGGGACAGGCTGTATATGACACATGGCAAACAAGTCTTGTGTAGCAGGCAGTCAACTGCCCTATCATTTGATTAAATAAAAGAGCAGTGAAGATAACAAAGATGTAACTTTCAAACAATTATGGCACTCCGCCAGCTCAAGATCTGAGTAATTCAAGGGAACAAAGTGGATCAGGAAGAGGTCACATCATGAGCCTAGTTTTATCATTATTTCAGTGATCTTCACAAATAGTAAAAATATCAAGTATGATGAGTGTCATAAGCAGGTGGTTGCAGAGGTAATGACTTATTTGGACTCCCACTATCTGAGTAGCATGATGGTGCTTGCAGTCTGTGTTGTTTTACTTTAATGTTATTCAGCAATGTCATTGAGATAAACTTGCATACCTCTCAACTGTCACTGATTATCAGGAACATTCCTGTTTTGACTGAAAATTTAGCTCCCTGTCCCTCTTAATCCCACCTAAAAGTGGTGACTTTTGGATAAAAGGTGATGAATTACTGTTAATAAATAATGATAATAATTATACTTACAGAGTTATTTTAGTTTAGAAAATGTATGTTCACTCACGTTTCTATTATTTTGTCAAGTTCTCAAGTTAATAATACTAATATAGGAAAAGTGTCCCGGATTGTCCCTGATTATTTCTGGATTTGTCCTTAATTCTATTGGGATTTGACCCTGACTGGTTGAGAGCTATGGAGATAAGCTTTGAGGATGTGATGAGCTATGATTAGGAACAAAAAGTGACATTAACAAATATGTGATAATTTATTTTTCTATAATCAAAAATCATCAGGTGGCATGCATAAAGAAGTACCAAATGGAAGCTGATTGCAACATATAAGGTAATATGATAGGTATAGACCATTCCTATAATATTCGCATAGTGTCTGTTAATATTGTTCATCTTTATAATGCTGACAGACAAACTCCCTTAACTCTCCCAACAGTTTTATATATATATATATATATATATATATATATATATATATATATATATATATATATATATATATAAGGCTGGGTGATTAATGAACATAACAACAAGTACAGTTAGAGTATGGTAAAATACTGTTCATGGGTAAATACTAGGTAATCAGTCTACAGACCATTACATGCCTTATGGATGATAAAGTTGAGAATAACACCTAACCCTTGCTTGTGATTTGCTTCTCATTAAGTAGTAGTGGCATAAACCATTTGTGCATCATTGGTACACAAGCACTTTATAATACACTTTCACATCTGATTGCAAAGTTACCAGCTGAGATTGATGTTTCTGTAACAGCTAACAATGATATGCATGGAGCAGTTGAAAATCCATAGCTTTGAGTGTTTTGTACATTAAACAAAAAAAGAAATGAAATCTACCTTCTTTTTTTTACATTTTCTTAGCATACAGTAAGAGTTAGTTCTGTGGTTCAGAAACAGCCATTTAGCATATTCCAGTATGACTACTTTTGCTTTGACATGCAGGCATGCCGCAGTAACAAAATATTCCTTGAGGAAGCTAATGACTTTTAAATATGGTTTGTGGTTCATTTTTCTGATGTTTTTTTCTGCATTAATTAGCCATTTGTTTACTTGCTCATGCATTTTATTATTTATTTGGGACAAAATATTCCCTCCTCAGAGTAGCTGGGAACAGAAGCAAATTACTAGATTAAGTCTCACACAGTGAAAGAAGTTGGGGTAGAATTTTAAGACAAGTTGCTAGGATTAGAGGTCAGTGATTTACCCATTATAGAATAATGATTGCTAGGTCTCTGACTTTGCCTTACTTTCTAGCTGTGCAATTGTCCCTAATGACCAAATCCCAAGAGACAGGAATGTCTGGTCTGTCACTCCTGGACACTGAAACACCCCCTCCCCCAAGTGTCAGTTTAAATGGGATACATAAATGTATTTTCTCTAGCCTAGACTGCAATGATGGAGATTCAATTAAAGCTGAGCAGGGCTGCAAATAGAGTTTCAATCTTGACTAGATTTCCTTCAAAGAGTCTCTGTATCATATGTAACTCTGCCAAGAGGTAAGAATAATAAAATGGAGATCCACAGCACAGCAGTCGAAAATGAACTGCAGTAACACTACACAAGAAAGAATTAGGCAATTCAACAACAATTTAACTGTTTTTGTCATGAATAATTTTGTGTCAGTCTTAATTCAGCTTGCTGCACTGTTTTTTTTATTCATCTCCATAGCATTTTACTTCAGTATCATATACCACAAGTGTGACTGCATGACAGAACAAGCTAGAATGAATATTATTAGTGCTTCACAAAGGGTACTCAATTGGTAATACAAACATTAATCAGCAGTACACAGTGTGGGGTGCAGTTATAACAAAGGCTGCTAATATTCTGCCTCTACATGGCAGAATCAGTCATGCATCTGCCGATTATCAAAGAACATCTGAAATGAATGTCACAAGGACAAGATGTACACAGAGACAGTTAGAAATATAATCCAATGATGGGCTGTTAGGTAAAGAAGTGCAATATTCTGAATTCTGTCCAAGAAAGAAATGCTGGCGTATGTCTGCTAAGTCGGGAACAATATTTATTGAGAACAATCTTCACAATTGTATGAAACAATGTTTCCAAGCATTAAAACTGATAATTTGACTCGTATTTAAACAAGTGTGGCTTAAAAACATTTAGTTTCAAATAAGCTGTGGCTCACAGAAGTGAAATTATGTTATCAGTGAACAGGAAAAGCTCCAATGGTCATGTAATGACCTGTCAATCTTTTTTAAAAGAGGCACTAAATGACAGGGTATGTGTTCATTGTTAGAATGACAAGCACACATACTGACAGTCACCAGCATTCACTAACAGAAAACATGTAATCTAAACACATAGTAGACTTTCCATTTGTAAGCTGTTATTCACTGGACAAGATTAACATACTGTAAGAAGTATTCTAACAGTTATAACAGTGACTCAGCTTTTAAATCCCTCCTATAACAAACTGATCCCCACTTAAAGCAGTAATTAGAAGAAAATAAATCAGTGATAGTAACCATAGAACTGCATTACCCACCCCTCCACCCCCACCCCCACCCACCAGCACACACATCTTATATTTTATCGCCTTAATTCTTAGTAACCAATTCCGTAATGGGAACATAAACAAACACTGACCTAAAATGTGACCTCCTTCATGCAGCAGTAACAAGTAACCAACAGAACAGCAATGCAACTAGCAACCTATTCAGCAAGTAATTATTACACCTCAAGTCACACAATAATAATCAAAAGAAATTAGGCCTTGAAATATCTGTACAGCCACAATAAAAATACACAAAAAAATGACTTATGTGAGAAACAGATCCTTCTACTCCTATATATGTCTGCCTAGGTTCCATACACTAGATCGAATTTTCACTAATTCGAAATAGTACATGGAATGCTCACTGCAGCGAAAGTGCAATTAATCGAAAGTACACTTATGCGAAGTTCAGTACAACGAACTGGTGTTGTTCTGAACTTCCATGCAGTACTTATGGACCTTAGGGTTAGGGTACGGGTCATACTAAGGGGATAGCCCGTAGGGCTATCCTCTTCCCATGACCCATGCCCTAACCCTAAGGTCCATGATGACTGCAGTGCAGTGAAGGACATAGCAATGTCCGCCACTATGGTGCGATAGTCACGAACCTTAGAGTTAGGGCATGGGTTAGGGTAAGGGGATAGCTTTACTAACTATCCCTTTACCCTAACCCATGCCCTAACCCTAAGGTCTATGACTATCGCACCATAGCAGATGACATAGCTTGTTTTTTTTACGTCCTTCACTGTGCTACGGTGTTTTCAGTGAAGTGCACTTATGCAAAAGTTCACTTTCATTAAAGTGAACTTTCTCGGAAGTGAGGCTTCCTATTACAAGTTCGAAGTAGTGAACTTTCGTTCTTGTAATAGGAATCTGTCTGCCTACACCACTTCCAATCTTATTATAATCAGTTCTGGAGTTGCTGGACTTGAGGCAAAGTGACTTTCCTCCCATCCTGCCCTCAAAAACCTCCATGACTATGCCATCTTCCATGTCAAGTGATCAAAAATGGCATTTGCTTAACAGAATTGCTTTAGTGCCATTTTCATCCTTTGCCAAAACAATGAAAACAAATCCAGTTACACTCATTTCAGTTAAGTTTATTGACTACAATTCAAGCACTCTGTGGCTCCCTATCAGGATGTATCTCAGTAGTTCATCATTATAAGCTCCTACATGCATGAGAACCTTAATATTAGTCTTCTGTTACTAAATAAATGTGAAATGTGTCATGGTATCTATCAGGCCTACCTTTTAACCTTTGTTCTCTGGCACACATATTGAGGTAATTTAGTTGTTGTTGTTTGTCTTTTGGCTTTTCCCGGTGAGGGGTCGCCACAGCGGAACTCCGGTCCACTAATGATTGGCAGTTGGTTTTTATGGTCTCAAGTTGCCAGCCCGATGCCCAACCTTCAACAAAGGCATGACCATTAAACGCATGTCTTTCGAAAGGCCCACTCGACCGCGGGGAGGACATGCAGACTCCACACAGAAGGCACTCCCAACCCGAGCTGAGAATCGAACAGGAGAACCTCTTGCTGTGAGGTAACAACGCTACCGCTGCACCACCATTTAGTACAAATCTAAAATAGTTAGAGCTTCTGGACAAGTACTTAAACACAAGTACTTTCATTTTAACCAGAGATGGTACAATAGAGCTTCTGGACAAAGTACTTAAACACAACTACTTTAATTTTAACCAGAGATGGTACAAACGAATAAAGGGAATAGCCATGGGAGTAGCAATGGCCCCAAGCATGGCAAAGATAGCCTTAGCCAAGTGGGAAGAAAATACCAACCTCATTTTATATGGCCTGAGGCAATGCTACTTTCCTACCTGTATTGATTAGCTTCACTACTTCCTGTTAATTAGTCCTAGCGTCACACATTTAGCTTGTTTCTTTTCAACAAAGATTCACACAGTTGTGATATCCCTCCCATCATAGACTCAGCTTGTGTTCATTTACAAACTAACATCTGCACTGTTTTAGTATGAAAGATTATTTGCAGTAGACCTATCTTTATATTATACCTAATATTTCTTTGTACTGTATAAACAATGTATGAATTATTTTCTACTTGTTTCAATTACAGATGGATTAATATCTTCTTTATACTTACTGATCAAGTAATTTGAACATACTACCAAGCACTAGACAGTCCATACAGCTGCATATTTTCCACCCTCCTTAGACATCTCTGCAAAGGCTTTTTGCAACAGTATTCAGGTGAGATATCTCTTTCATCATTTAACCCAGTTTGGTTCACTGTCATAGAAAGCTGCAGTTTATCTTAGACCTAGCACATACCGAGCCCTTTCTTTTTTATCTGAACATACTTATAGTTGGTATATCACTAGAAAGCTGAATTCATTCAGTCATGGAAAGGGAGGTTTTACAGCGATTGAAACTGTAGACTCATTTAAGGACCTAGGTATATGGGTAGATTCAGCTATGAGTTTTTCTAATCATATCAAACAATTGGTTAATGATAGTTATAGAACTATAGGCTGTATAAAAAAGATGT
>NC_056745.1:1092719244-1093009244 GCF_019279795.1 Protopterus annectens
GTATATGTGAATATATTTTATTTATTTATTTTTAGCTTTATTTTTACATTTGATAACTAGCAAATGGCACAATCAAGTGATGTAATGCCCTATAGTTGGAGATAATTTGTGACTTTACAGATTATTTTAATTCTTGTGATAGTGAATAGAAAGTGGTAGTAACCTTGGTTTAACACAGAAATGAGAGAGAGAGAGCGATGAAAAAAAAAAATAAAATCTGAAAATTGAGTGAACAACCCATAAAGTAACTTTGATTATATGTAAGCTATTTCTTTGGCAGTTAGCATAGCTGATTGAGGCTCTGAACTGTGAACAAACTGCTTCCTATAGTAAAGGATATGGGATAGATTCCTTCTACCTCCACTGGACTATTGTATGACTGTAAGAGAGTAATGCAACCAGAGACAGTGGTTTTGGGTTACCCCAAAAAGGGACACCTGTGTTCAACTAGATTAAAAAATATAAATAAGGTAGTAACAAGTTACTTTCCCATAAAAGGCAACCAGGCTATGGTTATCAAAGCCCTGTTAAGTGGCCAGTGTGCTAGAAACTATTTACATATGCACACTGGTGATGCAATTCATTTGGGTTGGTTATAATATGTAATTACTGTGTGTGTTTAAATTATGAGTATGATCATCTATAGCATTAGTAATACTACCCAAGCCGGCAAAAGCAGGAAGATTTATTGTATTCTACCACAATGTTTTTGAACAGATTTCTAAAAATGATTACATTGTCTGCATTTATGATATCTAAGGGGGAGTTATCCCTGGAGGCACAGGCTAATTTAACAACCTTTTATTCAGCTAGGACCAAAATAAAGAAAGATATATAGAGAAGGTACTGTCCTTGTTCCTTACATAATTCGTGTGGTTTTTGCATTACAATGAATTTCTAAAAAGTAGGCACTTATTTAAGCGTCTATATTATATCCTCGAATGCTTAAAAAAGCGAACGCTGATTGATCAAACTTATTTTCGTGAAACTGCAAAATATCGAAGCAGCAGAAACTCGAATATTTTTCCTAGGGAAAGAATTCGGCTGTCCATTTCTGTTGCTTCGGTATTTTCAGTGTTATTGCGGAAAGTTACCGGTCGGATTCAGGTAAGTGTGCGATTGTGTGGATGTGACTGTTAGGGTGATTTAGGTGAGTTAGGGTTAGGGCTCGGGTTAGGTGTGTGCGCGATTGAGTGGACATGAGGGTTAGGGTGGATTTAAGTGAGTTAGGGTTAGGGAGTGGGTGAGGTGAGTGTGCGATAGTGACGGACCTTAGGGTTAGAGTTTGGGTTAAGGTAAGTGGGTAGTTAGTGGTGTGTGCATAGTTTAGTGTAGGGTTAGGTATCAGATTTTAGGTGCATGTGTGTGGATTTCTGTTTGTTTGGTGTGCTTGTGTTGTGTGTATGTGTTTTGGATCAGCGATATTTTTCCTTGGGAAAAAAAATCGCTGATCTGACTGTTCAAGATTGTAAGCTTTCGCTTAAATTAGGTCGATGAATCAGCGTTCACTTTTTTAAGCGTTCGATGATATAATATAGACCCTTATTTAAGTGGCACCAATATACATCTGATTCATTCCTATAGTGAGAAAAATAATATAAACAGAAGAAAATCAGGAATAAATTGAAAAAGATGAGCTCCTGTACATGTACTATATATAGCACAATAACAACTGAATGAGGTATGATTTATACAGTTGACAAAGCCACAATTGAGGGAACTACAGCTGCATGAGTGAAGGTCCCAGTGAATATACATTATGTACAATTGCATGAGCTAGTGCTCAGTATATACACAATAAGATGCTTACAGATTTCTGGATAGAAAGCAAGGTAACAATGGTGACAAATTAATAACAGTATGAAAACTGAACATGAGAAAAATATGAAAGTGCTGGGGACAGAGAGAAGTACTTAAGACGGGTGGTGAAAGTGGTTAAAAAGAACATTGCTAGAGAGGTAAAGATGACGGGAAAGTTGGAAGGTAACTGACATGGTGAGCAAGTGGCTCCCTAAGTTTAGATCAAGACATCTAAACTCAATCCTCTTTCCATCGCACAGAGTACGTTGAACATTAACATTGAAGACTCTGTAAAATAATGAAGAAACAACATCAAGATAACAGCTGCAAGCCATATCATGTCACTTTAAAGCATTACACTGACATAGATAGGTGGCGCAGCACTCCACCTGCTGCTCGCTACCTTAGTGCTGCTTTACAGCACCTGCAACAACTGCAGTTTCTGGTTTGATCTTCCCGCTGATGTAACATTTTACCATTATTATACCTTGTGGTCTTATTTGATAATATGATCTCATATTATTTATTTAGTATTACTGTTCTTTAGTGTCATGTTTCCTTATTTCATGTTACATCTGCAAAATGCTAATTTACTTATTTCCTGTTATGTTTCTTGCCAACCTGCAGTCATCGCACTGGGTAGTCATGACTTTGGTTACCCCAGCTGGCTATGATTACTCAGACTACCCTTGGTGCTGGTGGAGCAGCAACTCTCAATGCTGTGCTTATATTTTTTTTAAGGAGTCATCAACCTAAGCATTCAATGTATTCTGTGCAGTGCAAGGTGGGTCGATATTACCTGCTTTGGCCAGACTGTAGGTTACCTGAGCAAGCATCAGTGATGGTATGGTAACAGTGGGCAGAATAACAGATAGGAAAAACACTATGTAAATGTTGAAACTGAATAAAGTATAAACAAGTGTGAACAAGATGTGTTTAATACTTCACAACCTCTATTTTTATTAACCTCATGTATCTTTGATGGCTTTAACAATATTGCTAGCAACTTTATTAAGAAAAAAGATATCCATGCATGATTATCAGATTGGAGTATGCTACCTAGAAGAGGCTTATAGACAATTCTAGTTGTGTTCTTTTGGATAGGTTTGCATCTATATATTGAACTGTCCATTGCTATAGGAAAAACATATCAAAATCAATGCAACTCACTTGGTTTATAATACAGTTTCACCAGGATTAGTGGTGATTGCACCATCCAGAAAAGTGGACTGTCATGTCACAACAGTTTTGTCATAAACTACGTCACTCAAAAGTAGTGGCACTTTTCTATGGGAAAGGCGAGCCTTCACAACTGCTATGCAAGATGTTACTTCTAAGCTGACTATTGTCAGAAAAAGGGCAACATATTTCTGCATTGACCACATTTAGGGAAAACACGTTTCGTCAGACATGACACTGGGATCCCATTCTAAGAAGATTTCGTTATTTTCCTTTTTTTTATTTTTGTCACTACTATTAACATACTATAGCATAATCCATATTTTGCTAAATGTTTTTTTTTTTAATTTTGTAATGCAAACTCATGAGTACAAAGCTCAGCAAAAAGTATTGATTCAAACCAGATCATACTAAAAAAAACATGCGTAGCATGTTGAAGTTCAAATTAGCACTGTAGCAAAAGTACTTTCTTATGCTGATGAGAGCGTTAGTCTGACTAAAGTTATCTAGAAGTGTTAGGTTAGCGTTTTGTTATAAATACATTTGATGTAAAACATTATAAATCTGCTCTTCATTAAAGAACATATAGATGCATATGTGTTTCTTACTACAACTAGAAGTCTGCAAAGGTGGCTGCAAAATGCATCTGTGGTCCAGCTCACTTTCCTGCTCAAAGAACAAATAAATGAATCTGAAAAATGCCATCAATGGTCTTCACATGCAGACAGAAGTAGATACATAACACATTTCATAACAGACTTTTTAACAGACTATTCCACATTGAACATCCTGAAATTTACCAGCATAGTCACCTGAGTTAAATAACTCTTCTATTTTGCTTCTTTGATGATCAGCCTGAGTGTCATGCTACAAATTAAGTTTACACAGGCATAGCTTTAGCCACGTCTGAGCTAGGTTGTTTCAGTCATCTGACGAACTGCAGACATTGGTCAAATATGGCAGCTTAAACTCACCTGCTCACCATAGTTGACATCTGCTCTCTTTAAGCCATATAATTCCTTAAATTCTTTGGCATATGATGTAGTGCAGGCTAGTTGAACATCTGAACCACTACAGACACTGTTGTTTTGACAAACACCAGGCATCGTACTAAAAACATCTTGATTGTATTTTTGTACTGCAAAGCCTGGCAGTGTTGAACAACACAAATTAAATATTACCTTCTTCAGGTCAAGGCTAATATAATAGCAAGATAACAAGATAATTATTTTAACGGAATACTAAAGCATCATGTCTCTGAAACTAACATGGAAGAACGGATGCATCTCCTTTCAGAAGGTTATTTTATTAACTAATTTTTCATTACAGTTGTCTGTTTTACATGCAAAGTTATCACAGTCATTCAGCTTAGTATATTGCAGTAAGTTATAAATATCTCCAGTGGAGTTTATAGTGACACTTATTATATGGGAATGACTAAAAGGTTGGTCTACTGTGTCTGATGAAATTGTAATTGCTCTGTGCATAGATTCTCACCAGCAGCTGACAAAATTACAAATGCAAGTGCACAATTATTCTATCCACACATACTCATAATTCAGGTAGTTTTGTCCACTGTCATCAGTCAAACAGGAAAACAAATAATTTTTTACAATGTCAAGATACTGCCACTGACTTCTTCATATGCCCTCTTTCTTTTATATTCACTCTGTGATAGCTGCAGCTCTGACAAAGCATGCAGTCTAGCTTCTATCTGTTAGAGACACAATAATCTCAGAGTGCAAAGTAAATAATTCAATTTGATCTAAACATGCAATGCACAATTAAGAGGAGGAAAAAGGATATCAAACATGCTTGAGCAATTAAAATATGAAAGTGATATTAAGTAGCTGTCGAGGAGCCAAGAGAAGGCAGAAAGGCATTTACACAGAATTTTGATGAGAGGACACCTGTCACATATCTCTAGACATCAAGGCTGATTCCAACTCAGTAACTGACAGGCAGTGATGCAGGATACATATCATGACATGCACACTGAGGTGTCACTGAAGTTGTCATTTAGCAAAGAACAGCATGATGACGTCCTTATATGGCATCCTACAGTTGCACCATAATGTGCACGGCCGCATGCACAGCATAGTAGGAGAGTATTTTGCTGTGAGAGTATATAGAGGACATGATATTTATTACATGTGCAAAGTTTGGTGCAATTCTTGGTAAAATAACATTTTGCACAGAACTGAGAGTCAATGGGGGGGGGGAGTTGTTGTGGCTGTGTAGATGTCACGAAATACGGTTTGTACTTTTAAGCTACTATCAGAAAAGCATGTTTTTTTATCATAGTATGTGCTAATTATGAGATTTGCATAAGAGTTATGTTGCCTTACTGTGATCAAATCTTGCTAAGCTGTATTTTGCAGTGTGCAACACGCAGGGAGACTAACAATCTGGCAGCTGGTGCAGGGGGTTAAGGCTGTCAGCTGCACTTCCTGTGGTAAAGCACTTAATTCACTCATCCCTAATTTGCATACGTTATGACTTATAAACTTAACTAGACATTGCTCCTGAGTTACCTTGGAAAAGGGGCTGTGGGTCCAATTGGCTTTCTTGGTTAACAGATGGGCATTATTACCTGATCTACCCACATCGTAAGTATTGCTGTTGTGACCCATTCCATGACCAGCATGTAGGTAGTCTAGCCTGTGACTTATTTGGTGTTGAATTAGTTTACTTCATTGTGTTGGCATTCATCTATCATTTATGATATCGCACATCAGGAATCCTATTTACACATTAAATACATTTTAAATTGGAGTTGCATTTGCTTTTGCATCATTTTTTCTGTTATTTTTGATTTGTAAGCTGTCTCTACATTTACTCTGAT
The DNA here is from genome assembly GCF_019279795.1 of Protopterus annectens. Taxonomy (NCBI): domain Eukaryota; kingdom Metazoa; phylum Chordata; order Ceratodontiformes; family Protopteridae; genus Protopterus; species Protopterus annectens. Next base: position 1,092,725,069 of record NC_056745.1, read on the forward strand.
TCTAGGGTCATACTATAACACTGAAATCAGTGGGAGAAGACAACTCATATTGGACAAGACCAAAATATATCAACCAGAAACAGCCACCAACATCTCTAGACTTAAAAATGCTAAATATATTCAGTGCTTTCATCTCAAAAGTATTAGAGACTTCATCAGAATAACACAGTCCTACACCATTTCACATTTAAAAACCTACAAACAGGAAATGTAATCACAAAATAAACCCTGTAATCAGAAACATTATAAAAACATATTGGAACAACTTCTCATACATACAACCACTTTAAACAAATAAATACTTATTTAAATTACAACTTCATCTCACAATAACTGTTCTTAAATTCAAAACTATTTTAGAGCCAAATATGCATCTTGGTTTAATTGGGTTTCAAAAACAGTTTGAAAAGGAATTTCATGGTTAGGCACAGACCAGACCACTTAACCCTTTTTATAATTTAAATGTATCTGAAGTAGCTTAAAAAATGTCAAAAGACAGGCCTTTTTGAGTAGGGAAACCTGATAAGGATGGGGGAAGTTGTATTTATAAATCAAGTGGACTCTGCTGGAAAATGTTTGAGCTATATTGAATAGTTTATTCAGTTTGAAGGAAAATATTTTAAGTAAGTGAACGGGATTGCCATGTGGGTGGCATCAGTCCCTATATTTATTAGTCTAGTCTTAATATCGTGGGAAAGGAAGTATTTAATTAATTCATATTTTTGGACCGATATTAAATTATATGTATGTTTTTAGATGCCATTTGTTCACCTGTTCCTGACTTTCAACATCCCTAGATCACAGGTGTACTGTGTAGTTTCACTTAGTGCATAGTACTGTGAACCAGGTGTTTAGGTCACCTTTATATTTATGATTTCTAGTTTATGACCCTGTTTGTCTATGTAAACTTCTTTTTGAATTTATGTTCAAGCAATTGTATATTTGTTGTATAATATCTTGTTTAATTTGTTTCTCAGTATTCTAACCACTGTATGCTGCATCATTTGTAAAACTCTGATTTTACTCCTTTTATATGTTCTATGCTCTTTATACAAAATAGCTATATTTATATAATTTTTTATTATTTTTTTATAATTTTTTACTATGTATCTGGAGCTTTTCTCTCCAGGCCTCGGCTGAAAACGGTCACCTATTGTCCAGTTGGACTAACCCGGTAAACACATGGAAAATAAATAAAATAAATAAATAAATCTGTACAGATTGGTAGGGTAGAAAGGCATTGGTGGATGAATTGTTTGAAATTTACATATGTGACATCTGATGACAAAATGGAATATCTGGATGTAAATATTTCCAAGGACAATTTTAACAGAAAATTCCAACCTCAAATATATAGAAAACCCATATCCCATAATAGATTTTTTTACATTATGATAATTGTCATCTTGTTAGACAGAAACATAATATTATCAAAGGTCAGATGATCCATTTATCCAGATTAACATCAGAGGTTGTTAGATTTAACACAGAACTGGACAAACTTTGTCAAATGGTCTTAATAAGAAGATATCCAGAAAATGTAGTGCACGGAATCAAGGATGACATGGGAAATAAGAGGTGGATTAGGTTTCCCCCTATTTTGGATAGAGACATGCCATTGCATTAGAATGTGATGAATAAGACCGAGAATATGACAAATATTATGATTGAAAATTTTTCCTTAAAATCAAGATTGCCACAATAATAAGGAACTATTGTATGTGTGTGTGTTTCTTTTTTTTAATTTCAGAAGAATTAAAGCCAAAAATTGGTTTTGCTTCCCTTTTTATTCATAGGAAGATTGAAACTATTAAAAACAGAATTGAGAATAGTAATGTGGACCTGGATGGGAAACATTTTAAAATGTCAAAACATGGTAGATGTAATCAATACCATTTTATACATGGAGGGACTCCTATAACATTTGGAGAATGTGAAAAAGTTATTTCATGTATAAGGAAATGCACTTGTCAAACTCCTGGAGTGATGTATGCAGTTAGATGTATGCATGTATGTTTTTATGTAGGAAAATGGAGAGAAAAACTGTAAAAGAATATATGAATACTTGAATAGTATAGGAAAATTGGATATAATGAATTCCTTAGCCAAACATAATAGTAAATATGCAGCTTTTAAAAAAAATGTCTTTTGGTTTTGGAGCAGGTCCAACAAAATCCTTTAGATAGTAATTGGCAGGATTTATTAGAATACAAAGAATTAATTTGGCAACTATGTTTGAATTTAACTAATTCACCAGGTTTAAATGATGTGTGTCTATCAATTCAGTTTTGAAATTAAGAGCAGCTAGGTCAAGATGAAATTGTAGTTTAAATAAGTATTATTTGTTTAAAGTAATTTTATGTACGAGAAGTTTTAAAAAAAGGTCAACATGTTTTTATAATGTTTCTGATTATAGTGTTTTTTTGTGATGTCATTTCCTATTTGCAAGTATTTAAACATGGAAAGATGTACTGTCCATTATTCTGATGAAGTCTCTAATATGTTTGAGATGAAAATGCCAAATAAATTTATATTTTAGTCATTAGACATTGGTGGTCATTCACTGTTGATACTATTTTGTAAACAGCTGAACCTGCATTTGACTTGACATATTTGTTTTAAGACCAGGATATAAATATTTTAATTTAATTTACTACATGTAAATAAGAAAGAGAGCATGATTTTAACAGAGAAGTTGAAAGGCCCCATTAAAGTTCTCTTTTGTGATATTGAATCCTGAACTATGAATGGACTTGTACTGCCTAGAGTTGATTTCACAGTTTAGCTCAGACAGTTAATGCAGTAAATGCTGACAAACATCATCCTGTAATCCTATGTTTACTTCCTTCATTTTCCAATGACAGACTAAATAAGCAAGTCACTCAACCAAATGCTATTCCCTTTCTGTCCTTGAAAAGTTTAGCTTACCTAGTTAAAACTAAATAAATAAAATAAAAGTGCATTGCGGTGTATGTTTTGTTATGTTTTGTCTGCTTCATTTGCAATGTTTTGTTCCTCAAACCTTTGAAATAAATAGAATATGCATGCCTCACATTAAAGAGGCAAGAAGACCAGTGGTATGGCTAAAACAAAATATTGACGGCAACGACTCTATGTGAACTGATAGCGCTAGAGAATTGGGAAGTAGGACAGACTGATATGGTATGAACAATAAAATAACACTGTATGGTCCATGGTATGAGTAGGTTCACACTGTGGTGTGTGAAAAAGGCATCTGACTATGACATTTGGGGATTATAAGACTGTTCAATTGGTGAATAGTACTTCAGGGACTTTGGGGACAAGAGCCAGTAGAACTTCATGGGATCAAAAAGCAGATGAGGAACAAAAAGGTTTGATAAGGGAAGTAATGTGCCAAATTGCATATGAAATCATTCAATAGCAGACATGTGGAAGGACAGGAATGACCTAGGACAGGAAGGTGTGGAATGAGAGGCATCTGAAAAAGGAACAGAAATAATGAACTGGCTGCAACAGCTACATCTATGAAGTGCAAAATGGAGAAAAAAACATCAAGGATGGTGATAGTATAATAAGCCATGCAGGTTAACTTATATGCCTAAATAGGTCAGCAATACAAGTTATACTGATGCATCCAACTACATTCAGTCATCACTACTTCTTCTTTATTTGGCTTTTTACAAACCCTTCCCAATTGTAAATTTCTGACTCAATAACCAAGTGGAAACTGTTCCAATGTAGGCAGTAAATTGTCATGATCCAGTGTACAGTCAGAAGTATATGTTTAGTAGTTATCAGTGGACATCATTTACCACATAGTGTGTAATAGTTTTTGTGGGAGGAGAGTTTCAGGAAATAATTTAACTATAACTTGGATAAACTTCAAATCAAACCAGCTGCTGGAAGTGGTCTGTTTCAGAAAGTAACATATTTAAAATAAATGAACTATCCACATTATTTTATTTACATTTCTTAAGAATGCATACAGTTTTTTCCCTTGAAAATTAGACCTACATTTTACAAGAACATGTGTTTTTGATGGGGTTTGTGCATGTAAGGTCTTGATAATTAATAAATAAATATTTTGGAGGTGTGATTAAGATCTGGGAAGATAATGCATCCAGGCATCTGGAAAAACAGAATCCTGGTAAAACCATTGCAACTTTGGAAGGGATAGCAGAACAACTGTGAAAAAGGAGGAAATTGTGCTGCATGTAATTATATATGCAAGATCACCTAAATGTAAGCAACCAGTACAAGAGAACAGTGAAGAATGTTGATGAAATACTAGGATGTTTATCCAAAAGCATTATCAATAAGAAATTAGTTATTGCTCTTGTTTACAGGCAGTTGGTAAGGCACCTTTATAGAGTCCTAAGCATACTGATGGAGATCTCATTAGCATAACAACACAAGCAATATGGAAATAGTTTAGATAAGTACAATTAGAATGCTATGTGGGTGGCAGCAGAAGTAATACAAAAAAGACTAAACAAGCTTAAGTTGTATAAATGTATGTATGTGGGGAGTGTATGACAGGCATGTTTACAGAACTATCTTTAAAGAACAATATGATTCATTTTAGGGATAGAACATGGCTGGTTAAAAAAGATATAAGGAACAATTGATAGATGATTGGACAAGACTTCACAAGGAGCTATAAAGGGACACAAACAGTGACTGTGTTAAGGACAAGGACACTCCCAGAGTCTGAATGGATTTGTCGTTTTCCTTTCACATACAAATCAACAGCAGTTTCAAGTTGTGCTTAAGGATTGTTATCACCTTAAATTTTGATAACTACTGAGAAACATTGACTAATCTGCATGCCAATGTATCTTAAATGCTGATAACTACTGAGAAACATTGACTAATCTGTATGCCAATGTATCTTAAATGTTGGCAGCTACTGAGAAACACTGACTAATCTGTATTCCAATGTATCTTAAATGCAGATGACTACTGAGAAACATTGACTAATGCATATGCTAATGTACCTTAAATGCTGGTAACTACTCAGAAACACTGACTAATCTGTATGTAAATGTATCTTATATGCTGGTAACTAGCAGTTTCCAGTTGTGCTGAAGGATTGTTATGTGTCCATGCGTCCAGGTTCTTAACACCTGAAACAAGAAGAATATTTGTCAAGGGCATGATAATGCCAATCCCACAGTTTTTCTGTGTTTGCAACCAAAGACAATCAAAATAAACTGCATGTTCTTCAATACAAGATTTGTAGGTTTACAGCACAGTGACATTAACTGTGTCACCATTGTTTTACATTTGCAATGGCTGTCAGCCATCCCATCACACTGGTTGACTAAGCTGTATGCCAATGTATCTTAAATGCAAATAACTACTGAGAAACATCAACTATCTGTATGCCACTGCACCTTAAATTCTGATAACTACTGAGAAACATGTATTAATCTGTATATTAATGTATCTTATATGCTTGTAACTACTGAGAAACATTGATTAATCTGTATTCCAATGTATCTTAAATACTGGTAACTACTGAGAAACATTTATTAATCTGTATATTAATGTATCTTATCTGCTGGTAACTACAGAGAAACATTGATTAATCTGTATGCCAATGTATCTTAAATGCTGATAACTACTGAAAAACATTGATTAAACTGTGTGCCAATGTATTTTAAATGCTGCCAACTACTGAGAAACATTGACTAAACTGTATGCCAATGTATCTTAGATGCTGGTAACTACTGAGAAACTTTGATTAATCTGTATGCCGATGTATCTTATATGTTGGTAACTACTGAGAAACATTGATTAATCTGTATGCCAATGTACCTTAAATGATGGAACCTACAGAGAAACATTGACTAATCCATACGCCAATGTACCTTAAATGCTGGCAACTACTGAGAAACATTGATTAAACTGTATGCCAATGTATCTTAAATGTTGATAACTACTGAGAAACATTGATTAAACTGTATGCCAGTGTATCTTAAATGCTGGTAACTACTGAGAAACATTGATAAATCTGTATGCCAATGTATCTTAAATGTTGGTAGCTACTGACAAACATTGATTAATCTGTATTCCAATGTATCTTAAATGCTGGTAACTACTGAGAAACATTGATTAAACTGCATGCCAATGTATCTTAAATGCTGATGAGTACTGAGAAACATTAACTAATCCGTATGCCAATGTACCTTAAATGCTGGTAACTACTGAAAAACATTTATTAATCTGTATATTAATATATCTTATATGCTGGTAATTACTGAGAAACATTGATTAATCTGTATGCCAATGTATCTTAAATGCTGATAACTACTGAAAAACATTGACTAAACTGTGTGTCAATGTATTTTAAATGCTGCCAACTACTGAGAAACATTGACTAAACTGTATGCCAATGTATCTTAAATGCTGATAACTACTGAGAAATATTGAGTAACCTGTATGCCAATGTATCTTAGATGCTGGTAACTACTGAGAAACTTTGATTAATCTGTATGCCGATGTATCTTATATGTTGGTAACTACTGAGAAACATTGATTAAACTGTATGCCAATGTATCTTAAATGTTGATAACTACTGAGAAACATTGATTAAACTGTATGCCAGTGTGTCTTAAATGTTGATAACTACTGAGAAACATTGACTAATCCATACGCCAATGTACCTTAAATGCTGGTAACTACTGAGAAACATTGATAAATCTTTATGCCAATTTATCTTAAATGTTGGTAGCTACTGAGAAACATTGACTAATCTGTAGGCCAATGTATCTTAAATGCTAACTACTGAGAAACTTTGATTAATCTGTATGCCAATGTATCTTAAATGCTGATGACTACTGAGAAACATTGACTAATCTGTATGCAATGTATCTTAAATGCTGGTAACTACTGAGAAACATTGACTAAATTGTATGCCAATGTATCTTAGATGCTGGTAACTACTGAGAAACATTGATTGAACTGTATGCCGATGTATCTTAAATGCTGATAACTACTGATAAGCACTGACTAATCTGTATGCCAATGTACCTTAAATGCTGATAACTACTGAAAAACATTGACTAAACTGTGTGCCAATGTATTTTAAATGCTGGTAACTACTGAGAAACATTGACTAAACTGTATGCCAATGTATCTTAAATGCTGATAACTACTGAGAAATATTGACTAACCTGTATGCCAATGTATCTTAGATGCTGGTAACTACTGAGAAACTTTGATTAATCTGTATGCCGATGTATCTTATATGTTGGTAACTACTGAGAAACATTGATTAAACTGTATGCCAATGTATCTTAAATGTTGATAACTACTGAGAAACATTGATTAAACTGTATGCCAATGTATCTTAAATGTTGGTAGCTACTGAGAAACATTGACTAATCTGTAGGCCAATGTATCTTAAATGTTGATAACTACTGAGAAACATTGACTAATCTGTAGGCCAATGTATCTTAAATGTTGATAACTACTGAGAAACATTGATTAAACTGTATGCCAGTGTATCTTAAATGTTGATAACTACTGAGAAACATTGACTAATCCATATGCCAATGTACCTTAAATGCTGGTAACTACTGAGAAACATTGATAAATCTGTATGCCAATTTATCTTAAATGTTGGTAGCTACTGAGAAACATTGACTAATCTGCAGGCCAATGTATCTTAAATGTTGATAACTACTGAGAAACATTGATTAAACTGTATGCCAGTGTATCTTAAATGTTGATAACTACTGAGAAACATTGACTAATCCATACGCCAATGTACCTTAAATGCTGGTAACTACTGAGAAACATTGATAAATCTGTATGCCAATTTATCTTAAATGTTGGTAGCTACTGAGAAACATTGACTAATCTGTAGGCCAATGTATCTTAAATGCTAACTACTGAGAAACTTTGATTAATCTGTATGCCAATGTATCTTAAATGCTGATGACTACTGAGAAACATTGACTAATCTGTATGCAATGTATCTTAAATGCTGGTAACTACTGAGAAACATTGACTAAATTGTATGCCAATGTATCTTAGATGCTGGTAACTACTGAGAAACATTGATTGAACTGTATGCCGATGTATCTTAAATGCTGATAACTACTGATAAGCACTGACTAATCTGTATGCCAATGTACCTTAAATGCTGATAACTACTGAGAAACATTGATTGAACTGTATGCCAATGTACCTTAAATGCTGGTAACTACTGAGAAACACTGACTAATCTGTATTATCTTAAATGCTGGTAACTACTGAGAAACATTGACTAATCTGTATGCCAATATAGCCTAAATGCTGGTAACTACTGAAAAACACTGACTAATTTGTGTGCCACTGTATCTTTAATGCTGGTAACTACTGAGAAACCTCATCCTATACAACCCTTCTTTATGACACATTTTACATCCACTACCAGTTCTAACTCACAATTGTCTCCTACTCATGCACTATTAGCTAGTAAGAACTCATTTTCTGTCAAAGCCCTTCAACTCTGGTTTTCAATTCCATATGACAGTAGGGCACTTAGAAATCAGCAGCTGATGTTGCTTTCCTTAAAGACTGAAGGCAGATATATAAAACAAGGTCTGTGTAATACAGGAACATGCACCAAAAAATGTATTGCAGCACCAGGAGATGTGTAATGTGTATAGTGCAGAAATAAGGAATGAGCCCAACGGTTTACCATTAGTTGTGCATATTGCACACAGGCGAACAGCAATTGGGCCAAAGGCAGTTTGCAAGATTTGAAAACGCTGAACAGAAAAAGGTTCAAATGTGTAATGAGCAAATGCCATTGACATTCGCTCATTGCACATTCGACATTGTCAGGTGGATTGCACTATAGTGCAATCTCGGAATTAGAATATTAAAGTAGGAAGGGTGCAGGGGGGCTTGCCCCCTGCTTTACACTTCTTTTTTTTTTCATTCGACATTAATGTTCGAAAAACAGCGAAACTGCTTTTCGATTTGCTGTTTTTTGAACATTATGAACTGTCGCTGGTTTCACTTTCATGGTTTCTAGTCGCTCATATGAGCATTCGAACCACTGTGATTCGGCTTTATAAAGGTAAACCGAGCCCAATATCTGATGCAGAAACATACTATGTGACACATGTAGAAGCAGAAAAGGTGCGGCATAACACAAGTAAGGCAGTCGTAAGTAAGGTATAATGCACTTTAGCTGCTCCATGTTCAAATCACCACAGGCAAAATCTAATACCACTTCCTTGCAAGCTATAGATCCCTTTCTATGATCCAGGAAACTCATACCATGTATTTAAACTTATTAGAAACACTAACCATCCACCCCAATATCATATTCATGGGTGACTTTAATTACTCTGCTATTAACTGGGAATCCTATATGACACCAAATGTACATGCATAGCAATTCCTGGATTTTGTAAACACAGGTGCAACTGTACGTGCATCAGAGTTACAGCGACAAGTGGATGTGTGTCTTGTCCCAGACGATGGCATTGGGACTTCCACAGGGACTGTGCCAGGGAAGGCAGATAACAGTTCAAAGCAAGCAGGGCTTGGTAATTGCTCCAGTTCTGTTACTACTTCTGCTACATGTTCAGGGGCTTTGTCGAAGGCCCACTTGTCTGCAGTTACAGCAATGGATGATTTACAACATGGAGGCACTAGCACAGGCGCACGTCCTAAAACACAATGAGGGAAGCAACATTTTTTGGAGATGTTGCCTGCCCCCATGAAAAAAAAGGGGGCATGGAAAAGGTCACTAAGCGAGGATCGGATTGTGGACAAAAGGAGGAAGATGTTGGACTGACTGGTAGTGGTTTGGACTCTGGTATTGTGTATAATTTATCTACATATGTTTTAAGTGAAGATGAGTTGATGGTTTTAAATAGGGGACTGACCTTTGTACCTAGCAATAGCAGTGTTTACAATGAAATTGTGATGGATATAATGCTGTTTAGCCGCAATGTAGCCTTGAAAATTATGTTTGGAGGGAATGATAAGGGTGATAGGATGTTAAGAAAACCAAGCTGTTACATTCCACCATTAATGCCAGCCTTAAACCTATTTATTAGTGGTTGTGAACAAGATCTGATAAGGTATTTTGTGGAGGGTGAAAAAAGTAAGTTTTATAATTTAACTCCATCACAAAGGATAGCTCTAAAAGGTTTAAGTATGAATAAAGAACTAACGATAAAACCGGCCGATAAAGGAGGAGCAATTGTTGTGCTAGACTCAACTTGGTATACTGGCAAATTAAGAGAGATGTTGTCAGATGAAGGCACGTATGTCAGGATTAATCCCTTAGGTGTAAAACAAGCTATAGATAGGGTGCACCAGGGCCTGCGGAAGTTACAGTTTGAGATGAAAATCACTGAGGCAATGTGTGACTTCCTTTGGGTAGAAAAAGCAGTCACGCCTGTTTTTAAGGCACTCCCCAAAATTCATAAATCTATGGTCAACCCACCCCTTAGACCCATTGTATCAGGCAGGGGGTGGGTTACTGAAAACATTTCTATATGGTTGGAACATTTCCTAAAACCGTTTGTAGATGGGGTTGATAGTATACTGAAGGACACAGGTGATTTTTCGATGAAACTGGGTAAAGTGAAATGTAATAACAGAGTTCTGATGGTGACTTTGGATGTTAACAACTTATTCACTGTCATTAACAACAACTATGGAGTTGACATGATAGGTACTTTTTTGTGGGACTCAGAGGTAACAGATGACAAGATTAATTTAACAAAGGAATTGTTAATGTTTGTCCTGGAGAATAATGTATTCATAGGTGCTGATTCTGTGTATAGACAGGCGCAGGGGGTTGCCATGGGTACCCCCTGTGCCAACACCTATGCTAATCTTGTTCTCTCCCAGTGGGAGAAGACCTCTGTACTACATAATAGGAAATGGAAGGTGTACATTAAGATGTATGTACGTTTTGTAGATGATGTCTTCATCTTGTGGGATGGGGACATGAATCTACTGCATCAGTTTGTAGAATATTTACATTCTACGACTACATTTTTTAGATTTACAATCAAAGCTTCTATCCATTCCATAGACGTTTTGGATGTCAATATAGAACAAAGGGGTGACAGTTTCATATCCAGGTTATATAGAAAAGAATGCTGGAAAAACACGCTATTAGCATATGATAGCATGCACCCACGTTACACTTATACCAACATAGTACAGGGGCAAGCCAGTAAGATCTCTAGAATATGTTTGGAAGAAGATTATGAGGATGAACTGGTTAAATTAAAGGGGTGTTTACAACAGAGGGGTTACCATAGTAACAAAGTGAATAGAATTATAAATCATAGTAAAGGCTTTAGGAGTACCAAATATAAACCTTGGATAAGGCGTAATACAACAGAAGTTGCCACCACTGATGATAGATCTATAGCTTTGAGTGGCCCAGAACTGATGTTTACGTACAGCAGTAATATAGGGGATATCTGTAACATCATTCGGAATAATTGGAATATCTTGATGAGTGATGAACGTATAAAAGGTATAGTAGGGAGCAACCCAAACTTCAGATACAGAAGGAACAAAAATTTGAAGGACTTATTGTGTAAAGAAAGAATAAATGGTAACAACATGATGATCACAACAATGGGAACAGTTCCATGTGGGAGATGCAAAGCTTGTCCATACATCAATAGGTTAACTAGCTTTGAACATCCAGTTACGCATACGCAGTTTATATTGAAAGGAAGGGCCACTTGCCGTACCACTGACATTGTTTACTTAGCAGAGTGTGATCAATGCCCCGGTTTTTATGTGGGGAAAACCAATCAAATGTTGAAGGCTAGGATTTTACAGCATATATCCTGTATAAGGAACAGTGATGTAAATAATGCTTTGAGCAGGCATGTGATGGATAACCCCACACATAGATTTGTTTTTAGAGCTATAGAGAATGTTAAATTAAACAACAGAGGTGGCAATGTGAAGCATTTAACAGAGTTAGCAGAGTCCAGGTGGATTATTGAGCTAATGGCCAATAGGAAACCTGGGCTCAATGATGGGATACCTGTAAAACCTACCCTCCAGAATAGACGGATATTTCATTGATTGCTATTGGCTGTTGTTTATTTTAAAAAAGAGTTGTTTTAATGAGAGATTTATCTGACGAAGGGAAATATCCCGAAAGCGCTCATCTTGTGGTTTATCTTGTGGTTTTATTTAATAAAAGTTCAAAGGAATAGCAGTGCCCTACCGCGTTTTTTCTGATGTTTTTTCTGATAACTACTGAGAAACATTGACTAAACTGTATGCCAATGTATCTTAAATGCTGATAACTACTGAGAAATATTGACTAACCTGTATGCCAATGTATCTTAGATGCTGGTAACTACTGAGAAACTTTGATTAATCTGTATGCCGATGTATCTTATATGTTGGTAACTACTGAGAAACATTGATTAATCTGTATGCCAATGTACCTTAAATGATGGAACCTACAGAGAAACATTGACTAATCCATACGCCAATGTACCTTAAATGCTGGTAACTACTGAGAAACATTGATTAAACTCTATGCCAATGTATCTTAAATGTTGATAACTACTGAGAAACATTGATTAAACTGTATGGCAGTGTATCTTAAATGCTGGTAGCTACTGAGAAACATTGATAAATCTGTATGCCAATGTATCTTAAATGTTGGTAGCTACTGAGAAACTTTGATTAATCTGTATGCCAATGTATCTTAAATGCTGATGACTACTGAGAAACATTGACTAATCTGTATGCAATGTATCTTAAATGCTGGTAACTACTGAGAAACATTGACTAAATTGTATGCCAATGTATCTTAGATGCTGGTAACTACTGAGAAACATTGATTGGACTGTATGCCGATGTATCTTAAATGCTGATAACTACTGATAAGCACTGACTAATCTGTATGCCAATGTACCTTAAATGCTGGTAACTACTGAGAAACACTGACTAATCTGTGTGCCACTGCATCTTAAATGCTGGTAACTACTGAGAAACACTGACTAATCTGTATTATCTTAAATGTTGGTAACTACTGAGAAACATTGACTAATCTGTATGCCAATATAGCCTAAATGCTGGTAACTACTGAGAAACACTGACTAATTTGTGTGCCACTGTATCTTTAATGCTGGTAACTACTGGGAAACCTCATCCTATACAACCCTTCTTTATGACACATTTTACATCCACTACCAGTTCTAACTCACAATTGTCTCCTACTCATGCACTATTAGCTAGTAAGAACTCATTTTCTGTCAAAGCCCTTCAACTCTGGTTTTCAATTCCATATGACAGTAGGGCACTTAGAAATCAGCAGTTGATGTTGCTTTCCTTAAAGACTGAAGGCAGATATATAAAACAAGGTCTGTGTAATACAGGAACATGCACCACAAAATGTATTGCAGCACCAGGAGATGTGTAATGTGTATAGTGCAGAAATAAGGAATGAGCCCAACGGTTTACCATTAGTTGTGCATATTGCACACAGGCGAACAGCAATTGGGCCAAAGGCAGTTTGCAAGATTTGCAAATGCTGAACGGAAAAAGGTTCAAATGTGTAATGAGCAAATACCATTGACATTCGCTCATTGCACATTCGACATTGTCAGGTGGATTGCACTATAGTGCAATCTCGGAATTAGAATATTAAAGTAGGAAGGGTGCAGGGGGGCTTGCCCCCTGCTTTACACTTTTTTTTTTTTTTTCATTCGACATTAATGTTCGAAAAACAGCGAAACTGCTTTTCGATTTGCTGTTTTTTGAACATTAAGAACTGTCACCGGTTTCACTTTCATGGTTTCTAGTCGCTCATATGAGCATTCGAACCACTGTGATTCGACTTTATAAAGGTAAACCGAGCCCAATATCTGATGCAGAAACATACTATGTGACACATGTAAAAGCAGAAAAGGTGCGGTGTAACACAAGTAAGGCAGTCGTAAGTAAGGTATAATGCACTTTAGCTGCTCCATGTTCAAATCACCACAGGCAAAATCTAATACCACTTCCTTGCAAGCTATAGATCCCTTTCTATGATCCAGGAAACTCATACTATGTATTTAAACTTATTAGAAACACTAACCATCCACCCCAATATCATATTCATGGGTGACTTTAATTACTCTGCTATTAACTGGGAATCCTATATGACACCAAATGTACATGCACAGTGATTCCTGAATTTTGTAAACACAGGTGCAACTGTACTGGATCTGGCCCTCACGAATATGGGAGAGTGCTGCATACCCCCTACTGTAATGCCTTCCTTGGTAAGGTCAGACCACAAACTGGTCTTCTTTGAAGTAAAAATAAAATCTGGACCCCAGCTAAATCTGTAATATTCAGGAATTATTCTGAGGCTAACCTCCTGCTATTAAATTCAAACTTTGCAAAATTTTAAGCCCCCATAAACCCTGAGAAAACCTCTGCCTATGCAGAGCTGTTCACAGAAACTCTGTACAAGCATGTTAATAGCTGCATACAGGCAGCTGTACCCACTAGGAAGCAGTACAAGACTAACTCAAAAAACAAGCCACCCTGGTGGAATTACAAAATCAATAGGCTGTATAACAGGAATAAGAAAACCATCTCAAAAATTAGGAGGTGCAGCATCCAGCAGGATAAAAGCACTCTCATCAAACTAAACAAACAACTCAGAGGACAAATAAAGCCTACTAAACCCAAATTTGAGGTATGTTTGGCCTCCCAGGCCAAGGATAACCACAAAGCATCCTTTAGCTATATCCGCAACCTCAAAGGCAATACGCAATTGTGTGCAGAGCTCATTGTAAATGGAGTCACCTATACTGAGCCAGAAGACATAGCAAACCTCCTGGCTGATAAATTCAGTTCCAACTTTACCCATCTCTCCCGCTCAACCTTCCCTCAGGAAATATCATTAAATATAACTCCCTCTACTATCACTATGGAACAGGTACTTAATGCTCTCTCTAAGACCAAGATCATTGCATCAATGGGCCCAGACAATATCTCAGAATGCCTTCTAAATAGCAAAAAACATGACCTATCAGGGCCTATGGAATTACTATTTAACTGTAGCCTCCAAATAGGTTTCATGCCTCATGAATGAAGAAAGACAACAGCTGTCCCTCTGCACAAGGTTGGGCCATCTACAGTCCCTGGAAACTACAGACCCATACGTCTCAGTAGTTTTATATGTAAAGCCATGGAAAGAATTATCATGGAGATGATCACTAGAGGTATAGTAAACCTCCAGACACTGGACCCAACCCAGTTTGGTTTTGTCAAGGGAAGATCATGCCTACTTAACCTGGTGGACTTCTTTGAGAAGGTCACCAGAGCAATGGACAAGGGCAAAATTATTCACACTGCCTTCCTTGACGTGGCCAAGACATTTGACACAATACTCCACTCAGGCATTGTTGACAAACTCAAGAGGTTAGGCACAAGCTTGTATGTCACCCAGTGGATAGCAAACTGGCTCAGAGACAGGACCCAGGAAGTTAGAATTGGGGAGTCCACCTCTACGATGATGCCAGTCACAAGTGGAGTCCCTCAGGGATCAGTCCTTGGACCGCTCCTTTTTGGAATTTACTTCTCAGACGTCAAGGCCAATGTTAGTGGTCTCTGACTAACTAACTTTGCAGATGATTGCAAATTAGGAGCTGTCACTGAATCTCACATTGACACAAATGTTCTCCAGGAGGGGCTGACAAAGACAAACAACTGGTGTCAGAGCCATGGATTAAAACTAAATGCCAAGAAATGCATAATAGTATCCTTTGGGAAGTCGTCCATTCCTGGTAACTATCATATTGACAACACATCCCCTCAGAGCTGACCCAGTAATCAGGGACTTAGGGACATCCATGAATAGTAATCTAGCCTTTGACCATCATGTGTCTACAGTGGTGAGGAAATCTTTCTATATTGCATAACTTATAAACAAAGATATGTCATCTAAGTCCAAGGAAGTCATTGTTCCACTGTATTTGGCATTCATTAGACCTATCATTGAGTACAATGCCCCTTTTGGTATGTACCTAATCAGGCATATCAAACAATTGGAACATCCACAGAGGTTCCCCACTAAAAGAATACAGGGCATAAGTAAAATGTCCTATGCAGACTGCATCAAGGTGCTATCCCTGTATTCTATCTCCTACAGGCTTTTGAGGGGAAATCTATGCCTAGCATATAGGGCATTGTCAGACCCCACTCTGATGTACCTCCTGTATATTCACAAAACAAACAGCACCAGAATTACCCATTCTTAAGACTTAAACCTTGCTTGTGATATAAATAGGTTCTGCTGGAGAGATAGGTATGTATCCCAGAGACTATCCCAATTTATGGAACAGGCTCCCCATCCTTGTGAAGCAGAGTTCTTCCCTAACCCAATTCAAGTACAACTTGGAAAATTGGATGGGAAACCAGAAATTCATCCGTGGTTTGGCATCTATGTCTCTAATAGACACAGGTAACCTGTAAATGGTTCATCTCCCAAATCCTTGCTTACACTTATCAAGGGTATCAGAACTTGTCAGAGATTTGGAATGTATGGCTAGGCTTAAAAAGGCCCTTGTGGTCATTAGCCTAGTAAACACCTATGAACCTATGAATATAGCGTGAAAGAACAGGCACTGTGTAATACATATAATACAGTCACAAGTACTGTGTAACAAGCAATACAATAAAAGGCACCAAGGAACATATGTAGTTCAGGAACAGGGACTATGTAACACAATGTATAGGAAAACGGACTCTGTTACATATGTAGTGCAGGAACGGGTAATGTGTCACAAGTATGATGCAGAAACATACTATGTAACAGTTACAGTTGTTAATGTAGTACAGCAGCAGGTACTATGTATCACACATAGTTCAGGAACACACACTATGTAACACAGTACAAGAATGCAAATGAAATAACATGAAGTAAAGGACCAGGAAATGTGTAATGCATATAATGTTGAAAGAGTCTATTTGTCACATATTTTGTACAGAAACATACAATGTGACATATGTAGGACTGGAAAAGGCACTATTTAACACATATAGTGCAGCCACAAGTAATGTGTAGTGCATGTAATACAAATACAGGTGCTGTTTAACAAGTAGTTCAGGAGCATAGGAAAAGGGACTTTATCATATGATGTTTGGAAATAGCCAATGTGTCACATGTGTGATGCATACTGTGTAACACATATACTTTTTGCCATGTAGTATAGCAACAGATACTATGTATCATACATAGTTCAAGAACATTCACTATGTAACACATATAGCATAGGAAAATGAATAAAGTAATAAATAGTGCAGGGCCAGGAAATATGTAATACAAATTTAGAAATTGGTAATGGGTGATACACATAATACATTAACACATTATGTGGCAAAGGTAATACACAAAAATACACTGTGTAACATATTTAGTGCAGAACAATGTACTGTGTAATGTGTGGAGTTAAGGAAAAGATACTGTATAACATATTTAGCATTGGAAATGGGACTCTATTAAACACCTAGTGCATGAGTAGGTAATGCATCAAATGTGTGATGCAGAAACATACTGTCTAACAAATATAATTTGTAACACATAGTATGGGAATGGGAATCATGTAACATAGTTCAGGAGCCTGCTTTATGTTATATATGTAGTCCAGGTACAGGCACCATGCAAAGCATGTCATGCAAGGTCAGGTACTATGTCAAATGTGTAGTATAGGAAAAAGTACTAAATAACAGAAGAGGTGCAACTGTAGTACAGGAACAGGTACTATGCAATGTTATAGAAAAACAAATAAAATATAACGCTTGTAGTACAGGAACAGATACTGTGTAACATATGCAATAGAGGAACAGATATTATATAACACATACAGTGCAGAAGCAAGAACTGAATAACACATATACTACAAGAACAAGTACCACAAATCACATAGTGCAGGAACAGGAGCTGTGTAGCACATGTAGTGCAGCAACAATCACAATGTAATATGTGCAGAAACAGGCAATGGCACAGTGCAGGAAGACACTCTGACACATTATCCAGGAATTGGTACTGTGTGACTGAAATAATGGAGGAAGAGGTACTGTGTGACACATATAATACAAGAAGAGGTATGCCACTACCGAGTAACTCATGTAATGCAGGAGCAGGCACCATGCCACACATACTACAAAAAGAGGCACTGTGTAACATATGTAGTATAAGAACAGGCACTGAGTAGCACACGTACTAGGGGAAAAGATGCTGTGTAATATATGTTGAGCAAAAACAGGCACTATGTCACAAATGCAGTACAGGAACATGCACTGCATAGCACATGCAATGCAGGAAAAGACACTATGTAATATCTGCAGTGCAGGAATATGAACTGGATAACACATGTAAAGCAGGAACAGGGACTGAGTAACATGCATAGTGCAAGAACAGGTCATGTGTTTTACATGTAATACTTGAACAGGCATCATATGGCACAGACAATACAGGAAAACGCACTGCAGTGCATATGCAGTACTGTGCCTTGTGCAGGAAAATGTAATGCAATACATTCAGTGCTGGAGCAGGAATTGTGTAACATGTGAAGTGCAGGAACAGGCACTGTGTAACACACAGTGCAGGAACATAAACTTTGACCCATGTAGAGCAGGGATTTTTTAAAATATGTAATGCAGGAACAGATACTGTTTAACAGGTACTTTGTAACATGCGTTACAGCAACAATTGTAACAATGCTGCAGAGTGCAATATGTAATGCAATAACAGACATTGTGTAACACGTATAGTGCCAGAATAGGGTACTGTGTGAAATGTAGTGTAGTAACAGGCACTGTGTATCACCTACACTATATAAATAGGTACTCTGCAACACATGTAATATAGGAATGAGGGATATGAAATTAATAATTGCCAAAAAAGCAGCAATGGAAAAATAAACCAATAATACATACAACTCCCCCTACTTAATCCTCCACAAAAATGAATGTGCAAGCCAAAACTAATCAGATAAAGATTTATTAAATGAATGAACCAAGGTTAAGCACTTTTACAAAATGAATTAAGAGCTGTTTAGGACCTGCTCCATCCATTCAGTGATGCATACAAATAGATACATTTCCAGCAGCTTCCATTCAGTGATTTCCCCAACTCATACAAGCAGTTCAATAAGCTACAATTGGATGTTTTGTCTTAGTTTCCCAGCCACTGTCATCACATCCCAGAAAACCATAATTTGATTTTCTGAAAGACTGTTTAGCGACACAGTATGAGGTGCTCTTTTGGTATTGTTTTCTAGAATGTAACAAATGTAGAGCTATGGCTGGAACAGAAACTGGATTAATGGGTATAATGAGAAAGTGTTTGAAGTGGTCTGGTACACTACTTATGGTGACCGAATGACTGAATATGTGGCAAGCAGTCTGGAATGTTGCTCAGTATGTATATATATATATATATATAGATATATATATATATATATATATATATATATATATATATATATATATATATATATATATATATATATATATATATATATATATATCTACACACACACACACACACACATATATATATATATATATATATATATATATCATTGGCAAGCAATAGGTATGCTACTAAAGTTTGTGCTGTATTTAGTGGAAAATTTATAGTACAACTGTGGCAAAAAAGTAGAAGCTAAGATTTCCAAAGGTGGCAACAACAAGGAAAAGGTGAAAATGGGAACTGGTACTGATGCTGCAATGGGAAATTCTGTGTCGAGTACAAGTCAAGGTTGTTACCTCAGAAGTTGCAAATGGGAGCTAAAAAACAACCACTGATCAGTGTCACACCCATGACCCAACCTTTTTAAGGGGCTGTTAGTAGCATTAAACAAGAGATGACTATTTCCTCAGAAACAACAACCAAGAATTTATAAAAATGCACTGCAGCCCTGGATGATGAAATTGTATACAACAGGAGCAGCAATGGATTTCTTAGTATTAAATTGCTATTTAATACTAAGAAAGATTTTGCAGTACATTTTAGCTGTAAAAGTTCTTATAACAAGTTTAGAGTGATAGAGGCAATATACATGTGACAGTAGAAGAAAACTGTAATATGACATAATTTCACCTACATGTACTGATTGTATACTATAAGGGCCATGAACTACTAGAACTTTAATATATTTAGCAATGTGATGAGAGCCCAGAGTGAGTGATGTTTTGTTGAATCTGTGAAGTTCACTAGTGATTGTGACTGACAACAAATATATAAGGTCAATGAGAGAGATTCAGGGAAAGGTTATACACATGTTAAAGAGTATAGGATCTGAGGTTTGAGAAGAAGCTGAAAAGTTGGGCAAAGTTGTTTAAAACTGAAATAATAATAAAACGCAGCCTTGGGTGCCACAAACAAGAACTTTAATGTATGTTTAAGCACTTTCGTTCAATATGAACTTCTTCAGACACACATACTAAATAATGTTTTAAAAAACACGCCAAACGCAGACAATCATATACTTAAAGTCATACCAACCTACTATACATATTTAACAAAGCATAAAAATGCATAAAAATGATTAAAATATAAATATAAATGATACTAATCTTGATAATATAACTATATTTTAAAGAAACTCTACTTCAATCATTAAAATTGGTTTAACAGAAATCACCTCATTTAAGCCAGGAAAAACAGTTGCATTGAGTAAAAGAATGCATAGTATAAACATTCTGTTATGTGCAGGGATTTTAAGAAATTTTCTTTTTATATTTTGGAAAAAATCCATGTGCCTGAAAGGGGTGTTGATTAGGAGCTTCAAGTGGAATGTAGGGAGTATGTGTGGCAAGTTTTACTCAATTATCAAGATTAGTATCATTTATATTTATGCATTTTTGTGTATTTTAAAGCTCTTGCTTGTGCCATCAGAGGCTGCATTTTATTATTTTTCATAGTAACAGTACACTGCCAATCGCATTTTAGTTATTTAGTTAAAACTGAAACAATGAAAGCTTACCCTATGATTTTCTTCCTTAGACAAGGAAGAGAGGACAAAACAGTTGATATTGACTCAGAAAGGGTTCAATATATATATATAAATATATATATAAATATATATATATAAATATATATATATATATATATATATATATATATATATATATATAGAGAGAGAGAGAGAGATACAGTGTGTGAGTCTATGTGCATGCATCACAAGTCAGATGGGTCCTTGAATCATTTCCTAGCTAGGCTGTAGACTATCATATAACAGTGAGGTGTGTGAGCTCTTATTGTAGTTGGAGAGATCATGATAAAGAGGGATAAGGTACCTGTTTACAGGGTTCATAAAGTTTAGAGTACGACTTGTGTTATATCAGCATGAAAATCCAGTACAAGTAAGCTTCATAGATTCATAGGTTGCATTACAGGGGACTGTTGAGGAACATAGCCCATATTCTTAGTGGAAGCCTTAAGTGAAAATATTATTCATATATTAACAATTCTAGTATGCATCACTTATTAGTAAACACACTGTACTATCTTCCCACCTACTGTACTCTAATCTTTTTCCTTAGAAGCAAGAATGATTTGTTAAGTTTGTATGGCTCCTCTGCGTTTCATCACAGCAGTTGTTAAGGGCAAATGGATGCTTTAAATCATGTTTGCATTCTTCTTCTGAAACTGGTTTAAGAAGATGAAAAATAAATGCATTTTGAATTGTATTTTTATGTTATTGCTTCTGATAACAAGTCAGACTTTATGATACATTGCGTTCCTTATTGATTACAGGGTATTACATTTTGCAATGTGCTTAGTCTAGTTGATATTTTCAACTTTATCTGTGTACCTTAATAAGTTCATAGTTTACACATTATTAATAGGCATATTGTATAGAAGGGGTCTATGTTCAGCTATCGAATTAAAATGTCAGCAAACGGCTAATCATCGAACGCTAAACACTGAATGCAGAAATTACCAAAAAGCTTATCTTCAAAAATAATATCACAGAATGGCCATAGTTGGCCAACAACCAGGAAGTACCCTGATGCATAAGGTAAGCTAAACAAACTCTTTTAGAAAATTTTCCCTATTCCCTAGTATAGTGTAATCTTGGAGTTGACAAGGTGATTTTATGAAGGCCATTCATGATGTTGGCCAACTATGGCCATTCAACTGTATTATTTTCAAAGATAAGCTTGTTCATAATTTCCACTTTTGGTGTTTAACGTTCAATGATTAGCTCTACACTGAAATTTTAATGTGATGGCTGAAAATAGACTGGTATAGAAGACCTCAGCAAATTCTAGCCACTGCAGCCCAATTAACAAGTAAATAAATTAGCTTTTCAATAAAGCTGAAACACACTACATGTCTCAAGTATGAAATGTAATATAGTCCACGACAGCCACAACATATCACCATTCAGAGTGACTCCAGTGGCAAATTGTAGCACAGTCCACAACTGTTACAGTACAGCTCCACTCTGCTTTTCAAACATAAGTGTACAGAAACAACAAAGCAAAAGGATGTAAAAGGAACTGTAGGTGACACCTATATTGTTTGACAAAATACATATGCATGTGCACACACACACACACACACATACACACACACACACACACACACACACACACACACACACACACACACACACACACGCAAGCACACATCTACAACCAAGGATACATGTAGACACTTATAAACGTAAATGCATGTGCATGCAGACAGAAACACACAGGCATGAAGGCATGCCTGTGTATACATAAATGTATTTGGATATGCATCTGTGTGTGTGTGTGTGTGTGTGTGTGTGTGTGTGTGTGTGTGTGTGTGTGTGTGTGTGTGTGTGTGTGTGTGCAGGCATTTGTGTGTATTTAAATGTATGCAATAGATACAGTTCAACAAATATTTCAACAGCAGCCATTGCCTCTGTTCTGTGAGATAACAAAGAACACTAGATAGGCATTCCTAACTGTCTAGCTATTAGCATTAAGTTTTAGTAAAATATCCTATCAACAATCCTCTAGGAATGAACATGTCTGCTTCAGTATGAATTTTGACTCTGCTGATGTACTTCAGTCAAATTTCTGTGCAAAGCAGATGATTCTTGTTACATATGCAGATATAAGAATAGGTACATGCCATATATACCAGGAGGCATAAGGAATGCCATCAGGGACTTTATTTATATATACTGACAACTTTACTCCACAAAAACAAACAGAGCACTCATCTCAATATTTGCTGCTACAAGTGTTCTTCTTCTTCTTGCTTTTTCCCGGTTAGGGATCACCACAGCAGATCACCTGTCCACTCATGATTGGCAGCAGAGTTTTACAGTGTCGAGTTGCCAGCTCGGTGCCCAACCTTCCACAGAAGGCACACACATGCACACACTCAAACCTAAGGCCAATTTAGAGTGTCCAATCCACCTACAGCATGGCTTTGGGATGTGGGAGGAAACCCACGCGACCACAGGGAGGACATGCAGACTGTGCACAGAAGGCAATCCAGCTGAGGATTGAACCGGAGAACCTCTTGCTGTGAAGCGGTAACGCTAACTGCTGCACCACCGTGGCCACCCCACAAGTGTTAACAAGTGTTAACATTCACAAAAGCAAATGTCAACTGTTTACTGAATACTCCTCTGCAATACATTACACAGAAACATAAAGAACTGAATTGTCTATATTATAACCCACCTACTGTCCCATAGAAAGCAGATTCATGATGAAAGTTGCAGCTCTGTTGCATTACACCAAGTTCTTTAGATATGTCAGCCATGAAGTCTGAGAAACTTGTCAGATCAGATTACAATTACCCAGCAATGTAATCAAGGTGTCTCATTACATAGCACCTGAAGGTACTTTAACACCTTATTAAGAACTAACTAAATAAATAAAGCATATGCCTCTGCAGGCATGTGTTACTGAGATTTTTCACACTCCAGAAGTATGTGCCAGTACCATTTTCACAAAGTAGATGAGTGTGAAAATGCAATCAGCACAGTGGTTATTTGTCAGAATTAGTGGAGAGAAAAAAATACATGTTTAAGAGTGTTGTTCTCATAGTTCTTACACTCATGACATTTTTCTAATATGCTATACATTATTGTTTGATTTCTTTTTTGCTTTGTTCCTGTCTTTAATCTAGACTACCAGGCACACAAATGAAAATCTCCTCTGCACACACATTATATATATATATATATATATATATATATATATATATATAAATATATATATATATATATATATATATATATATATATATATATATATGTATATTGTTACCTGTCACCTTCTGTGCAAGTACACAAACCATCTATCCCGCTACTTCTTTTAAAACATACACACACACACACACACACACACACACACACACACACACACACACACACATAACATATTGTGGGATTAATTACACATTTGGTATATAGCATGAGTGAAACAAATGAAGAATAAAAATGCACAGTCTTTACACGGATTGATTCAAGCCATAAACGGTAAACATAGCAGGTTTAATCAGATACACTGGTAACTATGGAATTTCTAAAAGTCTAACGGTCTCACTGGTGTTTTGTCAGAAAGTAGGGAGCACGTGTTTTGATTGCAAAGAAGGTGAAAAAGTCTTTTGAAAGGCTAAAACGAGAACAGATCCACAAGCACAGTATTTCACAGTCTTTTTGAAGATTTGCAAAAAAAGATCTGAATAATTAAAAAGTCAGAAGAAATATATAGCCTTTGTAAAGGCTCTTCTCTACCTCATCCAGATTCTTTGAAAGTTACAGGTGCTTTGGCAGGGGCCAATAGAGTGATGCACTCGCCTATGGTTCAACAGCAATGAAGTAGCTTCTGGAAAACATAAATTACGAGAAACTAATCAGTCCTCATAATTATCAGAGTGTTTACATAGGTCAGCACATCATTTGAAAATTATTCTATTCTATGTACTTAAATGGTCACTTATAATCTAAATCTATGTATTGCCTTACCAGGGTTTATTCACTGACTAAGAATATATATAAATTCACTGCTAACAAGGGATCTGAACATAAAATATCAACAAAATTTTGATTCTTCCTAAGATGTTTGTTTGCTGTTACACCCAGATTTAATTAGAAGATACATTTACGTAAGCTAATAGAACAAGAGATAAATACATACCTCAGCATGGCTAAGTGCTGACAGATCAGATGAAAAAACAAACCCTTAGCAAAAATACAAAAAAAAGTCACTAACATCACTATAACTACAATAACTGGCTTGTGTGTTGTGTGTGTATATATATATATATATATATATATATATATATATATATATATATATGTATTTATTTATTTATTTATTACTTTTGAAAATGGGCAGCAGGATTGGGGGTATGGCTCAGTGATTCAGTGGTTAATATGTGTTCTCTCACTGGTTTTGGGGTGCCTTCTGTGCAGGTGACACATGTCCTTCATGAAACCATGTAAATTGTTGCTTGGTACTCTGGTTTCCACTCAGAACAAAAAATAAATGCTATAGTGGAATCTGCAATCACCATAATCCTCCATATATCTGTATGTCATATGTCATATGTCAATGTATGTGTGTGTGTGTGTGTGTGTGTGTGTGTGTGTGTGTGTGTGTGTGTGTGTGTGTGTGTGTGTGTGTGTGTCTGTGTGTGTGTCTGTGTTTCTTGCAATGTGCTGGCATCTCTTTCTCTTCCTTGCAACCAGTGAGTGCCAGGATATTCACAGATTTCCATGACAATTCACTGAACTGGATTAAGTAAATAATGGGTTGGGAGGGTGGCCTAATGGTTAAGGTGTTTACCTTACAAACACAAGGTGAGGGTTTGAGTCTCACAAGGTGTAATTGGCTAGGCCTGCAATGGCTTGCAAGGGCAGTTAGCCTAGTATGGAACTATGAATAAATGAATGTTTGTGAGCAGGGACCTGGGGCCTTTTTACAGATACAATCTGGTTACATAATGATCAAAAATAATGACTTGAAGCACACAGTTCCTTATATCATATGAAGACAGACATGACAAAGCTTCAGAATAGATTCATAGGTTGGTATGAAAATAGTTCGAGGCAACATCCTACCATCTTCAAAGAAGACAAAAGAGCCATTACCATCACTATGAATCGTGCCACAATACAACCAAATAATAATTGACTTTAACTATTAGATTAGTTATTTATTTATTTCTAGGAGAGGGTGGTGCAACTTATCAGCCTGGGACAAGATGACTGACAGACCTACCTCCTTTTCGAGCGATGGACTGCATCTTTCTACTCCTGTCTTCCATATACTGGCTGACATTTCTCCACCCCTCATAGTACCCTTTTTAGGCAAGGTCAGTCTCCTCGAGCCACTGATATAGTCAGACAAAAATAAAACTATATAAAAGTAGAGCAGCTCGATTAAAAAAGCCTGAAAAGAAGTTGCACTCTTGACAGGCCTTCCTTGCCCTTGCAAGTATAGAGATCAGCATCATTAAAGAAACATGGTTTCAGTAAAGTGACAGCATCCCTTAATGTTAGTTTTCAATGCCTAGCACTTGTTCAGACTCGCCTCCAAAACTTACTGTGTTACTGTTGGCAGTATTTCCATAATCCTTAGAGGCAAAATCAAATCAAAAACTCATAATGCAAGGCAATCACATTGCACTCCTCCTTATCTTACTTATCATCAATAAAAATCTGTACCACATGCCAGTCAACTACAAAATCCCCTCCATTTCACTTACAGCCAATGAGGGCATGTTTAAACAAATTGGAATCCCTCTCCATTGATCCTAATATTATTCTTGTCTGCAGTTTCAGCTATCCTGCTATTAACTGGGAAACCACCACTATAACAAATAAGTATGTACAGCAATTCTTATATTTCATAACTGCTAGCTCCTTAGATCTGTTTGTTTACATTCCAGATAGGAGCTGGATCTAGTCCTCACTAATATAACCCCACTGTAATTCATCTGTAGTGGTGCTGCGGTAGCATTGTCGCCTCACTGTGACTAAACCACCCTCCCAAGGTTTTGTCCCTTCTGAAAGAAAAAAAGGCATCTACCTGATAGTATATTTTTTAACCTGCCATCCAATAAAAGAGTATTCCAATGCTTTTGAACAAGATTTATGAAAAAAAAATGTTTTACTCCCAAAACTAGTTGTAAACCTGAAAGGCCCTTTAGAACCATTCGTAGTCTTATATTTTAATAAATGCATTCTGTCCATACGTTTTGTTGAATCACAGATCTTTACAATATCAGCTTGTTTATATCCCCTATCACAAAATCTCTTTACCATATCTTTGTGCCTCATTGTTTTATGCCAACTCAGAAGAACAAATTATTTTTAACCTTAAAAACTGTGATTTAGTTATATTCCTTATCACATGAGAAGGATGACAACTGCAAGACAGTATCAGTCTGGGGGAAATTTCCTGAAGATTTTATTATTCAATGTCCCATCCTCTTTAACAATAACCATCACATCCAGAAAAGTGATTTGTCTAGGGTCATAATGTACACTAAACTGAATACCCCATTTGTTATCATTTAAATATTCAACAAATTATAATAAATATGGGATATCTGACCTCCAGATCAACCAGCAGTCATCTAAATATCTTCTCCATGGATTATAAATAAATATTATGGGACTCATCATAAATAAGCTGTTCTTCAATAAAGCCCATAAAGAGGTCTGCATAAATTGTGCAAATGACGGCCTCATGGCCATATCCTCAGTTGTAAAAAATATTTGTCTTTAAAATAAAACCCATTTTTAGTCAACACATTTTTAGTCAAACAACAGAAATGTGTTGAAACCTGGGTTGTATGTAGAAGCCAGGCTCAACCAATATTCCAAAGCCATCAGTCACGCCTAGTGAGGAATGTTAGTGTGTAAGGCTTTAACACCCAGAGAGTATAAAAGCCATCCAAGAGCCAATTGCATATATTCTATAATGGTCAGGAATTTCTTAATATCCCAAAATCTAAAATGGACCATACTCAATAAAGGTTTAATGTGAAAGAAATTCAGATAGTGGTTCTATCAATGACCCTTTACCCAAAACAATGGGCCTCCAGGAGGACACTCAAGATTTTTATGAATCTTCGGCAACAAGTAAAGGTATTGTCTTAATGGATCCTGTACCAGTAACAGACAGAAGGTATCCTTAGAAATGATGCCTTCCTTAACAGCCAGTTAAAAAGAAAAAAACATCTATCTCAATTTTAAAGTTAGAAATTGTGTCCAAATACATTCTTTGATAATAACAATCAATCAGTTACTTTTGAGCTTCAGTGTAGTACATGGCCCAATCCCACAATACCACTGTACCCCCTTTGTCTGCTTGATTAATAACTAAATGTTTATTTGAAGCCAAGCTACTAATAGCCTGTGAGTCCACCTTAGTTAGATTTTTCTTTTTTTATAGTAGAATGAGCATTATATGTAAAATGTAGTTCTTTTAACAGTTGCTGCTGCTGAAAAGTGACCACAAATTTATTACTTGAAGCACAAAAGTGGAGGGCCTAAACCTAGTCAGAAGATATACCGTCATCATATTGCTTATCAAAAAAATACAATTTCAAATTAAGTAATATATAAAAAGCAATAACATCATGGGCAAATGCATCCTCTGGTACTACATAACATGGGACAAAACCCAAACCTTTATTTAATAATTCACATTCAGTAGAAGACAAAGACACAGACGAAATATTATGAACATTACTATTTACAATTACTTGGCCACCATCAGCTGTAATAGGGTCTCTTAAGTGGGACCACCCATGTCAATGTTTCCTTCCACCCCTCATAATTGGCCTAAAGGGGTATCTGACACCTTTTTTTTGGGAGCAGGAGAACATGGAAAAGCCTCTAAATCAGTCTCCGTAGCTGAAGAAAATTCTTCTTTCAAAGTTTCTGTTGTACTATCAGTCCTCTTTAAAAATGATCTCTGTCTTTTGTGCTTCTTAAAATAAGGCTACTCCTTGGTGTTTGTTAAATTTAACAGCCTTTTTCATATTAAACTGCCTACCACTTTGATAATCTTTAGAATCCCTAGAAAATGTTTTAAGCATCCTAGTTTTTAATTCCTGTTCCACTGTAATCAAATTTTTTGTCAATGAATCAAACTGTTTCCCATATTCTACCTGTTGTTCAAACTTCTTTATTCCTTCATAAAACTGTTTAACCTTTTCAGCCAAGTCATTAATTTGTCATTCATAAAAAGATAGCAATATATTTACAAAACGTATAGAGGCAGACTGTTGAGCTTCTTTGCAGTCTTGCACAAGCTGTTCATCCAACCCCTTAACTAGTGGTTGTAAATGAACCCTTAGAACCCTCGGACAAAATCCTTTAGCAGAATAAGCCTTAAAAAGCTTCAAGTGCCAAACATTTGATCTTAATTCTTTAATTGCAACTGGCAATTGTTTAAACCATTCACTGCACGTAACAGATGTTAACACAGTATCTGCTCGGTCTTTCTGCGGGCCAAGTTCAAACACCTCTGTGTCATTTTTATCAGCCATTAATCCCTTCAACAATTGTTCCAAATCTATTTTAAACAATTGAGTCCACAATCACAGAGTATGAAATATAATTAAATTCATCTTACAAACAAGTTGAAATTTTATTAACCCAGCCCAACAGCTCTTCAACACCAAAGCAAAACAGTGAAATGGCCCAGTTTATCAATAAAACACACCATTTACCCAAAAAACTCCAGGAATGATATCCAAAAGATCAGAGAAAGGCCGAAAAACTTCAGTAACTCAGCTTCAATAAATCCATTATTACTCTTATTATTTTATTGCATCCAGTGCATAAATGTGTTCAGGAGAGTTATACACAGGCACTCTATGAACCAACAGCACTTTAGCACAAGGGCAGAAAACTGAAATGCCCAGTATATCAGTAGGACACACCATTTACCTAAAAGGACTCCAAAAAATAGATCACAAAAGTTATATTGTCAAAATTGCCAGCCCCCCTTAGTTATTTTAACCCTTTAGAAGGAGCTTACCCTGCATAATACCTTGCATATGAATCTTCTTTCAGCTTTTCATGGTTAGAGGTCACCACAGCGGAACAATGGTCGTTAGAACAATTGACAGTGGAGTGTTACAGTGTTGAGTTACCCACCCAGTGCCTAACCTTCACAAAAGGCACACACACCTAGAGCCAATTTAGAGTGTCCAATGAACCTAAAGCATGTCTTTGAGATGTGGAAGAAAACTCATGTGACCACAGGGAGGACATACAGATTACACAGAGAAGGCACCCCAGCTGAATATCAAACCAGGGAACCTGTTGCTGTGAGGTAGCAATACTAACCACTGCACCACCATGGCTGTCCTTGATAGACTTAAATCTAAGCTTAAAAAGTATAGTATTGCTTCTTTTGGAAAACAGCAATTACCCGTAACATATAGTATACATAAACTATATATATATATATATATATATATATATATATATATATATATATATATATATATATATATATATATATATATATATATATATATATATATATATATATATATATATATATATATATATATATATATGTGTGTGTGTGTGTATGCATGTATAACTTCTTAGTGAGCCAAGTAAGCAGTATAGCAACAGAGTGACATCTGTACCCGGCACTTTTCCTCATTAACTAGATCTATGAAACCTGAATGATTTCTCCTTAACTAGCTGTAATCATATTTGGGAGACTAAGACAAGCGGGTTCAGCATCATACTGGTGCAGAGAGAATTTTTCAATTTAAAATCTAATTTCCATGCCTACATGGCCTCATACCATCCAAGGGTATGGTAATCAATGGGCTTCACTGCACTCCCTCACATGCAGCTTAGCCAGAGCCCTGCCTCTTGCACACATCACATCCCACACATCCCCAACCTCCGCCAGGGATCGAGAGCAAAGGTGTGTCTCTGTGTACATCTTCTCTTGGGATGGGCACTGTCTCCCTTATCACCTGCCACTAATCAAACTTGGGTTACATGGGCTATAGTCAGAAGTTTATAGTTCTGTGTCATTGGTGCAGTCTCAAAATCAGTAAAACAGATTAGTATAAACAACATTTTTGTTAAGGCAGTCTCCAAAATAAACGTAAACAAGTTAAATGGCATAAGCATAACACTTATCTTCTTACTCCCCTCCATCTGGCAAACTCTGCACCAACACTCATCCCCATTCCCCATTCTTCATGCTAACCATTTTAAGCTGCCACAAAACCTTTAGTAAAAAAAAAAAAAATACAGCTATATTCCTGATATTCACATTCAAAATCCCAAACTCCTGAAAATAGGGTACATTGCAAGGGATCCAATCATATCAGTTTCATAAAAAATGTTCTGATATCCCAGATCTAATAAGACTATGTCTAAATACCCAGGCAGTATGTCAACAGCTTAACAGTAAGGCAGCTGTGATCCTACTGAACTTGTGTACGCATTGATTGTATTCATTGGAATTTTGTATGGAAAGCTATGAATAAGTTGAGCTTCTCACAAGAATTTATTGAATGTTGTTGAATATTATATACTAACCCATCTGCACAAGCATGTTCCAATAATATATTGTCAAAGCCTTTTGTTTTACATAGTGAACAAGACAAAGGTGTCTCATCTGTCTCAACTGTTCATTATTGCTGTGTGGGTCCTAGTCTCCCCTGTATTACATCTTCTTCAGTGGTTGTCCAAGTTCATGGGTCTGTCAGTCAGTATCTATAAATGTCTGGTTTATATTCCACCCTCCACCAGAGTTGAGAAATATAATTATTGATTCTGCTTGCTGTTTCAAGGACCAGCTGTCACTCATTTCCAGCCACCAAACAATAGAGATTACAACACTAACTTAGAGGATTTGATTGGCAACTGTTCTACAATGCTGATCATTTTCCTTATCAGCATTCATCTAGATCATGTGCCCCTTTGCACCAAACTATTTATAGCTTTGGGATCAACAATCAAAGGAGTGGCAGAAGGGTCTGTTCTTAGGATTACCACCTGTCCCTCTTTACAGAGGACAGTCACTGTTCGGGCAATTGTATCACAGGAAAAAAATATGAAAAGTGGCCAATGTCCAAAGGTTTTAAGACAAAAAAATGTTTCTTATGTTTCCTCCAATAGTTGCATAAAACAGTTATTCTGTATCTGAAAAACCTTAATATTGTAAGAAGCAACAAAAGCAACTCAAATTGTACAATAGTGATCTTTTATTTTTGCAACCATGTGAAGTCTAGTTCTTTTCATTGGTTGTGGATATGATTTGTCCTCCAAAATGTTATGTTTCCATTAAAAGAATATTTCACTTTGGGCATTTTAAAAGGTAGCAAACTTATCTGTTCTGGAAGCATTATTACTGTCTTTATTCATCAGTAATCTACTCTTAGACCTTTCCAGTATCAGCAACATATTATATGCAGAAGTTAGCATAACTGCTAAGGCCTAAAATGCATTATATGCCATGAACAGACATTTGCAGAAAGGCAGGTGCTTGATACAGTAATGGCAAAACTACAATAATTGAAATGCTGGCATTCTGTAGTAATGTTATTAGGGACACCTAAATAGTTAGCTACTGTCTAACCATTAACAATAAAGGATCCCAATGGCACTCCATTCCCAGGCACCAAACATTAAACATACCTCAGTGTATCTCCAGACCAATCACTTTCATTCCAAAAACATGTACAACTGCGAATAAAGTCTCATTAATTGAAAGTGTCTTACTAAATAGCTGACCTACTAACTACTGAACAGAATATCAATAATTATATATTTTTTTCTTCCTGAAGTAACAATATGCATTATCCATCTTTACCTTAAAAATACCCTAAAACATATCCATGCCACAAACTACTGAAAGCAAGATACTAAGATGTCTTCAATAATCTTGCATCCAATAACTTAACTATAAAAGTATGAAATCCAAATGGTTACCTTTTGAAACCTGGATTATTATTTCAGCATAATAGTTTCTGCAATAAAGAGTCCCTGACCAGCTCTTAAAAGTAAACTTCTCACCAAAAATAATATCTGCATGAGATATGGATTCAAGAAGTTCTTATTCATAGACACTTATATACTAGCAATAACTGCAAAAATTAGGAAAAGAGGGCCTTTGGAGAGCAGTTTCAAGACCTCCTTTATAAGCAGGACAAAATGAGTTTGGTGTTGATAATTAGGGACCTGAAATAAGCTCATAGTGTGACAGACAGAACAGAATAAGAGGAATGCCTAGGCCCACTGGGGGGGGGGGGGGCAATAGGAATAAAGAAGGAGAAGCCATTTTTGATTTCTGTCTGGAAAATGGCTTGATGGTGGCCAGCAATTGGTTCACCAAGATTACATGCAGAAGTGGTCAACATGAAATTAAAGCTGACCACCTCTTAGTAATAAATGGGTATTGGTCTAAAATTGCAGCTCACAAAGTCACTCCCCAATGAAACTGTTGGTCCCAAATATGCCAATTGACTAATTTGCATACTGTGGTCCTGAGCTGAGCAACCAACTAGATTAGAGACTGGACCTTTTATTTTTTTTTTTACCCTCATCTTAGAGTTGAAGGGCAAGACATTGCGAACTAGTACCAGGCAGTAGAGAAGACAGCTATGGCTCTAAATACAAAATGCAAAAGCAAAAAAAAAAAAAAAAAAAACAGGAAAGAGAGAGAGAGAGACTAAGAGGCTAAGAAAGCAGTTACAATAGCAATAAGCAAGGTGTCAGAGAAAATCTACCAACTTCTAAACTGTGACTCAGCCAATGGCACAAATAAACTCTACTGAGTTGCAAGACAGCAATAAAATGATAAAGAAGATAGTTGTCAGATTCATTTATTGAGGGATGCAAGTAAGAACTTGCTCACCAGCCCAGAGGACATCAAAAGCAGAAGGCAGGAAGGAAGGAATGAATCCAACAGCTTCAGACTGAAAAAAACAGCACAAGAACCATTCTGGCCCATTTGCAGCCTGCTATGAAAGAGGAAGAATAACCCACCCTGGGAGAAGTATAGAAGGGAAAGCAGAAGGCTTAGATGAAGTTGCAGCATATATGACAAAGATGTTGGTGAGTTAGGAGAGAAATAGCTCCTCAGGGTACTCATCTCAATATTGAAGTGATATCGAAATGCCAGCATACAAGAGCAAAGGTGACATTCACAACTTTGGGCAAAACAGAGATATCAAACTCATGTCACACTACTTGAAGGCACAAGACAAGTTGATTGATAAATAGAGACAGTGCAGTGGAAAGTAATATGGGAGATTAGCAGATCAAGATGTAGCATAATTGATATGTAGTTTGCAGTGAAAGAGTTAGTGGAGAATGAGTTGAAGATGCAGAAAGAGTCCAAATGGCATTCCAAGACTTGGAGAAACCATATGACAAGATCCTAGGAAAGCTGGTTTGGGCACTCAATAGTTTTAAATCCCTGAAATATTGATATAAATAGTGCAGACTATGTACAAGGACCCAATGACACAAGCATAAAGGATGTTCACACTCACATATAGGTTAACATCTGGACTGGGCGTGAATCAGGGTTCAGTTCTGAGCCCACTGTTGTTTGTACTGGTGATGGGCTACAAACAGGCCAGAATAGACATGTCATCAGACAATGTGACAGTAATAGCAAACTCTGATCAGGAAATTCAGTAAATGATAACAGACTGGAATGCAAAACTGAAGCCACATGGGATGAAATTGTATAGACAAGACAGTTGTCATGGCAGAAAATGGTGGAAATCAGAAGAAGCTTTGCTCATTACAACCTAGTGACACCTCTAGGTATTTCTGCAGTTGCATTCTACTGATACCTCTATGCATTAGATACTGCTTGCTCATAGTTGCATTAATAATTCCAAAACCATAGTACATACAAAATATTAAAATACTTCATCTTAAAACTTGAACAATGGCAAACACAACTGTATTGATATCTGACCTCTGCAGTTAATGAGATATTAATTGTTGTTCATACAATATTTATGTTGTCATAAATTTTGTGTTTTTTCTAAATATCTCAACAGCCAAGTAGTACAGACATGGCTGCTTAGCTCACATGAAAGCTCTCAGCTAGATTAATAAAATGCTGCTGACAGTATGTGTGTAACTTGAGTGGCTGCTGAGATATTGTAAGTTGTTTGCAAAATATTACAAACTTAATAGTTGCTGTTTACTGTGACTTATAAAATCCATTTTAAGACCTATAACCAGAAAATATTACATCTATAAAAATAGTTTGTGCTGAAGAGTTTGTCATTTACATTTCTTTAGTAAAATATATGATTCCAAAGATATGAACATTTGTTTGAAATGTGAGGACATAATTTGATTCTATCTGTAATCAGTTGCTACAGTTTAAACTACACTGGGAATGCTGCAGTGCTCAGATTTGACTGCAAATGCAATACCAGCTTTTTGCTTCTAAAAGCCTGTATGCATTAAAGAGCTATTGAGATCAGCTGGTTGCACCCCCTAACACTTTGTTTCCAGGACAGTTACCCTCCTCACCCTGCCCTAGCTATGCTGCGGATTGCAAGTGCCAACACCATCCCTGCCCTGTCCAGCAATGTTAGCCATGGTTGGAGGTGGTGAAGGAGCTGGGGTGGTTGACCTGTGGGACATTATGGGATACACAGTCCTCTTCTGTCAGTCTAGAGGTATCTCACTCCACCAACCCATGCTGTGGGAAGAGAGAACTTCCAGTCTTCAGGGGCATGACATCAGCACAGTGACTACATACAGATCCTGTTCCACCAGTAGCTTTACATCCCTGCCACAGGGGCCTGTAGTCCTACCACTACAGGCCAGCACAGCAGCCCAGCATCATTATCATGTACTGCTACATGCTCCTTGTCATTAGAGGACATTATGTATAACACAGAGTAACCCTTGCCACATGATCCCCATTCCCACCTCCACTGATATACTTCCCATCCAAACTGTGATGTCTGCCATGTATCATTGTTTTCCTTATTACCTGCGAAAATGATTGCAACCATGACTGACTACACTTTAACTCCTAGTTAAATATAGGCAAATAAGCAAAAATACACAATGGTCAAACACAGCAGGCAACTTTAATAGAAAAATAGTAAGCACTTTCACAGAATCCTTCCATTTCATCAGACTAACAGTGAGTACAGAAAACATTGCATTTAAAAAGGTTCACTATATCAAATTAACCAACCAACAGTTATACTAGTAATTAGAGCCCTATTAACACTAAAAAGGCCATAGTTGCAATGCCTAATATAAAACAGGAAATAACTACATTCATTTCAAATAGATGGGCATACACTGTATGCAAAATACTTATAAATAAGAACAATATAAATAGCATTCATATAAAAATTTATATAAAAATATTGATATAAAATCAATCAATTAAATCACAATACAACCATTTATAAAATGAATTTTGATGCTTAACGGCCCTAGCTCTAACAAAGGGTTTAAGGGATACTTTATTATTAAGGCCTGGTGGCCTATCAGCTTGAAATTTCAGTATCCATTCCTGTTCTGAGGCTTCAGTATTATTGCTCAAATTACCCCCCCTTATTAACAGGGACCACCTCAAGCACTAAAATCTTGAACCTATGAGTAGGTTCGTCTTTCTGTACATGTACAGCTAGCGCATTGTTCTCTTTCACATTCTTAATGTCACGCATGTGCTCTAGGGTCCTGTCTTTTAAATGTCAGTTAGTCTTACCTATATAAAAGGCAAAACACTGTACACAATAGCTAAAGTAAACCACATTCATGGTGTAACAATCAGCATAGAAATTAGCTTCTATTGTAAACCCCTTCTGTGGATGTATAAATTGTCTCCCAACATGTATACTAGAGCATGCTGTGCATCTCCTACATGTATAGGTGCCAAGTCTGTCTGACTGAATATATTTATGGGTGCTTACAGCTTTATAACAAAGTTGTCTTTTAAGAGCTCTATTATTCTTGAAAGTAAAAGATGGTTGCTCTCTCACTACTCCATTTAATTCCTTCACACTAGAAAGAATGTCCCAGTTATTCTTAACAATGCCACACACCACATGTATATTGCTTGCATAGGTCAGCGGCAGTCATAATGCTTCACTATCTGACTCACCCATCTCCATACCATTAGCTCTAGCACTATGAGATCCTATCCCTTCAATACATTCCTTATTATAGTATGGTTTACACCTACCATCCCTTTCTCTCCAGGCTACATCAATCTGTCTATCTATTTCATTCTCTCTATATCCTATCTTCATAAACTCATGTTTAAGGGACAATAGTGCTCCATGACTGATTTATTGATTGTATTTACCTTGAAAGTCCATCTGGGCACAAGTCTCATTTTCAGCACAGGCCTGGGAAGAGATGCTCCATTTTAAAAGATTTATATAATAAATGTACATACATAGATTAGTAATGATATGATGGTTAATCAAAAAATAATAAATGTATGCACAAAATAAATGGTAATGATGTGGTAGTTAATGAAAACATGGCAGTTAAAACAAAAATATGAGAAAATAGCTAATATGAAGATTAAGAGACTAGTTACTTTCAAATGGAATCAGCTGTAAATAGATATTCAGTGGGAGACAGTGAAGTAATTATAGGATGCAGATGGTTACAAATTATGAAGAATTATTGAGGAGGTCCAGGTAAAAGGGAGATAGAGATAGTAACATAAAAGGGTAGATGATAGTCTGATAGCTAGAGATTGTGAAGAAGTAGCTGTATTATGGTCAGTTACATAAAATAATGGTGGCTGGAAGGGTATGGAGATTATCCAGGAACATCACATGTACACAGATGGCAACTGAGTAGGTAGGACTTTAGATGAGTTTTAAATGAGTTTAGGGAGTGTTCTTGTCATATTGCTAATGAGATGGCTTCCAGGATTTAGCAAGGTGGTGGTCTGTCAGAAGCTTTGGGTAGCTATTACTATGTAATCTGTCATGGATGCCATTTTTGTTCACACTAACTGCCACCTCTGCATACTACCAGGTTTGCAGTAGCTGTCCTGACTGTCACTAAAATACTGGTTCAAGGCTTTGTGTACATTTATGGGTACCCATCTAGGTTTAATTTGAAGAACTCTGTGGTATCAATTTGTTTAACTTGCAGTTGAAGTTTGTAGCAGAGGTGGAGTTGGTGTTACTTAATAAATTATCTCTTTCTACAGCATGTTTTATTTATGTGCTGGTAGAGATTTAAGTCCCTAACTCTGGTATTAGTAGAGCTGTTTGACCTGTGAAGATACTGGACATCAAGGAAATGGAGACCCTAACAGCACAGGATGCAAAGCACAGCTCATTCCACAAGATCCTATAAGAAACCAAAGTATATATATCACTTCAAACTTTTCCTGGTACAGCATGGACTTCGGAACAACATTTTTTTTGATTGAGTAGTAACCACTATAGCCTTTTCTGTTACTTAAAATATTTAGAAAGGTACATCCTGAAGAAGGTATTGTACTCAATAACCGATCTAATTAGGGTAGCATAAAGATGGATAATAACGTATTTTGACCTGGAGGATGTGCCTTTAGATATCAGTTGTGCTACATTGAAGGTGTTTCTCACTACTACTGCTGCATGGTGGTCGAAAGAAAATGAATTATTAACACCGATTACAAGATCTCTGACTACCTTATCATTTTGGATTACCATTTTGGAGTGGGGCATTAGTTGTACTGTGCATTGAGAGAGTGAATCGTGTAGCAGATGCAACATAGTACACTTTCTTGCATTTAAGTTTAGCCTTTTTATCATGCACCACTTGTTTATGAGGGTTTGTCCCTGCTGTAAGTATGGCCATCAGAGAGAGATCTGACAATATCTCACAGTTTGCAGTCATCTGCAAATGTACCTAAGCACATATGAAAAAAGAAAACTTTTTCCCCATTCATGGAGAGTAGTGCATGAATGATTACAATTTTGATCATATGCAGTCTTCGGTTGCAGACAGTGTTTCTGAAATGTGTTTCATGTTTTTTCTTTAAACTGGATACCAGTTTTACATGTCAAGGTAAAAGAAAATAATAAGCTATTCTTTACAACAGTTTGTGTTCCTTGTGATATAGAGTCCCACTAAAAGTGAATTACTCCAGCACGTTTACTTACTTTAACACTTGGATCTTTCTGGCAGCAGAATTGCTTCTGCCTGCTAAACAAAATATTAAAGTCTATATCCTGGGTATTGAAATAGGGGCGGCAGGGTTGAAGAGCTTTACAACGTGACATGAAATGAAGAAGTTGTTGCTAATTAGCCTCTGTAAATGACACCCAGGGATCTGTGTTAATGTAATACATACTCCGTATTATCTTTTGACCCCATTTTTGGCCTCCATTTAATTATGAAGGATTTCCATGACAATAACCTGCTAAAGCATGGTAATTAGATTTTCTGATAATTTTCCTGACACATTATGATTTTAAATTAATTAGGATGTTTCATTATGAATGTGGGAAGTTATTGCAAGCCCACAGTGGTTATTATGAAGAGTATTTTGATACAAACTGGATATGTGTGACCTTGCATAACGAAATAGCAAAATGAAATGTGAATTGAGGCACTTTGTGCAGTGA
Organism: Protopterus annectens; assembly: GCF_019279795.1. NCBI lineage: Eukaryota > Metazoa > Chordata > Ceratodontiformes > Protopteridae > Protopterus > Protopterus annectens. Next base: position 1,092,764,643 of record NC_056745.1, read on the forward strand.
TCTATGATTGTTTATCAAATATTTCTGTTTTATGTAGGTTTTTATAAAGTATTCAATATAACAATGCACCACACTGGAAACCAACATTGCTATCCAATGCATTGTGTGTGCAGCTGCAATAATTTGTTATAACTTATAATGTGTTGAAAAGAGTTATGCATTTATTTATTTTTTTTCTTTTCTCTGTTTTGTTTTTTGCATTGTGTTGATTTGAATATTAAACATTTTGAGAATTTAGCTGAGAAGGTTAAGACTATGACATCCTAACAAGCTTTATAGTATAATTCAGGGTTTCATTCTCTTAATCTTCATTTGCCAACTGTGTGAGTTGCAAATGATTTACCCAGACATGGCTGCAAGGCTGATCTTGAAAAGAATCAGTTATATCTGTTGGGCTTAAGTGATCAGTAAAAAAAAAAATCCTAATTGCTTTACGGTAGGAAATGGCCCACATCTACTGAGATGAAGTAAAAAGCATAAACCATAACTTGGCGATAAACCGATGAATAGCATGTATTCTACTACAAGTTATGCATTACAAACATAATTGGTCTTTTCTTCAAAATGCGATCTTTCTTTAAAGGCATTTAATTAACTGGATCTATGTACTAATCTAACATTCTAACATTTGATCTATGTACTAACCTAACATTCTAACATTTGATCTATGTGATAACCTAACATTCTAACATTTGATCTATGTACTAACCTAACATTCTAACATTTGATCTATGTGATAACCTAACATTCTAACATTTGATCTATGTACTAACCTAACATTATAGCATTTGATCTATGTACTAACCTAACATTATAACATTTGATCTATGTACTAACCTAACATTCTAACATTTGATCTATGTGATAACCTAACATTATAACATTTGATCTATGTACTAACCTAACATTCTAACATTTGATCTATGTACTAACCTAACATTCTAACATTTGATCTATGTACTAACCTAACATTCTAACATTTGATCTATGTACTAACCTAACATTCTAACATTTGATCTATGTACTAACCTAACATTCTAACATTTGATCTATGTACTAACCTAACATTCTAACATTTGATCTATGTGATAACCTAACATTCTAACATTTGATCTATGTACTAACCTAACATTCTAACATTTGATCTATGTACTAACCTAACATTCTAACATTTGATCTATGTACTAATCTAACATTCTAACATTTGATCTATGTACTAACCTAACATTCTAACATTTGATCTATGTACTAACCTAACATTCTAACATGTCTGCTTTCATAAGCAGGATCCAGTTCTGATTAATTCTGTTTTTTTTTTGTTTTTTTTAACAGTCTTTGGCCCCACTACCATCATCCCTTTTCTGCCCAATTGGTCTATTTATAACCTATCAGTGAAGGAAATGTTGACTGGTAGGGGGCATCATTAAGACAGCCATTACAGAGGGTTAAAGGGTGTTATCCTGTTTTCTAGCCCTACTGTTTCCACAAATGCCCGACCTGCATATCCAGAAGGGGACAAGCAATAGATTATTCTTACTGGCTATCCTACAGTTTCATAAGGGATAGCAAGCATCCCAGCTCTCTCCTCTCAAGTATGGGAAGTGGTATCCCTAGTTTACACAGGAGAAATCCCACTTTCCTATGTACTTCACAAGTGCCCTCTACCCACTGCACTCCCTGGGAGAGGAAGCAGGTCGCAGTCCTTAACTCTTCTTCTTCCCATCCTGGCTTCAGCAGTGCTGGGGGTGTTAACTGAACCCCAATCACCTGGGTCGCAACAAGGGCTATGTACAGTGATGCTAACAGGGCAGTGCAGGCACATCATATAGATGAGGTATCTTCAGGAAACAAGTAACTTTGTACCTTATATTCATTTATTAATTATAATTTACACTCCATTGGATGATAAACTGATTCAAAAGGTTGTATGAAATATCTTTTTGAATGCAGCATGATGGCACTTATTATTTTTCTACTTTTATTCAACTAAATTATAACTAAAAATAGATCAAAATGGCCCGGACAATATACTTAACAAATAAAAAATATATAAAAAATTAAATAAATGTATATCTGCATGCATGCATACCTACATACATAAACTCTGCAATAAAACAATTAGCTAGCTACAAATCATGTAGCATACTGTAAATAAAACTATACTTGTTGTTGTTGTGTCTTTCTGCTTTTCCTGGTTAGGAGTCGCCACAGTGGAACTCCAGTCCGCTAATGATTGGCAGTAGATTTTTTACCTGCAGAGTTGCCGGCCCTGATGCACAACCTTCAACGAAGGTATGCCCATTTACGTATGTCTCCACACAGAAGACGCTCTAGCTGAGAATGGAACAGGACAACGTCTTACTGTGAGGCGACAATGCTACTGCAGCACCACCACCGCAGTATGTAAATAAAACTATACTAATGATGGCAAACATGACAAAGTAAAACTGGCATGAATCTTCACCAACCACACAGATGTCCATTTCTTACTGTTTGATACAGATCACCAAGAAATGTTAGATCAAAAACTCTGTGCCTTACCTCCACCCATAAAGCTCATATCTCCTTTGGGAAATCCCTGTACTTTCCTTACATCTCTGAGTTATGGAAAAACCTCCCTCTGTCAAGTAGACAGATCACTCAACTAACAAGATTTAATGTTTCACCAGGGGCGGCTCATGCTATAAGACTCCCACCTAGAAACAAAAAGAAAACAAACCGCGAAACAAAAAATTAAGAAAACAAAATATTTATTTTCATAAGTCCCGGAACTCCGCGCATGTGCGGATGCACTCAGACTGCTCCGCAGATGCCCAGGAATTTGTGCAAACTCAGACTGCCTGAGTCAGCAGTCCGGATTCAGGGAAGGCATTTCTGCCCTGAAGATGCCCAGGAATCTGCTCAGTGATGACCGCACAGAACAGAGGAGCTCCAGACTGCTTCATTTGCAGACAGGATCAGTCAGGAGAGAGGTGAGGTGAGTTTTAAGCTCTCATGGGGGATTACGAGTGGTCTACTTGCTGCTTCATGGAGGAATTGTACTGCTGCTTCATGGATTCGGGTCTGGACACATTTAAACAGGTGTGTGTCTGTAATGCCCCAGTTGCTATATACTGGTGGCTAGAGAAAACTCATGGTGGTGTGGTAGGGAATACCTCAGGCTTGAACCCTGTACTTTGTATGCAGGTGTTAAGGGCCTGAATTCCCTACCCATCACCATTTGCAAAAAATTTGCAGATTTTTGCTTCATATTTGATCTGTTCTATTCATCATAATATCTGTGGTTTCTAAATGCTTAAATGCTTGATATTTGATGGTGCAGTGGTAGCACTGTTGCTTCACAACTGCAGATTCTTAGGTTTGATTCTTGGCTGGGGTGCCTTCTGTGTGGGGTCTGTATCTTCTCCCTGTGTTTGTGTGGGATTGCTTTTGTGTCCTCCCATGTTACAAAGACATGTCTGCATTATTTCTTCCTGGGCCTCTGCTGAAAATTGTTTTTTTGTTCCAAGTCAGACTGCCCTGGTTAACAAATGTTACATAAAATTGACAGGCATTTGAATTTCAGACTTCAGGTTTCTGAATGTTTAATTCCTTACATATTTGATGGTGCAGTGGTAGCATTGTTGCCTCACAGCTATAGGTTTTTCTGGTTTGATTCTTGGCTGGGGTGCCTTCTGTGTGGAGTCTGCATCTCTTTCCTGTGTTTGTGTGGATTTGCTCTGGTGTCCTGCCATTTTACAAAGATGTGTCTGCAGTATTTCTCCCTGGGCATCTGCTGAAAATTGTTTTTGTTCTGTCAGAAGTAAAAGTGACAGGCATTTGAATTTCACACTTCATATTCTTCAGAAAATACATAGTAACACAACCTTTTATTCTAGCAATTTTCTAAGTTTATAAAATGAATATTTGAAATTTGTCCCTATTTTTGGGACTGTATTCCCTCATTATTGGCTTCTTCCAGGTTTTTTTGTGCTAAGGTTGACAGCTATGGCAAGAACTGAATTCACTGAATATGTTTGAGCATTGTATTCCCTCATTACTGGGTTTGTCCAGGTGTTTTGTGCTAAGAGGTTGACAGCTATGGTGAGAACTGAATTCACTAAATGATAGCCATTTAAGTTTCAGTCTTCCTCCCTTTCACAAAGCAGCTGATTTGGCGTAGTGGTATGTTGCTCTGACTGTTTTGTACAGGGACCTTGGCAGTAAAATGTATGGTGGTAACACAACATTTTTCTTTCACAAAGCAGCTGATTTGGCGTAGTGGTATGTTGCTCTGACTGTTTTGCACAGGGACCTTGGCAGTAAAATGTATGGTGGTAACACAGCATTTTATTCTAGCAACTTTCCAAGATTATACAAGCAATGTTTAATGTGTCCCTGGTTTTTGGGCTTTTGAGCCCCCCTCAATAAATTTTGGCTTTTTCCAGATTTCTTGTGCTGCGAAGTTGAGATGCAGTTGAGTATATTTTAGAAGGAGCTGAGAGCTGCAGGGGAAGAGAAGTTTAGTGCTGCTTACAATAAATCTGCTTGCGTTGTTAATAGCACAACAGGTTGTGTATTTTCTTTTGATGCAGAAGGCTGTGGGTTCTACTCCCACAAGGGGTGGATGCTGCCGTACTGAGAATGTCTTCCTTGGAGAAGATACTAACTATGAGCCTGTTATCAGTTTGCCATCCATTTCCTATTGCAATATCACTAGCTTATCATTTTTTTAATGTAATATAGGCAATTTATTCCTCAGGGGCAACAGACACTTTATTTTTTGATGAAACCATGAAATATAAAGGTGTTTGCTAGCAGCAACCTCTTCATTAGTTACAGATTTCTTTAATGTGGAATTATTTAGATGACTTTTACTTCTTCAGAGATTGTGCATATTTACTGATAATGGTGGACTGTAGAATTGTGCATATTTACTGATAATGGTGGACTGTAGAAGTTTGAGTAAACTTTTATGATGGAAATGTTCTAAACTGGGCAGTTTTGTCATTATGGGTGCATGCATTTTGTTTCATTGTTTACTGGAAAAATTTTCTGAATTGGGCAGTTTTGTCATTATTAGTGCATGCGTTTTGTTTCATTGTTTAATAAATTTAAAACGCCCTCTAACAACTGTACTGTATTGTACAAGGAATGTAATTTAGTACAATCAGGAAGGTGTATCAACGAGCACATGTGTGTATCATATGCAAGGGGCCTATGATTTGAAAACAGCCCAGAATTAATCTTTATCTGCCACTGGCAAAATGTATTTTCTTTGAATGTGGGTTTCGATGCTGTTTCAATGAATGTGAGTTTCAAAGGCAGAGAAGTTTTAATGCTAAGTCTGTTTTCATTGTGAGACTGCATTGCTTTGCTTAGCAGATGTCTTAGTGTTTGTGCTGTAAAATGTAAAATAAAACTTTCAAATGAAGTCCAAATCATCATAGAAGTAAAGCAGTATGCACATTAGTGTTTATGGTAAATGGAGTGAAATAGCCAAACAATGGATCATTGGAATGGCTGCTGGGGGGAGACTCCATTCGACCATGATTTTGTGAGGGGGAAGGGCGGCAAACTCAGACAGCCCCAGCTGAACTATACCTCCCAGCTGTCCAGATTTTAGGTTCATAGGTTCATAGGTTGATACTAGGCCATCTGCCCTAGGGCATTTTTAATCCTAGCCAGAGTGTGTTTGGCTTTCGCCACCCTTTTAGATTAATTGATTGTGCCTCTGTATAGTAGGTCACAGAAGGTAGCCCTTTTGAGGTTAGTTTACTGTGCGTCTGTCTAGTAGGGACACAGAAGAGATCCCAGGGGAAAACTTACAATCTCCCAACCACTCGTCAAGATTTCTCTTGAAGAGGGTCATTGAGGGACTCTGCCTAACATGGATTGGGATTTTGTTCCAGAGTGAGGAGAGCCTCTGGGATATGAATCTGTCCCTCCAGCATGTCCTATTTATTTCTGTGCTGAGGTTTAAGTTCCTGGAGTGTGTAGCTCTAAGGGATTTGGATTTCCTGAGGTGGAGAATGTCCATTAATTCTGGGTTGGACATGGCTTTATACGTCAGGCACAGATCGCCTCTGAGTAGGCAGTAAGCAACTGAGTAGAGCTGGAGTTTCTTTAGCCTAACTGCGTAGGGCATCTGTTTGAGTCCCTTGATCCTCTTGGTGAGGTACTTTTCGGGTCTTTCCAGTTGCTGCAGGTGTCGGGTAAGGTACATCCCAAATGGGGCATTGTATTCAATTATGGGCCTGATGAGTGATGAGTAGAGGGGCACAATGACCTCTCTTGATCTAGATGTGAACCCTTTCGTGATAAGGTGGGCTATATAGAAGGTCTTTCTAACCACTTTGGCAACGTGATTGTCAAAGGAGAGATTGCTATCTTCTTGGGTCCCCAAATCCCTAATTACTTCTTCCGTACTTAATGGATTACCACCTATGTGGTAATTTGTGGGCACTTTGTTTTTCCCAAAGGGGATGACTATGCACTTTTTGGCATTTAGCTTTAGGCCATGGCTCTGGCACCAGTTATCTGTCTCTGTGAGACCCTTTTGGAGGATGCTTGTGTCCATCAGTGAGTCGATTATGGCACCCAATTTGCAGTCATCTGCGAACTTGGTTAGCCATAGTCCTCCCATGTTAGCCTGTACCTCAGAGAAATATATACCGAACAAGAAAGGTCCCAGGACTGAGCCTTGTGGGATGCCACTTGTAACTGGTTTAGAGTCTGACATGGCACCTGCAATTCTGACCATGTGGGTTCAATCTCTGAGCCAGTTTGCAACCCATCATGTGACATAGGGGTTGATATTTAAGCTGGTGAGCTTATTTATGATTCCCAAGTGGGGTATTGTGTCGAAGGCTTTTGCGAGGTCCAGGTAGGCTGTGTGGACTACCTTCCCTTCATCTATGGCCTTGGTCACTGTTTCAAAGAAGTTGACCAGGTTCAAGAGGCAAGATCTGCCCTTAACAAAGCCAAATTGGGTAGGATCCAGTGTTTGGAGGTTCCCAATGTCTTTGTTTATGAGTTTCATGATGGTACACTCCATAGCTTTGCAGACCAGGCTAGTCAGGCTTATAGGGCAATAGTTTCCGGGGTCCGTTGTGGCACCACCTTTGTGGAGTGGGACCACTGTTGCTGTACGCCATTCCTTGGGTACATATCCTGTAGTAAGGCTGAGACTGAACAGTGACTTTATGTGAGGGTTCAGTTCTTCTTGGAGTTCGTGTAAGACGCAGCCCAGGACACCGTCCGGTCCCATTGATGCTGTGTTTTTTGCTTTGGAGAGGGCAGCTCTCACCTGTGCATCTGTGATGTCAGGGAGGCTACACTCTGTTGGGATAGACATTTGCTGTTTTGGGGGGAAGGGGGGGAGAAGTTTGCACTGAACCTGTCTGCCAGGATGTTGGCAATGTCTGTGGATTCAGTGGATTTTTTGTCATTTTGAACTAACTCAGAGCATATCTGGGAGTTGCCACCCAGGTTCCTGACATAACTAAAGAAGGCCTTGTGATTATCTTTAGCATCTTGCGTAATTTTTCTTTCGAAGCTGGCCTTAGATGATTTTATGAGGGATCGTAGTTTCTTGCTAGTACTGATCAGAGATGCCTTCCCTTTTTGGGATTTTTCTCAATCACATAGTAGCTTCCTCCTTCTGTTGTATAGCTTATTTATGGCTGGGGTCCACCAGATAGGTCTCCTGCCTTTGGAGGAATGAGTCTTGGTTTTATCTGGGATAGCACGATCCATGCATTCCTGTAGGTGTCCATAGAAAGCGTTTGTAAAGGATTCTGTGGTTTGGACCGTATTTTCCACTGGCCCGGGGGCTTTGAAGGATTCCACCTCAGTTTTGAGAAGTGTAAAGTTTGCTTTTGAGAAGTTCTTCACCGTGGTTTCTTTGTCTGGGGGTGGGGACAGGATATGGATGTCCAGTAGATTAATTTATGGTCAGATCTTACCAATGATGGGTATACCTCTGGAATGGAACATAGAGTCCCCATGTTGGTGATGATCAGGTCCAATATGTTTTTCCCTCTTGTGGGAGTGGTGACCAGTTGTTCCATAGCATTTGAGTTTATAAATTCTAGGAACCATTGGGCGAGGGTGTTGGGGCTTGAGTAGTGCTCTCAGTCTATGTTTGGGTAGTTGAAGTCACCCAATATAATGGTGTTTGGAGAGACCTTCATATTCTCCAGTGTTCTCAGGAAAGCTGAGTGGGGTTACTGAGTTTGGGAGGGTGGTCTGTAGCAGGCTACAAACTGAAAGGCAGTTTTGCCCACTGTTAGTTGCACATGGATGGTCTCCGATGCTTCATGCAGTGCCACTAAACTGGAGGTGTGGTTATCTTTGATGAATATGGATACTCCCCCTCCTTTTGTGGGGGCCGAAAAGCATGGTATGAGGTATAACCTGGTAGTGCTGGGGTGCTCTCGGGAGCCTTGAACCAGGTTTCTGTTACTGCACAGATATTGATATTCTCCATACTGAGGAGAGCCTTGAGTGCATGCATCTTGAGGTTTAGACTTCTGGCGTTGAGCAGCATTACCCTTAGTTTCTTTTTCTTTGTGTTGTCTATGGAGGTGGGTTTGTCTTTTGAGCCTTGCCTAAAAAAGGCACTATGGGGGTGGCAAGAGCCTTAGCCAGTATTCGAAAGCCCAGGAGTGACAGGTGCAAGCCATCCCTAGCGAAGCAACGTGGCTTGTCAAGCATGTCATCCCAGGCTGACAGACACTGGATCCCCTTTGAACGACACCAATACTTTAGCCAATTGTTAAAATTTATCACTTTGTCTTTATACTGTGGCATCATTCTTGGTGAGGGTAAGATGCTACTCAAGGTCAGGGTCATACCGGCCTGGGCTACATGATCAGAGAGCTCCTCTATGTCTCTTTTCATGTAGTCCAGGGAGGTACGTCTCAGGTCATTCACACCAGCATGGACAATGACGGAGTCATATTTCTACTTGCTTTGGAGTGACCTGAGTGCTTGTGTTATGTGGTGGATCCTGGCACCCAACAGGCAGCTTACAGTGACCTTCTCCTTGTTCAGCCTGGTGAGTGGGACGTCAGTGTGTCTGACAATAAAGTCACCTATTACAAGTGTATTAGGTGTGTTGTTTAGCCTTAAGGGCTGTGACTGTGTGGCACACTGACTTTGTGAAGTATGCGATATGTGGGTATTGTTGTGGGGTAGCAGTTGCTTGGATGTCTGCTTTGGAGGTCTCTGCTGCTTGGGCAGAGTTTTATTTAGAGCCTCCGAGTATGTTTTTGTGTGTTTATGTGTTTGGTTTTCTGTTGTGATAGGTCTATGTGAGACTGGATTTGTGGTGTGTGTGGTTACCTTCTCCTCCTGACTGACTGCACCAGTATTGGGTTGAGAGAGCTCAGCCTCCAGTTTGGCTATGTAGTTGCATCTCTCATATATATTTGAGCTTGTTGGGAGGAGGACAGGGTGGTCTGTGTACATAAGGCAGTTGTAACATTGCCTCAAGATTTCCAGATTCACCAGCTGGACTGGAGAGTAAACCCGAAAGTGACTTTTGGACATGCCAGAATATTATAAGGAACTACTTTTTGACTGATCAAAAAGGACCAATAGGGAGCCAAGTACTTAAAGGGAGTATAAGAGGGTGTAGTGCTTTAGTTTATTAGTGCTTACTTATAAGATTACTTATGCGAGCAACTGCAGGGCTTTAGAATGAAAATAGAGTGCTTACTTTGAGATTTAGAACAGTTCTAAGGGAAAAAGTGAAGAGCAGACTTTGTGGAGCCAGGAATAGTTTAAACCCATTTAAGCGGCACTGCCCGATGCTGCGCTATGCGCAAAATCGTGCAAAACCGCACAAATGCGGGTCCTAAAGTAGGGAAACTGAAAGAGATAGGAATTGACCCAGAGCGGCCAATAAGCTACTAGATTCAGGGCTGAGACCACTCCTCCAGGGACAGATAGGCTGCTCAAAGCTCCCCACACTCCTGGTGAACAGAGACGTTTCCTCCTATCCAAGTAAGGATATGGGCAACACAGGAAACTATACCACAGTCCGGAATTCAGCAAAACCTGAAATCTGGACTAATCTAGTTCAGCAAAGGTGGGAAAAGAGAATTTTTTTGTTGTTTTTTTTTTGTTTTTTGTTTTTTTAGGAAACAGCAGAAAAACACACAGAAAACACTGTAAATGCTATAAACAGGTTAACGCGCTTTGATTTTTGCTTCTTATTTTTGTTTTTTCCTCATAGAATTTGTGGTTTTCTGGCAAATAATTTAGGAATTAAGTCACTAAATAATGACACACTGAGTTTCAGACTTCATAACCTTGTCTCAGTTTATACAAGAGCAATTTTTAGTACTGTTTATATGTTCCCCCAATATATTTGGCCTTGTCCAGATTTATTGCATTAACAGGTTGAGAGGTACATATAAATTGCTTTATAGAATTAGGCATAGCCAAACCTCTCAACTGTCCCCAATTTTGGCTCAAAATTTTGCTCTTCCCCCTAATAATCCCTCCGCAAAATAGCAATTTTGGAAGAAAACATGGAGGGTTTACAGTTAAGAAGTAACTGTAATAATCAGAGTTATAGATTACTTTTATTTCAGAAATGCATGTAGATTATTTTATTTTGTCAGCTGCTCAAGTTAGCAGTACTAATATTAAAGTGCCTTTTCTTTGACAGGTTCCCAGCTGTATTGTGTGGCTATTTTATATTTTTGAATCACATTTTTGGTCCATTTTTCATAAATTTTTTTTTTTTGGCAAATTAGTGACAAATCATTAAAGACTGAAGTTAGAAAATAATGACAGACATTTGAGTTTCAGATTTCATACCCTTCAGAAAATTCATACTAATGCAAGACCTATTCTATTATCTTTCTAAGTTTATAAGAGCAATATTTAAAAATTGTCCTTATTTTTGGGTCTTTGTCCCACTTCTATGTATGACTTTGTCCAGATTTCTTGCTCTGAGGTTGAGAGGTATGACAAATGTGTCAGGGCCATCACAGTCAGCCAGAGACATTTCAAATTGTGACATACTCGTTGCACCCCACTCCCCCATGTAGTGACTCTGGATGTGTCCAAGCAAGGCAAGGAGTAGTTATGCAGTGTAAATGAGCAGAGTATCCCCCATGCAAGGTAGACACAAGTACTACAGTGGCTTTTCATCTGTCTTTGATTTTGCAGAATGGTCTGGTTTGTCATATTTTTGTACTGTTGATTTATGCTTATTACTCAAAGTGCCTGTTGCTCTGTGTTTAAGTAGCAATGCTTTAATGACCATCAGGTAAACTTGTCTGAGACTATAAGATGCAAGTAAGCTTTAATAAGCATACTGTTAAAGAATTGCCAACATTGAAAGCCTTTCTGTTGTTGCCATGCAGAGAATACTTAACTAGATAATGTATAAGCCTTGGGTATTGAAATGCATATGACAGTATTTGTAATAAAAAACAGGATTACATTATTTTAAGAAGCTCATTACACTTGTTGGAGACTTCCAGTCATCTCTGCAGGCTTTACCCATAAACTAAACAGAATGCCAATCATGTGTGGTCCATAACCTGTGCAGTAATCCTTTAAGCAATGTATCTTGAGCTTGTTTCTTCTTTGCTTTTCATTTTTTACTTTGAGCATGTTTTCCCCGTGAAACAAGTAGATAGTTGTCAGGCAGCAGGTCTTTTTTGGATAAGAAACATTTTTACAAGTGGGGGCATCACAGAGATTGCTACTTTCAGCATGTTACTTGGTACTTTAATAAAGCTGAATATAAATTATAATTAGAACTGCAGTGCAAGGAGAAGTGGTTTGAGTTGAGTGCTACTTGTTTTTCTTATACTTGATTTTGACTGGCATTCCAGTAATGTATTTAAAAAGTAATTTATTTTTTCATGCCTCACAACCTTTTGTTTCCATCTAGATATTAAGTAAGCTGTCATGCAGCCAATGCATTGAAATATTTTTATTCTTCTACACATCATTTTGTCTTGATTGGACTCTCATAATGATGGTTTGGCATCCAAGGCAGTGTATTTAATTAAAGTTATTTTTTGTGGTTTTGAGCATAGCTCTTGCCCCTTTTAGTTGGACACACCCCTTCCCATTGACCCCACCCATTCAGCTGTCTCCTGCAGCCCCTCTTTGATTTGAAGTCATCAGCCGCCACTGTGTTTCACTTACCTCATACTACAACATCGTTGGCTCTGTATTTTTTTAACTCCTTCCTGGTTAGTTTATCCTACAGGACAATACTGCTAACCCTCTCCAGTTTTTATTTCTCCAGTCTTTATAGCAAAACTGTTGCATAACCTCTAGTGCTATTATTTATAATTTCTCAAATATCTCTCAGTGAAGGTGCCTGGCATATAACAACTCAAAAAGGACTGAACATGATTAAGTCTGTATGGTATTAGCAGGTCCCAGTTTTTTTCCATCTTTCAAAATAACGTTCCTTAGTATGGAATATTGTGTTCTGCTAAACCCTCTAGCAATCCATCCATCTGGGGATGGGACACCAAGGCTTCTAGCTGCTTGACTTTAAAGCATGGCGCAGTTGATACATTATTCTGGACATAAAGGGAGTCCACTGATCAGTAAAATATTTCCATTGCTGTTCCTGCTCTGGAAATAATAAGATAATTGTCAGGCAGCAGGTCTTTTTTGGATAAGAAACATTTTTACAAACTTATTATTACTTCATACCCCTCAACCTTGTAGCACAAATAATCTGGACAAAGCCAAAAAATAATGGGGAGACAAAGGTCCATAAATCAGGGAGAGATGTTATGTATTGCTCTTATAGACTTAGAAAGTTGTTTGAATAAAAGGATTTGCTTAAGCATGCATTTTTGATGGATATGAAGTCTGAAACTCAAAGATCTGTGTCATCGATCCCAAATGATTTGACAGAAATACTCAAATTTTATGAGGAAGAGACCAAAAATATGAGAAAAAATCTACATATTCTGTGAAATCTGGACAGTTGAGTGGTATGATTTATACAATGGGATAACGTTGAGGCATTTGCCTCGTCCAAAATAACTAAAACATATTGAACCCCATTCACTCATCAATGTCCTTGGACCTGGATGCCATGCTTTTACTTATACATTGGGTGACATACAATGATTTCCTTACTACCTTGGCCACTTCGGTAGATAAAGCTCTGAGTTTTTCTAATAATTTCAACCAACTGGTTAATGATAGTTATATAACTATTGGCTACATAAAAAGATATATAAAGTCTAGGGAATCAGAAATTATGAAGTCATTGTTTGTTACTTACATTAAACCCAAGCTTGAGTATGGAATAACAATATTGAAACCTTATAAGAAAACAATCATAAGTAAACTGGAAAGAGTACAGTAGAAATATACCAAGACCATCATTGGATGTGAAAATTTAAGTTATTATGAAAGACAAAAGTATTTGAACTTGTACAGTGACTCTTACAGATATCTAAGAGAAGACCTTATTCAGGTGTATAGAACATTTAGAGACAACTACATCTGGGAATGTTTGTGGTTATCAAAAGTAGTAGAGAATCATTAGACAACTTATGTAGAAGATTCTATAGGAATGAGAAGTTGGTTCCCTGAGAGAGCAGCTGATGCATGGAACAGACTGCCACATTACATTAAAGCAAGTACTAGTTTAGATATTTTTAAGAACAGCCTGGAGACTTATTATGGGAACAGGTGTTTTAGTATATTACCAAGCTAGAAGGGCATTAATGCCCTGGCTTGAAATATCTGTATGTATGTATGCATGTATGTATTAACATGTTGGCAAAGACCAGATTACTGTCTACATATATTCCCTAATCCCTGGCTCTTAGGGGTGTCTTATCGATTGAGTAATTAGCCTAGGTGAAAGTTTTCACAAAAGGCACCATAATGCATTTCTTAGCATTGAGATTTCAATTGTGACTTTGGAACCAGTCATTTGTCTTGTTAGACCCTCTTATAAGAAGTTCCAGTAGCACCTTCATCCCTATCCATAGTTGCTCATGTGGGTGTGCACTGCACTCTTTTGGCTCCACCATTGTCTCCATTCCTAGCCATGGCCAATCACATGGATGTGAATGTCACTCATTATGCCTTACCTTTACCTCCACCCATAGCCTTTGAAGGTCCAGTGGATGTGAATATTGTTTGTCCAGCTCCACTGTGGGCTCACACTACACATAACTATCAAGTTCCTGGAATTCCATTATGTTCCACTCTCTGGTAAATGTGCCCCAAATTACAAATATCCATAGGTAGATAGTCCATAATAATAGCTAGCTACCTGCAATGACTAAACAGCACAGAACACAGACACACTCATGAATATGGAGTCCACAATCTATAACCTCTCCTGAGTACATGTTTCCACATCTGCCTCTGCAAGGGCAGCTGATACAATTGGCCAGCTCTCCACTCCTGTAATCTCCACATTTTCTCATGAGGATCTGCTCACTGGCACCCTTCAACACCCTAGCTGTGTACAGGCTTACCACAGGCACCACCCATGACCCCACTATGCTTGTGTTGTTCTCCCATGCCACTGTGCTCCTAATTTGTGCAACTGAAGATGCCTGTACTGTGCCCCACCCCAACTCACATGGGCTAAGTAGTGTCTGATTCAAACTCTAGTCAGTCCATACACTGTGCTTCAAAATTTGGTTATACAAATTAGTGCATCACATTTGGTCTGTGTTGGTCTTGTTATGACTCCATAGAATTGAATGAGATGTTGCTTCTTAGCCAGTGCCACGACATACTACTCCTCCCTCTGTCTCACATGGGTACCCATTGCAGTTTCATCCTCCTCTGACATCACCTGACTCCTCCTCTACTGTTGGCACACCGATATTGGCCAGTGCTATAGTGGAACACACACACACACACACACACACACACACACACACACACACACACACACACACACACACACACACACACACACACACACATACACACACACACACACACACACACACACACACACACACACACACAGTTTGCTTCACATCTCGGAAATATACTGCAGGTCAGTGATGTATCTAGGCAGTCAAAATGAGATTTCAGCACTATAAACACAGGTCTTTTGTACACCCCATCTGCCTCTGCCTCTTTTGGGGGGGGCTGCAGAGGGAGGTTTTCAGCCATATCTCTAAGGCATATGCAGCACTGCCTGTAACACACAACAGCAAACACTATTATGAGCAGGCTTGCATCTTTTGTCATGTCAGTGAACTATTGCGGGATCTGCAGTAGGCAATATATGCAACTACCAACTAGATAGTCCTATGGAAGGTACCCCTGCATAAACTGCTGGCATATGAATTGCATGTGTTCCAGATGAGGCAATTATGGTAATTGCCTGTATGGTACACAGACACATTGTATACAATACCCTGTGCACTGCACACCATCTGGCAGTTGACGGAATGGGAACTGTTCCAACTGATACACCTTATGTCAAGTGAACCAGACAGGACCTTGATGACAAGGTGGGATACTCAATGGCCCCCTAGACCTAAAAGAGGAGTGCTATGTATGTCCTAGATTGTGTACAAGGTAGTGGTGCTTTCCTGGGTTGTCCTTGGGAACCACATCAACTTTCCCACAAGTGTTAGCATCACAGCCTACAAATCATCTAGTAAGTGCCTAGCTGAATGCTTGAAGGTCCCATAGGAAGAATGTTTAATGCTACACAAAACTTTTTATCCACTAGGATAAGCATTTCATATCTCTGTCAGTCTCATGTGATATAACAAGAATCAGTCAGTTCCTGTATGACATCTCTACCCACAAGGGAGTGGCCAATTACATTTCCTGGTTGTGGAGGTGGTGATATGTCTGCTGCTGATGGGCCATTCTTCTTCGCAGCGTGCAAGTTCATGGGCAGTCTTCCAAATCTAATAATTATACATTCTGAGTGGCTGAAGTATACAATATTCCTAGTACTTTTGATGACCCTGTTTTTGACAAATACTGTTGTACAGAAAAGCTGACCACAGTTGTGTATTGTGTCATTTTTTCAGCTGAATTGTGAAACGCTTGGTTTATTCATTTTCTACACCAACCAGAAATTGACAAAAAAAAACTTGAAAAAAATTGGAAGCAATGTACAAATTACATAAGCTCTCTCACCCCTGTCTAATGGCATAGTCACTAATGAGTACCATCCTACAAATCAAGAAACAGCAATCAAAATTTGATTCTTAGACTACTAAAAAGTAACAAAAAGTACACACTTACCAAAATTACAGAGAATTCTGACAACCAAAGGTGGATGAAGCTGCTGCACCTGCAGTCATAATGTGCATTATTAGTAGCTCTCATTAATATGCTGGTACTCATTTACATGTTATTTTGTAGTTATATGCGTGCAGTGCATACTGCAATATTCCCATGTTAGCACAATAACACTACAGTTGGCCTTTCCCTGCTTACTATTTCTCAGCACTTTATTTTGCTTAATGCAGTGTGATAATTACCTTTAGGAAGCACATTAAGTTCTGTGACTTTCATTTTTATGTAGTCCAGTTTGAGCTGTAGATCCTTTAATAAAATATTAAAGTCAGTTTTTCTTAAAAATATTCAGGATGACTAACTTCAAGACTAGCAGGGTGTACCATTCTTGTGCAGTCACCAGATATATATCTCTCTCTCTCTGAAAACACACAGAGCTTCTACACAGAACATGGACCATAGCTCCAAAGGTGATGGTGTCTCCATATTCATAAAGGATATGCACACCTCCAGACTAGTTGCCCAGCATAATGCATCTGAGATACTTCAGGTACAACTAACATTAGGTAAGATGGCTATTCAGGTCGTAGCCTGCTATAGGTCCCCAACCATGTCCCAAGACTCTCACACCACATTCCTAAGCACCTTGAAAACTATTAGGGACAACCCAACACTTTCATACTAGGCGACTTCAACTACCCCTCCATCAACTGAGAAAACTACTCATGCACCAATACTCTGGCCCAACGTTTCCTGGAATTCATCAATTCCAGTGCCTTGGACCAGCTCATTCTTACCCCCACTAGAGGAAGCAACATCCTTGACCTGGTTATTACTAACATGGGCAACCGTTGCTCTACACCAATAGTCAGTCCCTCCCTGGTTAGATCTGACCACAAATTAATCACCATGAAAATCCACATCTTACCAACATGCCCCCAGAAAGGTAAGCACCATGAAAAACTTCTCCAAAGCTGACTTTAGGCTCCTAAAAGTAGAGGTAGCTCACTTCACTGTACCCATGTCAATGGAAAATACATGCTTGACTGCCGAAACTTACACCAATGTACTGTACAAACACATACATAAATACATGGAACTAGCTATAACCAACAGAACAAAGATGCTCTCCTCCAAAAAAAGAAAGCCAATCTGGTTGTCCCCTGCCATTAATAAACTCTACAACAGAAGGAAGAACCGGTTGCAGAAAAAGGTGAAGTCCCAAGACTGGAAGAACTCCCTTATTAGACTCAACAAAAGGCTGAGATCCCTCATCAAAACCTCAAAATCCAGCTATGAAGGCAGAATCATGGCAGACACTAAAAACAACTACAAAGCCTTCTATAGTTATATCAAAAATCTCCACAGCAATACCCAGATTTGCCTGAGTTACTGCACAATGGTACCTCCTATACTGAGCCAAAAGATATTGCCAACATACTGGCCAACAGATTCAGTGCCAACTTTACCCCCCCCCCCCCTAAAGGACCAATCACAATACTGGAGGAATGCCAGGCACCCAGCATTACTGCAGCACAGGTTAAGACTGCATTGTCCAAGGCCAAGAATACAGCTTCCATGAGACCCGACAATATCCCTGGATGTGTTCTACATGAACTACAAAGTGAACTGGCACCACATCAGTGTGCCCTGTTCAATCACAGCGTACCTCAGGGTTTGTCCCTACCAAATGGTGCACTGCTACAGTTATCCCTCTCCATAAAGGAGGAGTGACTACAGACCCTGGGAATTATTGCCTCATTAGCCTGATGAGTCTGCTATGTAAGGCTATGGAGCGCATCATCATGGACCTAATTAACAAGAATATAGGGAATCTCCAAACTCTAGATTCCACGCAATTTGGTTTTGTGAAAGGGAGATCATGCCTGCTCAACATGGTTGACTTCTTTGAGTCAGTCACTAGAGCTGTGGATGAGGGCAAGGCAGTTCATACAGCCTACCTTGATCTGGCCAAGTCCTTTGATACCATTCTCCACTCAGGAATTATTGATAAACTCACCAAATGAAGCATCAACCCCTATATCACTAGGTGGGTTGCAAATTGGCTCACAGATAGAACCCACAGTGTGAAAGTAGCAGACTCCAAGTCAGACTGCCAACCAATCACAAGTGGAGTCCCACAGGGATAAGTCATGGGGCCACTCCTGTTTGGCATCTACTTCTCAGAAGTCCATGCCAACACGGAGGGACTCTGGCTGACCAAATTCGCAGACAACTGCAAGCTGGGAGCCATTATTAACTCCCCAAGTGATGTAGACATCCTACTGAAAGGCCTCAATGAGACCAAAGACTGGTGTCAAAACCATGGCCTTAAGCTTAATGCCAAAAAATGCATCATCATCCCCTATGGGAAAAACTTAGTTCCCACTAATTACCACATAGATGGCAGCCCACTGAACACTGAAGGTGTTATAAGAGATCTGGGGACACAGGTTGACAGCGACCTCTTCTTCGACCACCACATTGCCATTGTGGTTAGAAAGTCCTTCTATGTAGCACATCTCATTATGAAGGGTTTTGCATCCAGGAAGAAAGAGGTCATCATCTCTCTCTACTCTTCCATCATTAGGCCATTCATAAATTATAATGTCCCATCTGGCATGTGCCTCACTAGACACATGCAACAGCTGGAAAGGCCACAAAAGTACTTCACGAAGATGATCATAGTCCTTAAACACATGTCCTACATGGGCAGACTCAAAAAAACTCCAGGTATTCTCTGTCTCTTATCATCTACTAAGAGGCGATGTCTGCTTGACTTACAAAGCTATGTCTGACCCAGCTCTGTTAGAAATGCTACATCTAAAGAAATCCCAATCCCTCCACATCACACGCTCCAGAGACCTCAACCTCATTACCACAATCAACAAAACATGCTGGAGGGACAGTTTCATAACCCGGAGACTGCCCAAGCTCTGGAATAGATTTCCCATACATGTCAAGCAGAACACCTCACTGGCCCTCTTCAAGAGAAATCTTGATAAGTGGATGGGAAATGGAAAGTTCACCCCGGGGATCTCTCCAGTGGCTCTACTTGATAGAGGCACTGGGAAATAACATCGGGCGGCATGATGCCAGGGCACTTCTTTGGGTTAGGCTTGTAAAGGCTCCAGGGCCATTAGCCTATTATACACCTATGAACCTATGAACACGACAGCAATGAATATTCTGGTTATCCTAGGGACACTCCATAGTTGTGGCCACTTTTTGGAATGACCTTGAACCTCAATGAATGCTTCACACAATTTGGTACCATAAATGATAACTGAAGTGACATCCTGCTGCTGTACTGAAAAATTAATTTCTGTTTAAAATTGCCAGTGATTAAATTCCTCATCTTAACCATCAGATTCACTTGCATCTCTTCTGCCATTTATGACTTTTCTCTAACCAGTTATAATACTGACATTTGATCAAGATCTGGTAGAGCTAGTCATTGTCCCTACAATGAAAATTGTTACAGCTTCATAACCTATTTGCTCTGACTGAATTTGTCATATTGTTCTCCTAAATATGTCTTTATATGTTTTATCTATTTTATAACATGTTTTCAGTCAGTATTCATAATCGAAAAACAGTTTAAAATGGTCACATTCTTTCTTATGTCATGCAAGTTTGCTCCTTTTAATTCTGTTCTTCAAACTTAATTTGTCATAACATAAGATGGACAGATTGGTCTCTAAAACAAGCTTTGTTCATTTGTTTAAAGATCTATACAGCTCACCATCTTTTTCCCTTTCCAGTCTTGAGGGACTCACTCAATATACACTAGAGAAGGTAATTAAAAAAATAAATAAATAAATAAGACTCAACTAATCAACCTCACTAATTAGTCTTCTTGCTGTTTATTTTTATTTTGTTATTTATTTTTGCTTCTTGGACCAGGTTAGTCCCCTAGGTTAGTGTCATCTTTTAAGTGTTGACCAAAGGTGGTATCCATATTGTCTAGGGGAAATTTGGCCTGGGCACCAGGAATATCTCCTACTCTTTTTTTTCAATGAGTGACATGGGATCTTTGACATCCATCTCTGCTAACACCAACTCAAGCAGATGAAACCTCAGTTTATTGTTTCATCTGAATGATGGCATACTCAGGATTGCAGCAACCTTCTTATATGCACTCCCGTGTCAGCACTGGAAATCAACCCGAGTACACAGTGTGAAAATAGAACTCATAGCCTTCTAGCATCAAAGGTGAGTGTACTGCCTTCTGAGTCAATGACAAAATTCATAGTCACATTCATAATCATGAATACCATTTTGCCTCAGTAAGAGTGATACGTATGTTTGGAAACTAACTCACTTCCCAACAAGATTGTACTGCACTGTGAATTCTGGAATGTAAATCCAAGTACCAGGTGACATTCATCATATTGATCACTGATGCAGTAGCTTTAGCTATATGGAGCTATATGAAGGTTATGTCCTACCAAGGATATAACATCCAACCAGTTTCCAAAGCCTCATAATACCTTCCATGCACCCAAACTGCCAGGTACCTCAAGCAGAACTAACTAAAATACATATTTGGATGCAAAGCCCTTCAGAGCTTTACTGCCAGTGAAGAGTATGCTTCTCTGAGGCTTTCAAAGATTGATGGTCAGCTTGCACATTCCTTTGTTGGGCAGATAAGTTCCTTTTGGGGAAAAAAAATAAATGTTCTTAATTTTGTCAATGTTTTATTACTTTCCTCTTCAGGAAAGTTATTTTAAAGCTAGGAGTGTTGTGTTTTAACTGTAACATACTATTAAATGGAGAGCTTGTTTTTTTCTGTTAGTTTAAAAGTGGTGTAAAGTAACTGAAAGTACTTTTTCTTTCAAGAAATTGTGATTACTTTACTTTGTAGGGATGGCATAGTTTTTTAAAGTGCTTTTTACTGTGTTTTTCTGTCAAAAACATAACTTTTGTGGACCGGTAGTGTTTATCGCAATTGCTGCTTTTCTTATATGAGAAAGAGGCACCATTTTTGTCTTGATCATAGAACATACTTCCTGTCACATGGTCAGTCCTTGAAGGCACAAAAAGAAAAAAATTAAGGAAACATCCTTTGTCACCACAGCAAGCTAGGAATCTGTCTCAGACAGGGTCTATGTTAAATATTCGAACGATTAAGTGTTCGAATCACTAAAGATTGACCTTTAGTGATCGAACATTTAAATCTTCGAATATTTTAAAAAATTAAAAAAAAAAACTTAACCAAAAAAAAAAACTAAAGGGTGTAAGCAAGGGGGCAAGACATCCTGCACCCCCACACCCCCGCTACTTAAATATACCAACTCCAAGATCGCTCTACAGTGTAGGAAATGGGAAATTTTCCATTTCCGCACTGTAGGACCCTGAAGTGTGATCTCGGAGTTGGTATATTTAAGTAGCGGGGGGTGTGGGGGGTGCAGGGAGGCTTGCCACCCTGCTTACACCCTTTAAATTTTCTTTTTTTTTTTTTTGTAAATATTAATTTTTTTATATGTTCGAACATTTAATTGTTCAATCACTAATGGTCGATCATTAATGGTTCGAACAATTAAGCGTTTGAATATATAACACAGACCCTCTCAGATATAGGTAGGTGACTCTGCAGGTGGCCATTTGCTGTAATTCAAACCCTTCATCTTTTACAAATGAATCCTTCTCGTGGAGCACCTAGTACCACTATGGACGGGGGTTAGCCTCATCTTCTGCAGCTGTTGGGGTCCCCTCAGTGGGGAAGAGAGAGCCATTCTTGTCAGTCCTGTAAGAGAGATCAGGGAAGGTTTCTCTGTTGTTTCAGAATGCTGTGCCCTTCCCACGGGAAGCTGCATCTGCCATTAGTAACACAGTTGGCCCCATTTTTACTGTCAAAAAGAAACAGAAAACTAAGCAGGTATTTACTCCTCCTCAATTTTCTTTGGATAGGAGTAGTTTACTGGGTCTGGCTCAGGGTTTAATTCTGGCTATTGACCCTTCTTGGAAAGTAGTTTCTGGTAAAATAATGATTCTTCTTTTCCTGAAGAGATTCAGGTTTCTGAATCTGAACAGGAAGATGCAAGAATGGAAACAGGGTTTTTCTTCAGATTTCTGATTCAGACTCAGGGGAGAGTTGAGTTTCTAATTCTCCCTGTGCAGGGTTTCTCTTTCTCTGAGACTATTACTAGAATCTGCCAGTGTTTTCAATGGGAGAACACTGAGATTTCTCAGTTCCTCAGAAAATACTATGAGGTGTTACTGAAGGATTTTCCAGAATCTATACTAATTCCTCCTGTTCTGTCTGCTTTAGAGGATGTGTATGTTACTGCCTGCAATTTTCCTGATAGTCAGGCAGCTTCCCCTAAAAAGGTAGATGGGATGTAAACAGATCCTCAGTCTGTTAAAATTTTATACAGTATTCCCAAAGCTGACCCAACAGCTATAGCATTAGTTGATCCCACTGCTGCTATGCACGTAGTTATTTCCAATCATGTTCTTTCTGATAATGATAGGAAAATTATTAGGTATGGGGAAAAGTGTATATTTCTGTAACTTTGATTTTCAGAATCCTGAATTGAACAATTGTAAAGGTATGAGGAATGTTTTATTTGCAGTTCCTTCTTGTGAGTTAAAATCATCTTTAAATGAATCAGTTTCTTCTGTTGCACAGGTCACTACTCATTGTTTACAGACTGTGTATGACTCTGTTGATACTTCTTTCTGGTCCATGGCCACTGGTACTGCTCTGAAGAGGTTTGCATAGCTGCATTCTCAGAACCTACCAGATGGTATTAAAATATGATTTTAAATTCTTCCTTGGACAGAGGTTTAATGTTTGGCATCTCTGCTGTACAGATGATCAAAAATTGGTGTGATGAAAGGAGCAAGCTGATCCAGGGAATCAATTTTTCAGCCTTCCTTTTCCAATTTTTCCAATTAAATTTTTATTTCCTTAACCAATTTTTCCAAAAAGCAGAATAAACAGTCTCAACAAAATACAGGTACACAGATAGTAAGAAGAAATGGCAAGGGGTTCCAAAAAGAAGTCTCAAATGTCCCAAATATAAAGGTCAGCCCAACAAATCTGAATGACTGTTCAAGAGACCTTGTGAACCCTTCCCACCCTGACTCTTTTTCTCTTCCAGAAAGTCTTAATATCCAGTTTTCTCTTTGGCAACAGGTAGTTTCAAAGAAATGGGTTCTAAAAACTATTCATCAAGGTTACAGATGGCAGTGGGAGGAAATTCTTCCTTACCAGGTGGTCATTCCTCATCCACCATATCAGATCCTTTTGTTTCCACTAGTTTTTCATCACATGTTGTCCCAAGGAGTGATCAAACCAGTTCTTCCTTCCCAGGTGGAAGGGTTTTTATTCAAGGGTGTTCCTAGTGCCAAAGAAAGAAAATTCTTGGAGAGTAGTTCTGGATCTTTCCTTCCTAAACCTGTTTTTGATAATGCCCAGATTAAAAATGATGTCACTTTGCAACCTGTAACCTCATCTCCCTCTTTCAAGCTTCCTGGTAAAACTAGACTTAAAAGATGCTTATCATCACATCCTTGTTCATCCAGACTTCAGATGTTTCATACGTTTTTGTGTGTCTGGATCACATTATCAGTTCTCTCCCTTAGCTTTTGGATTATCCACTGCACCAAGAGTACCCTCAAAGTGTCTGACTCTGATTATAGATCTTTGCAGGCTACAGGGTATCCACATTTTTCAACATTTAGTTGGCTTGCTTATCTTTGCAGAGTCTTTTTCAAAGTGTCAGGAATCTCTTTCTCTGGTGAGTGATCTTTTACAGAAGCTGGGATTCCAAGAGAACATTCAAAAGCCTTTCTTGACTCCTTCACACAGGATTGTCTTCCTGGGACTTCAATTAGACATCTCAGTTCAAAGAGCCTTTCTTCCACAGGTAAAAAAAAATATCTTTATTTAGATTTATTTCTAAGGTTTTCCAATAAGTCTTTGGTCACTGTGAGGGAATACTTCAAGATTCTGCGTCTCATAGCATCTATGATTCTCAATATACCCCTGGCAAGACTACACATGAGAAAGACACAGTGGTATCTGAAATATCTATGGTCCCAACATCAACACCCTTTATCTTTTCAAATCCCAGTGCTGGGGTTTGTCAGAAGATAAATATTTTGGTGAAGACAACAGACATCCTTAAATGCAGATCTCCTCTTCTCCCTCCCTGTTTCAAATCAGTCAGTCACCACAGACACTTTGAACTTTGCTTGAGGAGCAGTTTCAGGGCGGATAAAAGTGCAGTAGTATGGGACACCAAGGACAAATTAAAACATGTAAATATCAAGGAGAGGCTTTCCTGATCAAGGCACTCAACTGTCTGAACCATCTTTGGTCCCCTGGGACCTCTTTAAGGGATTACAGACAATACTAAAATCATGTCTTGCATCAACAACCAACGGGGAACCAGCTAATTCCCTCTTTGTAGACTAGTCATATTAGCTTGGGATATAGCTTCACAGCACAACCTCACTCTGTATGTATCCTACATTCCCTCAGGTCAAAACTGTGGCAGACAAGCTGAGCAGGATGAAGGCAGATCCTCATGAATAGAAACTAGATCAGGGAGTCTTCCACGATTTGTTCCATCTATGGGGAGTTCCTCAAGCAGACTTTTTTGTCTCCTCTCTGAACAATTAACTGGCACAATTCTGTTCCAGAACTACATACAAAAAGGCCTGGAAGGTAGATACCTTTTTCTTTTCGTTAGACAGGAATGTTCCTGGATGCTTTTCCACTAATATCCAGGGTACTTATAAAGATTCAGCAGGAATCCCCCAAGATCATTGTGGCAACTCCCTTCTAGCCTAAGGAACCATGGTATCCATGACACATTTGATCAACCTCATGCATATTAAATAGGTCAGAACATCAACACATAACATCGACAGCCATTTCTTGATGTTAAAGTCGACAGTTACCATAGATGTAGATGCTTCATAACCCTTACTTCTGTACATCCTTACGAGCAGACGTACACCTGAACATCGACATTCTGGCTGTCGTTCCTACCATGCTTGAGGAGGTGCCTGTCACGTAAGTCACTTACTGCCATTTGATTGTAAACTGCTTGATACACCCTGATATCAGTCAATGTCAGTTGACTGCCTGGATGATAGGATCTTGATTCTTTTTAGGTACCTGTTTACTGAGGAGGATTAGCAGGTGTTAATGGAGGCAAGAACCCCTGCTACCAGAAAATCATATATTAGAGAATAGAAAATATTTTTTTACTTCATGCCAATAACATAACCAGCACTCATAGCACTCATTCAGCACTAGGTGTTGTCTAGTTCTACAATAGGTGAGTTACTTTCCTATAGCCTTTCTTATTTCTCTGCCAAGGTTCATTTATCAGACATTTTAGCATGGTTGCCCATGGATCCTCTTCTTAAAGCAGTCTCATGTCAAAATAATCTTGAAAGGGGTTTTGCATGATAGGTCTCCAAGAAAATCGTGGCCCCACCTTGAGATCATAATTTTGTGTTAGAGAAGCTAAACACTTGCTCCATTTGAGCCAGTTAATCTGGCTGACTTGAAGTTCTTAAACTGAAAAACAGTTTTACTGTTTGCTCTGACCTCTGCAAGAAAGGTGTCTGAGTTTCAAGCTCTTAAGGCCTTTTAATTTTCTCTGTTTTCCACAGAGACAGGGTTTCTTTGAGAAATACTCCTTCTTGTATGCCTAAAGTGGTACCTGAATTTACTTTATGCTAAAACATCCACCTTCTCATTTTCTTTCCTGAACCTAAAAATGAGGGAGAAAGGATATTCCATAACTTGAATGTCCACTAACTCAGATACGTTCTCGACAGAACTAAATCCTTCAGATATTTGGATAACTTGTTCATTTCTTGTGAAGGTAAGAAGAAAGGACAACCTGTGTCAAAACAGACTATTTCCAAATAGTTGTCTAAGGCTATTACTTTTGTCATACTCACCATAGCAAAACTATTCCAGGCAAGGTCAAAGCTACTCTACCAAGGCCTTGGCTTCAGTTCTGGCTTTTTGGAAAGGGTTGGATTCTAGAAGTACTCTAAAAGCTGTTACTTGGTCATGTGTACATACTTTTACAAAGCATTTTAAGTGTGATTCCTTCTCTATGTCCAAATAAATCTTTGCTAGGACTATTCTCCAGGGTGTCCTGGACGCTTTTCTTTCCACCTCCCAAATGTATTTAGCTAAGGTAATCTACCCACATAGCTAAGGCTACTGCAACAGTGATCAATATGATGAACAAAATACAGTTGTGTAAGTAAAATGTACAACAGTAGATGTTCGAATAATCACTGCCACAGTAGCCACTGTCTCCCTCCATTCCCCTTCTTTTTTTGTGTGTGTGTTTTTTATGCCAGGATGTGGACATTTATTGTTTAATTGTTCCTAGTATTATACTTTGAGTGCTCAATCTCCCCTCTCTCTTTCTTTCTCTTTCACTGTTGGCAGGAAAGCTCTGAAGAGCTTTGTGCCCAAACTTGTTTTTTGCCAGCTCAGCTCAAGCTTCCTGACAGTTTGGTCATTTGGAAGGTGCCCTGAAGCTTTGAAAGCTGGATGGCTGTTATATTCTTGGCAGCCTATAACCCACATATAGCCACAGTTACTTCAACAGTCATCATTTGACCATCTGCTGTGGTGGTGGGTTGTACTTACATAATTGTACTTTATAATAGCACCCTTAGCCTTTAACTCTGCAGACTGAAAGATGATGTTCAACCAGAGGATGCCACTATTGGTGAAAATAAAAATGAATCCAAAAACCAGTAAAATATAAATGAACCCCACTTGCTGAACTGTTTTATCATAAAGATATCACCAAGATTTCTTACACCTTATGGAACATGGAAATGACAAATTTTTGTCTGGTACATGCAATAAATTAGTGTGCAGTTTGATTTCAGTTTGTAAAGTTCATAAAATGTCATATATGCTGGTTTGTATTTTACTGGTCATTACTCTCTAGTATACATTTTCTTCTCCGGTAAAAAAACAAAAATATTACCCATTTGTTAACAAGATAGGCCCAATAGACACTCACTCTCTTTTCAAGAACAACCTGGGTACAATGTCTTGTTAAATGATTTGCTCAAGGTCACACAGTAGGCAAATGAAGGCTGAGGGAATCAAACACTGTACCACACAAACTACATCTGATAGCTTAAATCTCTACACTGACTACTAGCCAAGTGGATGAAATACCTATAAACTGAAGTTTTAACTAATACATTTTATTTACTTTGTTCTTGTTAGTCTTCAATCAAGACACATTAGATTTTGTGCTGTACTTCTATAATGATCAATTTACTATGTCCTGATTAAATTAGTCAATTAAATACAACATTGGTCATGAGGGACTAAGAACCAGACCTGTGCAGTTGCATTGTACCCATTTACAGCTTATTATTTTACTGATTAAATTATACAGCCTATATATTCTTATTGAAAATAGATGAGCAGATGTCAATGCATATTTGTGACTAAGTCTTAGCCATTGATATAAATACATTTATTGTAAATAACCTCCCTTTTTTCAGCAAGAGCAAGGTTTTGATATTCTAAATAACATCACAGCACTGAGTTTTGTCTCCTTATCTTAACACACCTTGCTGTCCGCAACTCCATTTATTTATGTATGTTATTAAGCATATTTATGTAGCTTATTGGAATATGCTCTTTTAAGATGTCACAGATATTATTTAAGTTGTAATATATTTGTTGATTGTTATGTCCTGATCCTCTGCACCAAGTTAATACTTCTTATAAATTTTCACAGTTTGTCTTTCTATGACCAAACCTTATGCACTAGTTAGATAAACAATATAAATCTTTTTGTGAACTGACATTCAGTTTAAGACTTGTGAAAAACAACACTTGGCTATGCATTTTACTAATGTAAGACAGGTAAAACTAAAAACAAAATTATGAAAATCATGGTAAAAACATGACAATTATAAAGTGGTTCTAGACAAATCAGTAAATCAAGTAGTAATAATCTGTCTCCATTGTACTGCATCTGCCTGTCAAAGAAATCCAGTGTATGCCCCTTGTTTCTTTTATTAACAAGGACTTTAATATGTAGCAACACATGGGTTAGACCTCAGCCAACGTCTGTCACCTGTAGATATTTAAACATCAATTACTTCTTTGTAATTGTTAACACATTAAAGCCTCCAGGTGTTTCTGCTGATGCCTCTAGACGTCTAATATTGCCTATTCATATTTACATTAATAATTCCAAAATTATGCTACATATATGTTATAGAAATAGTTCATCTTAAAGCTTACATAGTGGGAATTGACTGCACTGATACTTGACCTCTTTCTAGTGTAGTTAGAGTTAGTGGTGTTCGTGTACTACTTATTTATTTATATTGTCACAATTTTTGTATTTCTCTAATACCTCAACAACCAACTGGGATAGATAGAGCTGCTTAGCCATGTAAGACGACTCACAATTGGATGAGCAAAATGCTGCTGACATTTGTGTGACGAATGGCTGCTGAGGTAGGTTATTTACAAAATATTACAAATGAATACTTACTGTGCTCATTGAGACTTGCAAAATCCAGTTCAATACATAAAATCTAATGAATACTACCCCTATGGTTCCAGAGGTGTGAGCATTTGTTTGAAATGTGTGAACATAGCTTTACTTTGTCAAAAAGCTTAGGATGCAACCTTTGGAAGTTAGAGTGCAAAATTTTAGAGCTCCCTTGGAGAGTAATAAAGACAATCAGATCACCATGTCTCGTTTTGTAAAAAAACATTTTACAGACAGATGTGTACATATTTATGGCCTAGAAAGGAAAAAAAAATGCTGTAAACATGGATTTACATTTTTGTTTATCCTGATTTCTTCTGCATCGCTGTTGGAATTATACATGGCCTTACTTTGAGAAAATTGCTTATCACACCACTGTTTTGGCGATAGAATCAAAAAACTTCAATAAGCAGCTTTCAAATTTAAAGAAATTGGTGTGGTGGCATTGAGGAAAAAATGGATATCAGAATTTATCTCAGAGGTGTCTAACCTTTATCCAGAACACTCAGAGATTGCT
The DNA here is from genome assembly GCF_019279795.1 of Protopterus annectens. Taxonomy (NCBI): domain Eukaryota; kingdom Metazoa; phylum Chordata; order Ceratodontiformes; family Protopteridae; genus Protopterus; species Protopterus annectens. Next base: position 1,092,793,911 of record NC_056745.1, read on the forward strand.
ACATAGAACCATACCTTTCAGCTGTGTTTGATTTTACAGAACATCTCTGATTTGGTCTAATATTTTTCCCTTCCTCCTTTCTGTAGCAATGCTCTGGGCTTTTATCTTGTAATTGGTTCTACCTGCATGCACTGAGCTGGTCAGCATATCTTTATTATTGATTCCGACAGCACCACAGACCTCTGTAGGATCCTTAGCTTGACCCTTTACCTAGCAACACTGCAACCTGTTTCTTTATGGTGGATTTCCTCTGGTTAAATTGTCTGTAAATTCCATTTATAATGCAGACTGCAAAAAAATAGGGCATGTGGAAAATCAAAATACTTATTTTTCTTTCCACTTCAAGCATATAATATATAAATCCATCAGGTATTCTATTTATTGAAGCCCACCATCTTTACTTTTCATCTGCTCTTCTCATTTCAGCTCAGGTGATAAGCCCTGATAAAAGTGTATTATATCCCCACATAATTTAACGTCCTTACCCTGTCTGACAGCTTTCAAATGAATCTCTTTATTTATAAAGTTTAATAGGTGAAAAATGACCTGCATAGTTGGCTGTCTTTCCTTTGCTGGTGGCTGCAATGAGAAGTGCTCTTTTTCTATTACTGATATCTTCTGGCATAAGGTTTCAGGGAGGCTATCCTGAAGAAATGCACTATATCCCCATCTTCTAATGCTTCCTTAAACTCTGCTGCACACAGGTTGGTTTGCGTCTGACTGTATTCTAATTCATCCACCTTCCATTGTAGATGGCTGATCTGTGCTTGCTGTTTCAGTGGGAGAACTTGAGTCTTCTGCATCCACATGGCATTCATGGCAGTAGAAGAACCTGTACACTGGGAAATTTTGGTAGGTAAAGGATCCAGCTAAGGAACCTACAGAGGTCTGTGCTGCTGTCAAAATCAATAAAAAAGATATGCTGACCAGCTCAGTGCATGCAGACACAAAGCAATTACAAGATGAAAGTCCAGAGCATTGCTACAGAAAGGACTTCAGCAGGCATCTGTTCCCTGTGAGCACCCAGAATAAATTTGAAGGGCCCAAAGAGGAACCACTACTGGACATTGGAAGTTCAAAGTATGTAGGTCAGTAAGCAGAAACAGAAGCAGGAAGATGAAGTTTGGGAGAAGCATCAGGCTAAATTGCCACACTCATTCTTTAATTGTTTGTGTCTTTCGGCTTTTCCCGGTTAGGGGTCGCCACAGCGGAACTCCGGTCCGCTAATGATTGGCAGTAGATTTTTACATGCTGGCTTGCCGGGCCTAACACACAAACCTCAATGAAGGAATGCCCATTCACGCATGTCGACACACAGAAGACGCTCTACTGAGAATCGAACAGGCAACGTCTAACTGTGAGGCGACAATGCTACCGCAGCACCACCACCGCAGTTCTTTAATAAGGGGCATAATAAAATAGGTAAAGCATTGCAGTTAAACACCTTAGAGGAAAATGGCACTATAACGCAGCATGGTCTAAGACAACTTCTTCCCAAGTTACTAGATTGCCCTCACACCAGCAGTTATGTTAGCCTGGAGGTATGCAGGTTTATTAGTGTGGACTGGACAGAGCTTAAACAGTCATGTTAGTCAGCACTAAATGTTATAATTGGCCAAATGCGTAGTATACGTTTTATGTTGCAGTTCCTGTTGTTTTAATTGTGTGCAGTTCTTGTGTGCAGTTCATTCTAGTGTTTGTTTTATTCCAAAAAGATTCTGTTGATTATATTTGTTAGCTGCTTACATAAGTATTCATCTTTGGGAATTTTTTTTTTTGGGGGGGGATAGAGGAATGTTAGCAGTTTTGAATGACTGCCTTTAATCTACTAACTTTAAGAGTAAAAAAAAACACTTTAATTTAAAGGCTAAGAGGAATGCAAATTGTCTTTGTTTAATAGGTAAAAGCAGATATAGAAAGTATAGGGCAAAAGTGACTAAACAACACTAGAGCTGTTTAGGGGCTTACACAGGGAACCTAAATCAGGTAAAAAAGAGGAGTGGTCATTTATGTCAACCCCAGCTAATGGTAGGTAAGGGAGGTAGTTAAGGATACTGCAGGAAGGTTGGTTTTAGACTGTATCCCCAAAGGGGCAATGATCTTGGAAAATAATTACAGACCCAATATGGATGCTCTTCTCTCTCTCTCTCTCTCTTTGCTGTTTACACATCATGTGATACATCGAACAATGATCACCTTTCAGCACTCATTGTTTCTGCAGCAGTTATGGGTTTTATGGGCTTAGGTTGCTAGCTCAAGGCCCAACCCTCCTCGGAGGATGTAATATGGATGAACTGAAAGTATCTGTAAAATTTCTGGTTGAACTACAGTTAATGATTGATGGCATAGAATCAGTAGCGGCAATGGTGATGGAATTTTAACTTAGTATTGAATCCGATAGAGGGGAGGCTTGTGCCCAGGATAGAAAAACATACTAAAACATTTTCTTAGAATGGTTGTGGAGATGAAGGTTACTTGATTCATAGCCAGTAGTAAGGATGCATGAACCAGGAGTCAACTTCTTCACACCAGGGGGAAATCACCAGTAGAGTAGATTACCTAGAAGTTCCTTCCAATAATATCTGGCCTGCAGGGATGGTAATTGGGTCACAAGGAAATTACATTAAGAAGGCCCTCCTGCACCCTTGTGGCAGAAGTGTGCAGCTAAGGACCCATCTGAGTTGGGGATTGCTGGAATAAAGCTCAGTCTTGAGCTTTCCCTTTGATTACTTTGTTTAAAATTGTTTAACTTCACTTGTATTTAAGCATCATGTTTGTGCAGGCTTGCGCTCAGTTTACCAGAGCTGCTCAGAGATTGCACTGCTGCCCTGCGAGCAACTCAGTTGTACATTATGAATGATTGATGCAGTTTTCTACCCCTAGCCCTCCATAGAATAGCCATTATTTGTTAGTTTTACAACAAACATGATCCATCTAGCCCACTCCCCACTAGTTACAGTATATACCTGCCATAATGGACAGACAGTTTCCCACCATTTTTCCAGCCAACCTGATTGACATGAGCATCCCGAGGCAATGTACCAATTGTCTCATGTATACTGACAACCATTTACTCCTAAAACAACCAAATACAACATGTGAGAGATGTAGCTATGCTATGAATTTGGAATCAATTCCCTCACATAACACAAAGCAGATATCAAACAGGTTGTCAGCACACACATTTCACCTCTTGCACATAACAAGCTTACAATACATAAACCCACATATGCAGAGGTACTCGCTAGAAGCCTAACTAAAGATCAGAGACCTCCCAAGTGGAAACCTACTGCACTCACTGCAGACCCAACAGAATCCACTACACATAATAATATACACAGCAGTGTCTCAGCCAATAAGTCCTTACGGCAAAACACCTCAAAAACAAATGTCTTGGTCATAGGCAACTCCATAGTGAGGCACACAAATGTTCCCTCACCAGGACAAGGAGAAGGTCATGGTCAGCTTTCTGTCCAGTGCCATGATTCATCAGATCATGCATGCACTCAAGTCTCTCAACAACAAGTACCATTATTACTCTGTCATACTCCATGTTAGAGTGAATGATTTGAGACATACCTCACTGGACTATATGAAGAGAGACATGACTGAGCTCTCCCATTATGTGTACCAGGCAGGTGTGTCCCTCACCCTAAGCAGCATTCTACCTTCACCCAGGATGATGCCTCAATATAAACAAAAAGTGATTGATTTCAACAATTGGCTTAGCTTCTGGTGTTACTCCAGGGGGATCCAATATCTGTCAACCTGGGAAGATATGGTCGACAGACCATGCTGCTCTGCCAGAGATGTTCTTCACCTGTTGCCGCTTGGCTTTTGGTCACTGGCAAAGGTACTTGCCTCCCCCAGAGTGCCTTTTTTAGGCAATGTCATAACAGCAACATTGGTGATGTAAAAAATGTGCTAAAGACAAATGCAAGGTTATTATGCTGCTTAATGCTAGGAGTCTAAATGGGAAACTGCACTGACTGGAAACAATCCCGACTGTGGAAGATTGTGATGTCTGTGCAGTCACACAGGCAGTGTTCAAGGCCACAGAGAGCACCCCAGCCATGCAAGGCTACAATGGCTTCCACACTTTCAGACCTCTAAACGAGCATGAAAGAACCAAAGGCAGAGGTGTATCCATCTTCATTAAAGACGAAAACACTTTAAGACTGGTCAAACAGTACGACTCCCTAGAGCTACTCCATATCCAAATAACTGTATGTAAAAGCCCTTCCATATTGTTGTTAGCTATAGGTCCCCCACCATCAACACTAGAACCACTCTGCTTACCTGGACCTACTTGAGTCACTCACATTACAGCAAAACACCCTGGTTATGGGTGATTTCAACTATTCTTCTATTGATTGGGAGTCATATATGAGCACAAACACACCTGGCCTAAGGTTCCTGGACTTTGTTAATGCTAATGCTCTGGAAAAGACAGTCTGCACCCCCATAAGGGGCTCAAGTGTCCTAGACTTTGTAATCACCAACATAGGAGGTCTCTGCACTACCCCCTGTGTGTTGCCCTCCTTGGTAAGGTCTAATCATAAATCAGTTTCATTCAAAGTAACAATCATTCCTGAACCCCCCTCAAGAGCAAAAAGGATGAAAAATGTATCCAAAGCAAGCTATAGCCTCCTAAGCGATGGCATAAATAGTTTCAAACCCCTGCTACCACTGTTAACGATGACTCCTATACAGAGGTGTACTCAAATGCCCTGTATAAACACATTTATGAATGTACAGACTCAGCTGTACCTGAATGGATCAAAACAAGGTCCCCACAAAAACAAGCCATCCTGGTGTACATCAAGCATATATAGGTTATACAACAAGAGGAAGAAACTAATGTCTAAGAAAAAGAGGGAACTGACTCAGCAGAGGAAGGACACCTTCCACAACATGAAAAAGCAAAATAGATATCCTTCAAAGACCCCTAAAACCAATTACAAAGCTAAACTAGTATTCCTAGCTAAGGATAATCACAAGACATTCTTTAGCTACATCTGAAATCTAAAAGGGAAGGCCCAACCTTGTGCTGAGCCAGTAGTGGATGGTACGACACATACTGACTATGAGGACATCACCAACCTAGTAGCAGACAGATTTGGTACAAACTTTAGCTCCCGTCCCCACCAGACATGCCCCAAAGCATACCTGTCACCAGTCCTCTAACTAGAATCTCTAAAAAGCAGGTTATAACCACAATCTCCATGGCCAAAAACACAGCCTCTATGGGACTGGGTAACATCCCAGGCTGCCTACTAATTGGTCTAAAACATGACCTAGCAGAACCACTTGGCACTGTTTTCAACCACAGCCTCTAAGTACTGGCTTTGTCACAGTAGAGTGTAAAACAGCAAAAGTAATTCCTTTGTACAAAGGGGGTCCATCACCTGACACTAGGAACTATAGACTCATAAGCCTAACCAGCATTATCTGCAAGGCCATGGAGAAAATCATCATGGACCTTATCAACAAAGACATAGGTGATCTTCAAACTCTTGACCCCACCCAATTTGGCTTCATTAAGGGTTGATCATGCTTATTAAATCTGGTAGACTACTTTGAGAATATCACCAAAGCCCTGGATGAAGGCAAAATAGTTCATACAGCCTATCTTGACTTAGCCAAGGCTTTGGACATGACTCCCACTCAGGCATCATTGAGAAACTCACCCAGCTAGGAATTAACCCATATGTCATTAGATGGGTCGCCAACTGGCTCATCGACAGAATGCATATAGTCAAAATTGGGGATTCCACCTCTACCAACAGACCTGTTACCAGTGGTATACTACTAGGATCAGTGTTGGGCCCACTACTGTTTGGAATCTATTTCTCAGAAGTTCAAGTGAAAATTGATGGCCTGTGGCTTACCAAGTTCACCGATGACTGCAAACTGGGTACAATAATTGAGTCCCCCAACGATGTCAACATGCTACAAAAATGGCTTACAAAGACAAATGATTGGTGACAGATCTACAGACTTAAGCTAAACACAAAAAATGCATTATCATCCCTTCTGGCAAAGGGGAAGTCCCTGCAAATTACAATAGTAACAGTACCCTCCTTAGCTCAAAGCCTGGTGTGAGAGTTTTTGGAACACAGGTTGATAGCAGTCGAAACTTCGATCACCATGTGTTCACATTGGTAAGGAAGGCCTTCTATGTTGCACATCTCATAAGTAAGGGCATCGCATCCAGAGCTAAAGATGTTATAACTCCCCTGTACTCATACCTCATCAGACCACTAATGGAGTACAACACTCCCTTATGTATGTACCTGACAAAACACCTACAGCAGCAGCTAGGGAGACCCCAGAGGATTCTCACCAAGAAAATCCATGTCCTTCAACACATGAACTACATGGACAGACTGAACGCCCTGTCACTGTACTCTGTATCTTATAGGCTGCTGAAAGGCGACTTGTGCCTGGCCTACAGAGCAGTCTCGGACCCTGTCCTAATGGAAATACTGCACATCCACAAGTCAAGTGGGACAAGATTCATTCATTCTAGGGGTTTTAACCTAGCCTGCAACCATACCTCTCAACCTCTTAGAGTAAAAAATCTGGACAAAGGCAGAAATAATGAGGAGACAAAGGTATAAAAAGAGGGCCAAATTTTAAATATTGCTCTTACAAACTTAGAAAATTGATAGAATAACAAGTTTTGCATTGACGTACATTTTCTGAAAGTATGAAGTCTGCAACTGATATATCTGTCATTATTTTCTGACTCCATTCCTCAATGCTTTGCTGATGATTTGCCAGAAAACCACAATTTTATGAGAAACAGACCAAAAATATGAAGCAAAAATCTGGACATTCTGAAAAAATTTGTACAGTTGAGAAGTATCCCTGTGACATTAACAAGACATGCTGTAGAGACAGATAGGTCTCCCAGAGATTGCCACTCCTCTGGAACAAACTCCCAATTCACGCAAAACAGAGCTCTTCAATGATCCTATTTAAGTGTAACTTAGACAACTGGATGGGAGACAATAAATTTACCCCAAGGTGTCATCTATGTCCTTCTTGGATAATGGCAGTTGGTGCTGATCATAGACTTGTGCTGCAAATATAGCCCATACAACTTGGTCAATAAGGGAACAATATAAGGAACAAGAGTATAACCTGGATAGGCTTATAAAGGCCCTAGGGCCATTAGCCTAGTAACCTCCAATGAACCTATTTCCTTATCTGTATCAGGTGACATAGGGATAATAGAAACGACACCAAAGGCTGACCCATTAATAGAGATGGATGGGGAGTGTGCAGAATTCTTCACACAGGAGGTTGTCAACTATGTTTGCATGAACACTATACCTCATATGCACACAATAGCTTTGTGAAAAAAGTTTTAAGTGGGCTTTAAAGGATATACATAATGTTGTGAAATTTAAACTGTATCAAAGGTTTCACAAAAAACTAAAATTACTTAGAAAAACTGGAGGATTTGTTAGCACATTCTGCTAAAGATAAATTTAAGGACTGAATGCAAATTAAATTACTGAAAACTGACTTTTGGAAGTTCCTGTAGCTAAGGCATGCTTTCATCTCTTTTCAATAGGAAGAGGACAGGTCAGTGGGACATGCAGCCCTACTTAATAATATGACTATGCAAAGGTTGGGAATGTTAGGTAGTGTGCTGTTAAGTCCAAACATCTGACAATATTAAACATGGGTGCAGAGGTGAAATCAGAATGGTAGGCTTAACATTTAAATTGCATCAGAAAATTCCCTAATTGGTTTGGATCCTGTCTCTGCATGTGCTTGGTGGTTATTGGGCTGTAGTTAAGGGTAAGCAGCTAGTATAAGCCACAATGGATGTTTACAGGTAGTGTCAGGAAGAGAGGGCTGACAAAATGCATGTATTTTGCAATGTAAATAGGTTTGAGGGACATGGAAGGCAGCGCTTCCATTTATCAGGAATGTCTTTGTTTCAGAACAGTTATGTTTCAGAATTTGTTCACAGGGAAGAAGGTATGTCTACAAAAATCACAAGAGTGCGTGCAGCTTCCCAATGGAAGAGTCCAATGGAATACCTCTCGATGGTACAAAATTTTGCAGAATGCACAGATTTTTGCCTCATGTTTCTGGTCTCTTCCTCATAAAATCCGTGGTTTTCTGGCAAATCATTGCCTATTTGGAAGTCAGTAAATAATTTCAGGACTTTGAATTTTAGACCACATCTTTCAGAAAATACATGTTGATGTGAAATATATGATTTTAGCAACTTTCTAAATTTATTTAAAATCTGACCCTGATTTTGAGCTTTTGTTTCCTCATCGTGTTTGGTTTTGTCCAGAACTTTTGCAATAAGAAGTTGAGGGTATGCCAATGGGCATAACTGTAAAACTCTACTACAGATATTTTAATAGAGAAATTATATTATTCAGAAAATAGAAGGGAGTGTGGGGCATAGTCATAGGAAGATGACTGTGCTTATCTAAAAAGAGTAGCATTTCACAGTATTGGGAAGACATTGATGGACCATACCTATCAACTGTCTAGATTTTGGGTAAACTCCTAATTTTTTTTCTCTGACTTTTTTTTTCATATGTCTTGTTATTTCTTATTATAATAGCTTGATTATACATAATGGATAATTAATGCATAATTACACAAATTAATTATGATTACTGTTTGTATGTTTTACTTGTCCATTCTCTGCTCTGTGGTCATCTGTTATGCTGTACTAACAATTTATCCCCTTGACACGCTATACTAACAATATATCCCTTTTCACATTTATCTCTGTCCTGTATCTTTCATGTACCCTCATCTTGTACCACTCTTCTATGCCTCTCAGAATTTGTACCATGTTTAACATGCTTCTGTGTCCATCTACCTGGCCTTCCACACAACTCATGTTCTGTGCCTCTTCTTACAAGTTCCCCTGACCTTACATATGTTCTGTCATGTTCCCTGATCCCATGTCTCATGTTCAGCAATAATTTCCTCCTCATGTTTCTCCATCCCTCTTTTGTACACTCCCATAACATAACATAACACCTCCTTTAGAATGCTTATGCTACCATGCATTCCTTATCCTTCTTCCATTGATGAATTGTCATCTCTTCCCTGCTGTTCTGACCATGTGGTCTCTCTCTCTCTCTCTCTCTCTCTCTCTCTCTATGGCCATTCTCCTTTCACATACTTCTATCATCAGTAACTCTTCACCTGTTCCAAATGATTCAACATCCTCTTGCCCCATGCTTCTTAGTTCTTGCACCCTCCTCTTTTGACTCCTTTGACGACCCTTACCTCTTCTCCTATATGATCTGACCTTGGATCTACTCTGCCAGTCTCCTGACTCTTTGTAACCTACCCTCTTCAGTCCTTATTATTTCTTTCCCATACTCCTCTGATCTCCAGGCAGCACCTGCCATGCTTCTCTAATTCATTGATTCTTCTCCCCTTTCCATCATTTTCATGACCTCTAATCCTCATCTTCTCTACTCATGTGACCCTATACCTCCAGTCACATGCTCCTTATACCACGTATCTCCTCTCATGTGTCGCAGACCCAGTTCCACATCTCTCATGCATCCTTGTCCAGGTGCCATCTCTCACATGAACACCACTGTTTGTGTCTTCTCTGTCATAATCTCTTGGCCTTGATGTTGTCCTCTCATTGTATGAGAAGACAAAGCATATTATTTTTCCATCAAAGCTGAATTTATAGATAGTGGAAGTAAAAATACTTATAGTAAAGTAAACAACTTAGTATTATGTATTTTCAGGAGAGTGGTGAGGATCCCTACTGGATCTATCTACATTTTATTCATCCTCAAGAAGATAACAAGAGATGTTTGTGTTTCATTTTAAGATGCTACAATGTTAACACTACCTTCGACCTGTACTAGTTTGGTGACACTGGAACACTTAACTTTTTAAGTAACAGTTTTATTGAGCAGAACCAAACTCCACTTCTTTATATGAACTGTATATGGAAAAGGCTCTTAGACCAGCTGTCATGGCTAGTCCTGTAACAGTATTTACTTTGGCCTGAAGATAGCTTGTTAGCCATAATGCTGACATAAGAATTCATGATTTTGGTGTAAATTACATTTATGTGATTATATGGCATCTTCCAACTGTTATTCCTTCTTCATGTATCAGTGACAGTCCAGATAAGAGGGGCATTAAACTGACCACAAATTGCAACATCCAAGGTCCAACCAATAGTTTCTAGTCTCTTAGAAAATTTCAGTGACTATGGTTGTTATCTCACGTCCAGCAAAAGAAGACCATCAATTAATATGCCCAAAAGCACAATGATATTCCTTTATTAGAGGAATCCTAAGGTATGTTTGAAGCCAGCTGCACTGTATTGCATTACACACATTGTCAATCAACTCTTGAGCAGAGAAAAGGTCAATTAATTAAATTTTGCATTACTGAAGTTAAACATAAATTAATGGGTAGCAGGCTCTCCCACAATTAAATTAATAGAAGAATGTGAGCTGTCTGAAGAAAATAATTTACAGTTTTTAATTGCTCTGGTTTATGTACCTGCTGATAGTTAAAGTGCCATAAGTGAAGTAAGGCGCATAAAACATTCTTCATATAAACACTAGAGACTGTGAAAATAATAACAGGGAAATTTGCACTAGATTTTTTATTTGTATACTATATTGCTATTACATTTTGGCTGACGTCCAGCACAGTTGAGAGGACTTACTTTCCTAAAATTTGTTTGTGAATAGTGCAATAAGTCATTTTGTTATTAAACTACAACTTTTATAGAAATACTATCAGAGAGGAGAGTTTTCATCATTTTGCTGTCTCTCAACCAAACCTTTGCACCTTTCTCTTTAGCAAACTATCTTACTGTGATTCAGTACATAACCTTCTCATATTTCAGGCTTCTGATACATTGAAAATTTGGTTTCAGCATAATACTGGCATCAAATTTCAGAAATGTGCTGTGCTGGACCTCCAGTTTGGCAAAAGACACAGGATGGCCAAATGTTGTTATTCCCAAGAAATAGCAACTCTAAAGTTAATGACATATGTAGCAGTGGTGATGGGGATACATTCTCCATTAGTGATGTATGGGTTATTTACCTCATGAAAAAATAATTTTTAAAGTTTTCATCAAATGGACTTTTGACCATCTTTTGTCAACTAAAAAAATCCACTCCTTTTGTTATTTTAACAAATAAGTTTATTGGGGAACACAAAACAAACACACGCACACACACACACACACACACACACACACACACACACACACACACACACACACACACACACACATGCACACACACACATATATATTATTTTATTTATTTATTTTATTTTACATTTGTTAACCGGGAAAGTCCGACTGGGTAGAGGCCCATTTTCAGCGGAGGCCCAGGGAGAAAAGCTCCATATATACAGACATATGATATTTACATAATATAAGAGTACAATCTAGTATATCAGATGAAAAAAGAAACAGTATAATTATAGTAAAGACACAGTTCAACAGGAGAAATGACCTATATGCCAGAGTATAATTTCACAAGGAAGGCTCCATATATTCAGACAAGCAAAATTTCACATAATATATGAGTATAATCTAGCATTTCAGAGGGAAAAAAAACAGCGTATTTCTAGCAAAGACACAGTCTGACAGGTAATGACATATGTCAGAGTATAATAACTATATAAGGTGCAAGACATTTGCCTAGCAGTATTAATTTCTCACATAGAGAAAAGAGTAAACATCGTACTGCAATCATCTGCCAGTTAAAGGATAAGAAATACTGATAACCTGTTGACAACTAATAGTAGAGCTGGCAGCTAATTAGTGGTACAGGAGAAAGGGGGGAGGTTAATTGGGGTATGGACAAGGACATAGCCAGTGAGATTTTAGGTGTGCTTTAAGAGCATTTTTGAGGAGACTGCTGGAAGGGAGGGTAGTTTTTGATCGATTGATCACAATCTCGAACAAGAAGCATCCAGACCAATTAAAGTGAAAGTGCACTACATTGAAAGTACACTTTCGCAAAAGCCAGTTCTCTGACCCAGAAAAAAACAAAAAAAAACTACTTTAAACAGTATTTTTGCAGGGGGGACAAGCTCCCCTGCACCCCCCATGTTGGGGCCTGTGCCATCCACACCCCTCCTACTTAAATATACTAACTCCGAGATTGCACTACAGTGGGGAAAAGGATATATTTCCTTATCCCCACTGTGATATGCTTTGGAGAACCGGCTATAGCAAAATAGTGAAAGTGCACTTTCAATTTAGTGCACTTTCGCTTAAATGGGTTCGATCTTCTGGTTGTCAAGAAAGTTTGTTTTCGACAATCAGAAGTAGACCTATATATATATATATATATATATATATATATATATATATATATATATATATATATATATATATATATATATATATATATATATATATATATAACACCCCCCAACTACCTATAAAGCAGAATATAACTCATACAATTAGCAGATCTGTGTATATCAATTGAAATGACCCAATCAATTAACATAGTGAGTGAAAAGGTAAAAACAAAAATTGAGGAGTGCTCAGTCTTTCATATTCAAGTCCTTATGTTTCCATTGTTTACATTTGTTAAAAATAATAAAAAAGTGTGCAACCCAGCCCTCAGTTAAATATTTCAACTTTATTGAAAATCAAATTGAACAGGGAAGCAACTACCATTCTCAACAAGGCCTATGCTGTTTATGATAAATTGTATCTCCTCAATGATATTAATAAAAGTCAGACATTCATGTCTAATGATGTAGTAATGAAGTTTGCAATGTCCATCTAACTACCTCAATCTTAGCCCACATTTTACAGCATTACCATAGAACCATAACATGTGTAAATAGCAAGGATTCATTGATCCACACCTCCAAATGTACCCTCAACTATCCTGGAGATTCTATGAAAGAGACATGGGATGCATTTTCACATATGCATACACTTAAAATGCATGAGTTTCACCATAAGAGGTATACACCTGTGACTTAAAGTAAACAACACTCTCTCCCATTCCCTTTCCATAATTAAACAATGTAATAACTCCTGCCATTTCTCAAGCAATCAAGTCCTAGTATGTAGGGGGTAATATTAAAATGCTGATAACATATTTATAGCTTTACCACTGAAAAAGGCACCCTCTGAGAGTCCTATAGAGCCCTACTTACCTTTTCCAACCATGGAACAACTAGTGACTTACATATATGAATTCTAGAAAGACATGCTTGCACCTGACACACTTGCCACCATGTGAGCCCTTGTTGACCCCATCTTATAAGTCCAGAATTTTGTAAAAGTGAAGCAAAAGACCCCGGCTTTGTCCAATATATCCCCTATAGTTTTATGTGTGTGTATATATATATATATATATATATATATATATATATATATATATATATATATATTTATAGTTATATTCTTATGGGCACTGTCTGTACAAGCAAACCATCTCTCAAACAAAGCCTCCTACCCTCTTGGATCCCAAACCTTGTGAAATTACAGACCTGTTTGATAAATCCGAAAGCACCATATTTTGAATTTCAGCCTTAAACCAAATAGGCCTCTGAGATTTCCAACCATGACCATCAAGTGATCACCAAGTAGGTCTCAGCACTTTGTAGCTCTGTAACCAACTCCTTAGACACTAATATCACATCCAATCTACAAGCCACTCTCTCTACAGTACCACAAAAAGTATAATCATAAGTATCAGGATAGAAGCACCTCTGTAAATCCATCAAATTGACTTTCCCCATTGCTGACATTAAGTATTAGGCCTTACATGGATATCTTTCTAGTACTCTGTCTAGTCACAGATTCAAAGTCGCATTATAATTCCTACCACCACCACCAGTTATCAGGTGAGACTCCTTGTTAGCAAAATTCCCAGGCTAACATACCAATGAGTCCCCAACTTCAACCAACTTCAACTACATCCTCATTTGGCCCATAATAGTTAGCTAATGCTAATCTACAATCAATAAGGAGTACTCCTGTCCAAATCTACCTTACTTCATGATTCAATCTATAGATATCAACCTTTCACTCCAGGCAGGAGTGTATCAAAATGACAAACACCCTTTTAGCTGACTTAGCACAGCTATACAATATTTCTCCCTTCTACCAGAGTTTTAAATGTGGTATAGGGGATATCAATTGAATTTCTTTTAAGAAGGCTACCTTAATTACTTTTTGATTTAATAAAGACACCACCACGTTTTTATTTATTAGTGCATTGACTAACTCAAAATGTTTTTTCTATGTTAATACTTTTACAAAATAACATCTAAATTAAACTAAAATCTTATGTTGATCTTATCTATGTTATTACACTATCAAAATTATATGGAAGTACCTTTTACAGTCATAATTGCCAAATAATTATATGTCACAATTGGATGTAAGTATGTTTTTTTTTCAAACTGTAAATATTTGTCCTGTTAACTTTCCTGTAAATAGTTGTCTTGTTGACTTTTATGTGGAGCTTTTCTCCCTGGGCATCTGCTATAAATGGGCCAAATACCTCATTAGACTTCCCCGGTAAACAAATGTAAAATAACAATAAATAAAAATAAATATTTTTTATCTGAAGTTGATGTCTAAAAAACAAATGCTAAAATATTAACACCCATGATCTAGCTTACACATATCATAAGAAATAAAATTAAACATTATAAGAATGACAATAACCTGATCATCCTAACAGGATTAACTGCAACAACAACACAGTTTAATAATCAACCTTGAATTACTTCATTTCTTTATAAACCAATCCAAGTCAACAAGATAAGTGATGACCAGGACAGAGAAAGCCCAGTCCACCATTAAATTTCTTTTGAGTTAGGAGACTCTGTTTTGAGATCCCCTTAATTTAGATTCCCCTTGACACTTTCCGAATAACTCTTCAAAGCCAATACATTGGAATCAGCCACATAAGTGGGCCAAAAGCCTTATACTCAAACAACCTGATTATCTGGTTTCATTAAAAATAGGGAAGACAGTTTACCTTTCTTGACTTGTAGAGATTTGAGGGGGAGACAGAAGGCTCTCTCTCTGACTTCTAATTTTCTGACAACCTTCCTTTAGATATTTCAGCATATTAAATTTTATGGCTAACTTGCTGGTCATGTAAAAAAGCTTCCACATTATTTGAGAATGGAAATGAGAAATTATGGTTATCCTTGACCCAACAATAAAGTTGCTGGATATTGCAGTGACACCCTAAATCCCAGTTCCCTTTCACACCTCAGAAATGGCACCATAGCTTTCCTATTAGAGAAAAAAGCTGTACTATAGTCCAGCACAACTCATACAGTGTGGCATCTAAGATGCAAATTAGAGTCTTGCACTCTAGTAGCTCAAAATATCATCTCCCCATCATTATAATCCAAATATTGAAAAATTATGTTTATTGCATGAATAGTATCAGGATGTCTTGGCATTACTTTATGTGCACAATCTATTATGGGAGGGGTCTCAGACTTTAGCAAAATACACAATTATTTTCTAATAGGTTCATACATTCATAAGAGATTAATAGGTAATCTCCCTAGAGCTCTAATAAGCCTAGTCATAAGGCATCCATATCTTTTACCCTTTCAGGAAGCCCAGACACTTGCAAGTTGTTACATCTAGTATGATATTCCAAATCCTCAATCCTAACTTCCATTTGCCATATGTGTGTGCTTTTAATTCAGCTAACTTATCTGCATTAGCCATTATGTTTTCTACATGCTTCTTAAGTTCCATCTGCTGGTCCAGTTTTGCATCATTTAATTGTTCCACCCTCTGATCATGCATAGCTACCACCGATTTTATTGTAGAGACATCAGTAGCAGTTTCTTTCATTAAAGTAGTTAATGTTTCCAATGAACATTTAATGCATGCATTATTGGCAGATACATGATTAATGTGCTTTGCCATCTTAACAACAACACAAATGCACACAAAACCTTTAAAATGGAAAAACAAAATCAAATCACTAAAATATATACAGACAGCAATCTTGTTACCATCACACTACCATCAGATACTCATTAATCATCTGGACACCACACTTTTTGTATATCTCTGGAAAAAAATGAAATGTATATCATGAAACAGGGGGAGCTTGCAATCAGAAATTCCAAACCAAATGAATTTCCAGGCATATCTTAAAATCTACTCAGTTTCACTGGTACTAAACATGCAATAGGAATGCTCAATGCTGTCTTTTGCCTGCACTTTTTGATTAGGTTTGAGTTGAAAGCCACCTGACTAAAATTTAATATGGCTGATGGTATTTATTTATCTGTTTGTTTGCTTGTCTGCTTATTTATTTATTTACTTACTTATTTACTTACACTTTATTGACTATGTTAGTCCAGCAACTTTTTTCCAGGGGAGACCAGAAGTGTTATTTATACTAAGTAGGGGAAATTTGGCCAGGGCACCAGGGCAGTTCCTTACTCTGTTGCTGTGGATGGGCCTGAAGGGTTGATGCAAGAAGGGAAGGATGCTGAAGGAGAGGAGAGAGAACTGCTAGCAGATTAAAAAAATGAAAAAATCTAAAAACTGAGATTCTTCAAATGTATCTTCCCTTGTGGATGTTCCAAATATTGTGATGGTGGATTTTCCACTGTCTCAAATTACTGTCCTTCAAGATGGTGATCTGGGGGATATTGTTTTACAGCAAATGCTCAATGAAAATGAGTCACATGATAAACTGGCTTTATATTCGACAGAGGCAGTGGAGAAATGCTTTCCTTTTACAACGATTGATGATGGATATTAATGAGATGATTATATACTAAAGGTGAGCTACAAGTATTTTCAGACGGACAAAGAAAAAACAGGATCCAGGAAGTTGTGAAAAGAAATAGAGAAGGAGGGATATTACAGAAAGAAGAGCTCTTGATTAACTGAGAAGTAAACACATGTGAAACATCTGTTTCTGCTGACAGAAGAGATAGTATAATGCAGCAGTATAAATAGAGACAAGAGTTGACCTGCTGTGAGAAGTTAGAACAAACAATGAGAGTCTTTTAGGAAGTATTTGTGTGTGATTCTCTAATAGTTCCACTTGGCTTTTCTGTTGAGGATATAGGGGCTGTGATTCATTTAGGATAAGAATCTTTCTGTGAAATTACATTTGAGGCTTTTGCACTGGCAGAGAAGTTCTTGACTTCGACAAAAAAACATTTTATGAGCCATGAGAAAGTTACATACCTAATTGGAATTCTGTCTGGCTCTTAAAAAAAAACAAAAAATAATGGTGCAATTCAGGACTACAGATTTAGCTGAGCAAGAGCTACAGGAGTATTTTGAACTGAAATTTTATAATGGCTTTAAAATATTTAAAAATGACAGATAAGCGACATTTATGGATAGGAGCATGGATGCTTTGGGTTAATTTCGGTGCAGTTGATGGCAGAATGCACCACTTGTCCATTGTCATTTTGTTAAATAGAAAGGAAGGAATGGTAAAATACTGGGGACAACATAAAAAATATTTTCTTTTTTCCTGTGGTGCAGATGATCATATGATATAGGTTTTCCACTAGAAAACAGATGCACACAGTGTGGACAAATTATACATTCACTCAAAGACAGCAACATGATATGCAAGTAATGTAGAGGAGTGAAATCCTTTGATTTTAACTGTGAATTATTACTTGAAACTTCCGAAAATGATGAAACAGCTGTGGGAAGTGGGGGAAGTATTATACAAGAGAATGTTTATTGGTGTTGTTGATAATGTAGCGCTTGAGGTGCATGAGGCAGAACAGAATGAAATGGAGAATAAAAATGAAACTGTAGCATGTAATGAGGAAAGTACAGTGGAGTAGTATGATGCATAAAGCCAAAACAGGCATGCAATTTTAAACCAAGATGAAATTGAGGGGAAGCAAGAGGAGCAGGTGGAACTGAGTAATGCTGCTGAAAACAAGTAAGGAAAAGAAAGTTGCAAGGAAGGCAAGAGATAACTTGAATGTTTCTGCAATACATGTTGACAACATAAAGAGTGAAGTAAGACATTTAATAGGGATGACACTGTGTTGCAAGCAAAAACACTGTTAAAATATGTTTAGAAGACACTAGAATTTTAGATAGCAGAGTAAAAGATCAGATGGAAAAGTTAACGGGTAAAGAAAATTGTGTGGTGAATAGGTCAAATTTAAAAAAAAAATTAAAAAAAAAAAAAAAGCTTCCTACACTTACTTTATACATTGTGGTATTTTCTAAATAAATAAATAAAAGCTGTTATAATGAATGAACTTTCTGTGTGGTGATACTTGATGATAGAAACTTGTGCTCATTCTTTATGTAGCTAATCAGTCTCATGTCTGTGTTATAGGATCTCAGGGTATTTGTTGTATTACTTTAATGGTATATTGCTGGCCGTTTGTGTTTTCTTCATATTGGCTGATAAGAACAGGTTTTCTTCTTCATCTATATATATATATATATATATATATATATATATATATATATATTTATACAAGCCCTTCTTAACCATAGGAATTTGAGAAATTGTTAGAAAACACTTTGTTTACATCCATAGAGTCCTTTCCTTTGAATATGTTCCCAACAGATGATGAAATGCCTGGTAACAGACAAGTTGTACTTGCTTTACTTGTTTATGTATCAAGTAAGCTTTATTATAGTTACATGCAAACACATTGTATTATATACAGTTACATTTTACATGCATATAGTATATATTACTTAATTATTAAGAATAACAATTTACTTAACCCATATATTAGTTGGAAATGGAAAGAAAGAAGGAATGGGAGGCTGAGAATTTAGACAACTTAGATTCTTACCTATATTCTACATAGCAGCTCTTTTACAATATAAAGGTCTGTTTCTTTGTTTTTTTGAATATATCAGACAACAGAATAGAGAAAAGGTACAGGTAGTCTGACTTAGTTCATAATTATAAATTATTTTGTGGCGATATGTATAATTTATATACAAGTCTGTTAAATGACATATTTGCATGTTTCAGTATACAATAGACGTTGTCATCTCAAATTATAGCAAATGTTATGTATTAATGTAAATGTCAGCATCCACGCTTTATAATGGCTGTCTCACAATGCCATCATGCATTCCATTATTTTTATCTACTTATATTTTTTTATTTAAAACTTGAAAATGGTATTATTATATCAATTCTTACAAACTAATAATTCTTCCTTGGCATTTAAGTTTTGTTATTTTTTTACTTCAAAGTATTATCCTAAATTACTCAAGGAACATTATAATTTAGACATCAAGATATTATAAGCACAGCAAAATAATAGGCATAGTTTTCTTCAAACTAAAGGGGTGGCGAAAGCCACATAACTATGTGCTAGGCTTATAAATGCCCTTGGGCAGATAGCCTAGTATGAACCTATGAACCTATGAACCTATAAAATACATTTGATTAGATATTATATTGTATTAGATATTACTTATAACAAGCTGAGCTGACATAATATAAATTGCAAAAATAAAATTATAGAAGCTTCTCTCTTAAGTTGTTGGATTTACAACTGTTGATTAGAGTTTTGGGCATGTCCTATTTTACATCTATTAATAACATTTATAGGAAGTAGTTACAATGGAATGTGACATAGAAAAGAAAAGAGCATCTCCAGATGACAAATGCTTGGCTGCATGGCTCTGACATTTATATATGTTTATTTGCATATTTTGCTTTAGGCTGACTAGATATAGAAATATAGTCTAGTAAGTTCCTTTTAACTCTAGACTAGGAATTTAAACAATTTCATGTTTTAGTTATGTTATATGTCATTTTTAAGATTCCTTCATTCATTTACTTAGTCTTGCCAGGAATGAGTTTTCTATATCATGTCAAAATATCTTGGGAGGTGCTATAGTATTCCTTAGTATTTATGTTTGCATAATGTTTTACCTTATCATAACTATTTATTGTAACTATAGAATTAACTTTATTATCTTTAAATAGTAATGGCATAAACAACCCAAAGAAAAGGGCAAACATGCTACAATATCTTAATACTAAAAAAGCTCAAGTTATATTTCTATAAGAAGATAAAACCATATGGAACCCAAATAAGTATACAACACCGGCTCAATCAACTTTCAAAAGTAGATGAATAGGAGTCATAATACTTTGGATGAATAGTGCTTTAGCTCCTCAGGTTATTCATAAATATAAAGATTGAGATGGCTTAATTGTACTCATAGTTATGAATTACAGTAATAGATTATGGACTTTAGTAAATGTCTATTGGTTTTAGATTTTATTACTAGCAATGCTAAAAGTTACAGTAATAGTAGGAGGTGATTTCAGCTGTGTACTAGACAAGTCAGACACAAGCACTAACAGACATTTGAGATTCACCTCTACAGCTAAAGGACTCAAAAACTGGATAGAATCCTGTAAACCAAAATACACATTGAATATGAGAAGCAAAAAATTATTATCTTAAACTCACTATTCATTTAATTATGGTGCCAAAACTAGAATTGATAGAGCACCAATTTCTCAGGATATAGTTTTCAAAAGTACTAAGTTTTAATATTATGCCTTATCGTATTTTAGATCACAGTGCCATGATTATAAAAATAAGAACTGATTTTAAGAAAAGTCCATATATAAATAGGATTCCTGGCTATATATTTAAACTGAAAGAATTTAAACTCTGGCTACTAAAGGAAGTTGATTATTTTTTGAATATTAATAATACAGAGAATATCAATAAAATTATGATACAGGATTCAACTAAAGCATACATTTATGGTAATTCCTTAATCCAACACAAAAAAAGTAAGAAAGTGGAAGAATTAATTATTAAATATTCAATTCGATCTACAAAAAGTTAAAGCCAATTATAAGGATAATCATAAATCCATAAAATAACTAATTAAAAAATAAACAAAAATGCTCAGATCTCTCTGGCACATAAGACAGCATTAGCTATAGAAAAAGTAAAAATTTTCATCATATGCTATGTTATGAAAGTATATGCACAATTTAACTAAAAGCGTAAAATTGCAAGCTAGATCTAAAATATTAATAATATTTATGCTGCACTCTTCTTCAATGGGATCTGAACTTTTGACTGTAGTGCCACTTTTAAAAATGTAAATTTTACATTCTGTAAAACTAGCAAAGCATTAATATTTCTAAATGCTTTTTTGTCTCTATCTGTATCAAGATACTAGTTTTGCATTGCAATACTGTATTACCATGATTTAAAGGTTTTGATAATGTCTGCTAAAACAAAACAATAATGCAAAAAAATAATTTGCTAGATCTATAACTGTAAACCATGTATACTCAACATGTGTTTCTAGAATTGTAAATATACCAATTTTAAATCTAGTACTAGTCTGAAACTGTTACCTTTTTTCTTAATGGCCATAAAAATAAATTTAAATTTCCTTTCCAGTCTGTCTTTATTTTTCTGAGAATGAGATATATATTTCTTTGAAAATGTAGTAATTTGACTGCCTTTTCATCAGCTGTGGCAACTGAACTGGAATTTATTTTATCTTTAACTAATGAATCTGTGTGCTCATCTCATAACCAGTTTTTTTTTTCAAATTCTGCACATCATTTGTGCAATCTATTGCACACAAATTCTTAGAGGTGTCAT
This sequence comes from Protopterus annectens, assembly GCF_019279795.1. Lineage (NCBI taxonomy): Eukaryota > Metazoa > Chordata > Ceratodontiformes > Protopteridae > Protopterus > Protopterus annectens. The sequence continues at coordinate 1,092,815,541 of NC_056745.1, forward strand.
CTGTGTGCACTACTGTACATTCTATTGCATTTTTATTTTTCTATAAAATCTAGTTACTGAAGTCTAAAACAACATGTAACTCTGAAAAGATATCCATACCTAGTATAGTACAGTTACAGTCAGAACTGCTCACTGCTGTAAAGTTTGACATTTCAAATCTTAACATAACTGCACTTGTGTCGTATAATATAGGTCTATTTATAACTGAAATTGGTGTGTTTGTATTAATCAGTATATTATTCCATAATTTATTTTCTGTAAACAATGAAATATTGTCATTTTGCTCAACCTTAAACAATAAATAATCTAGTTTGGTGCTGGAATGCCACACTCTTTATGGATATGCTGAAAATCCATTTTAATAGAATTAGTAACAGCACTGACATGAGCTATGGTATGCATTTCTTCTTTATTTTGACCTAAAATACTTATGATAACATTGACTCACGCTATGATATGCATTTCTTCTTTATTTTGCCCAGAAATTTGTGTATCATTTATGCTGGTGGTTACTTTATCAAATCTGTATTCTGATCCTTCTTATCCCACTCAATGCAATATTTGCACTGGCTTCTGAAAACAACAAATTAGAATTTATTACATTCTGAACATCTGTATTTGAAATAATATGAACTTGAGACATTGGAAATTATCTGGGCATCTGCATGTTATGTACACTGACTGCATTTACATCTTTATTTACAAGATTGCGACTTAACTCTATATTTTGAATTACATATGCTGTAGCTTTTACACTGATTTCTGAAGACTGTAAACTAGAATTTGTTACAATTTTCATGTAATTTAAGTCAGAAACCATACTGACATTAAACGTTGAATCATACTGTGAATCATGAGAAAGTGTGCTCATTTCCTAACTCATCACAGTGTGCCTCTGTGTTTAACCCTTTTGATTTTAGAAAGATTTAACATTCCTGAACTAAGATTGAAATTTAAATAAACATTTCTGAAGCACAATTGTTTTAGTCTGCTTTACCCAATTTTTAACTTTAAACCACACATATACTGGTGCCTTTAATATAGAAGTACTGTTTGACATATCTATACAATTTACATTTACTGATGTATTTAAACCTGTCTGAAAATTACTGTCTGGTTTAGCTAGAAAATGCATTGTAATAAAAATTAATGCTCAAATAAGGAAAGCTGAAGTTGTGTTTCTTGCAACTTTTTCAAACTCCCTCTTGTAAGGATTCCCTTGGCTCTACGAGTCACACTGGAAATTTGAAAGTCAGGTGTCTGCTTTTTAGATGGTGATGTTTTCTAATACATTGCTGTTAACTGGATAATATAATTTACACTGGTAAGTTGGAGAGTCTGAAGTTCTTTGAAACTTTATTGTAGATTTTCTGAAGTAATGCTCTGAAGGAACACTGATGCTCTGTAAAATACATATGATGAGCAACTTTAGATCTCCAAGGTTGTTGTTGGGTTTTGGAGCTTACTTTACCTGCAGTTGTCTCCCCTTCTCCCATTAATGGTGGCTCACCATTGTAAGAATTGATAGGACTGTAGAATACTGGAATTAACTGGAAGTAGCTGAAAGAAACTGGAATAAGGCTGAAATGAATGAATGAATGACTGAAAGAATGAATGTCTTCATTTGTTATTACTCAGAACTGCCCTGAATGGGTATCACTTTCTTCTTTATGTGCCAAATATCCTTATATTTTTCAGATTAAAAGTCTGAATACACTGTTGTTCTGTTAAGAATATTTTTTTATATACAGTGGAGGTAGATGTCAATAATATCTGAATCAAATGTTACTGTCTCCAATAATGGTGCTGATACACTGAAACAGACTGAATTATAATGTCAGAAGCTTTTGCACTCATTATACTGTCCATAAAGTCTGTGCTCAAAATGTCAAATCTGTCTCCAATAACAGTGTTGATAAACTGAAATCGATCGGATTATAATGTCCATAGTTTCTGCACACATTATACTCAAAATTATTCCTTTCCGCCTGAATAATAGAATTAATATTCTGGAATGCTGAATATTTGTCCTGACTTCTGCACTCACTTTTGAATGTCTGTACCAAACTTCTATGAACTGCACTGCAATGACTTTCTGCATATCAGTCCGAATTAATGGACTAACTGAGTCTGAAGTATCTCCTCATAATACCAAAACCTTGCAAATTTCTAGATGCCTCTTTAATCTTGGTTCCCAAGTCTGTATGCACTCAATGTACTGCACACTCTGTTAGCACCCTTTATTCCTATCAGTGTTCTTGACTGAAGATTACTAAAACATTCCTTTCTACTGTACCTGAGTGTAACATGTAAAATGAAGATGTACATCTGTTTTAATATCGCTGCATTTCTAGGCCTTTAAATGAAACTTAATCGTACATAAATAAAACTATTGAGAGCAAAAATACATACTAATATTGGAGAAATTTTAGATACATTTAAACAATTCTGTACAAACCTAAACCAAGAATCCAAGCAATCATTGGTTATTACTACTAAAAATCTATATTATTCAGCCATAAAGAAAATCTCACCTGAACTAAAAAAATACTTACTGCCACAGAGGTTACTAATAAAATTAAGCAACTTAAAGCTAATAAAGCTCCTGGTATTGATGGGTTAATAGCAGAAATGTACAAGATTTTTCCATAAAACATCATTCATTTCTACTATAAACCTCTTCCAGAAATTCAAAAAAATGAACTAGCATTCATGGAAATTTTCGTCAATCTCTCCAGTACTCAAAGAAAATAAAAATCCTTAATTATGTTCCTCTTATAGACCAATTTCACTCTTAAATATTGATTATAAGGTGGTTATGTCTATATTAGCTGACACAATTATGTATTTCTCCTATGCATCTGGATGGCATGAATATAAACAATTTGTAGAAACATCAGACAGACTATTTTTTCACATTTATTCATGACTTTTTTAACTTTGCTACAGAATGGCTTCTTAAATGATTGCAATCACATTTTGTATTATTTATTTATTTTTTTTGGTTAAGCTTGTTGGGTCCTCACAACACATGAGATCAAGTCTCTCCCTCAGATACTCCAGCTATTCTATAGGCCCATTCATTCCTCTTCAGGTCAAGAGCCCAGCTGCATTTGTTGCCCATCAGGGCAAGGACAATTCACTATATGTCTAGAGTTTCTCATCCCATCCATTCTCTGTCATTTTGAAGCTGCTCATCTTCAGGAAGAGAGTCCATCAGGTCATTTGCTCCCACTAAAAATGCAAGTCAGACACTGAGAGTGGTGACTTCTTATGCTGTGCAGTGGGTCGTGTTTCTGTTATACGCCTAACTACTTCCCCACAGTGACTGTGACTTCTTAGATCACTGCTCCAGAGGGCACATGCATGTTTCCACACATACCAAGTCCTCTGGCTTACGTGGTTCAGTACTATACAGTGTGGCTATCGCCCCACCCTATACAGCTGCATGCCATATACCTTGCACTTCTGTAGGTGTCAGCACTGCAGATGACCTACCTCCCTCCAAGATGAGTTTGCTGGTATTGGATGCTGGCTCCCATCCAAGCCCATATGACCTTAGTCAAGACTCTAACCCTCTGAACTGCAGGACTTGGCTAGCATTCAGATATGTTTGGATGTTATATGCCCTGTATATTTCTGCATATTAATTACTATGGCCTAAAATATATAATTTTCATGTGTTTTACATAATGAAATTTTAAATACATAGTTATGTCTATTCATTGTTTTGATATGCATATTTGTTGTTTTCCCTTGGGTGGCTCAATGGCATAGCAGCTACAAATGCTGCCACACAGCAAATGGCCCTCCATTTCAGATGAGGTATCTTCTGTGTGTTGTTTGCATGTGCTAGTACCCTTTTCAGGATGAGTGGGTGCTGGGTTAGGTTCTGTTTCCTCTAGCTAAAATGGATTAAGCATGTATGAAGAGAATAAAGTAGTGTGTTTTTTTCATCATTTTTCCCACAATGCCTGTTAATCATTACTTTCCTATCAACCTGAAGTCCAGAAGGTGATATCATCCATGCAGCCATATTTTTTTTCTTGATTTCCTTTCTCACATTGTCCCCACAGCAACTCTATTGCATGTTACATTGAAGTGGGTATTAGAATCTTTTTGGATACATGCATGCTTCTGCACACACACATCACTCCAACTACAAAGCCGGGCATTGCTTCAAAATTCTTGTGTTTGTTGATTCATTGCTTTCCTGGTACATTCTGAGCTGCTAACAGCCTCCATCTATGAAGGCCAAGTTAGCTCACAATGACCAATGGTACTCACTCCAGCTGCTGCAGTACTACCTGAGCCTGGGTCATCAGGGTCAGACTCAGGGCTTCTGTACATTGTGTTGCAGATCTGGCCTAATTCTCCATAGTTATCGCATTGTGTTATGTATGCTGACCTGATGGCTAACAGATCTTCCAAGTCTGGATCATCGCAGCCCATTCATCCTTTGTAATGGTGGAGCTCCACATCTTCTGGAGAATGGCTCATCATCAGATAATTTGCTCCTAGTAGCAGTGAGAGACAAATGATGAGAGTGGAGCTCATTAACCAGTGACCCCAACATTACCTTTGGTGATACAGGCTAACAATATTCCTCAATCTACTTGACATTTTCCTGACCTTACATAGTCTCGCTTCCTATTCACTGAAGTTAGTCTAATCATTGCACACTGTACATACCGAACATCGTCATGTAAATCTTCATTTATGTTTTATCCAATAGAAAGTACTAAACTCAAGCATCTCATTGTCTATATACATCCTCATGTTTACGTTTTACACTTCACGTTTTGATTCTCTTTGGTTATTTGAATGTACTGTAAAGTTAATGGAAATGCCATTTTTTTTTTTTTTGCACACACTGATTATCTTAGATTCTGTGACTACAATGGAAATAATAGCAACTGTAGTACTGCACTGTAGGCTGACCTTATTTTAACCATATAAGTCTGCTTTTATTACTTCATATTGTCAATTACTTGAGTTAAAAACAATTTACCTTTTCTAGCAAGGCTAAAAATGTCTAGAAAGAAATAAAGTAACTGACAGATCACATTACAAACATCAGTCTAGCTGCCAGTGAAACATCCTGTGATCAAAAGCACATCATCACTCAAGACTACAGGGTCTTCCTATTCTCTACAGTTCAAAAACTGATGAGTTTCCTACATCGTCTACTAACACACATGGTCCAGCCAGCAACACTCCCTCACAGCTATACAGACTGCACGAATATTATGCAACCCTCTACTTTTCCCACATTGTTGTTGAAGAAACCAAACACTATTAAAAAGCCAAAGCTTCTCATCTGCCAAGTGTAGTAAGCTTCATCCTGCTTTTCTTAGAAATGTAGTTGAAAAAAATTGCTAAGCTCTTTACAAATATTTTTTACTTGCCCCCTCTCATCTGGAATAGTGCTACCTGCCTTCAAACATTCCATCATTATTCCACTCCCAAAAATACCCTCTCCCATAAAATTCAAGGACTTCATACCTATTTCCAATTTGTGGCCTATCACAAAAATCTTCAAAAACTGTTGTGCAAACATTTATTTGAGCACATAAATGAGTATGGTCTACTTTCTGACCATCATCATAGCTTTCACATTGCCTTCAGCACTACAACAGTCTTATTAACTGCTACAAATATATTTTACAGTAATATCAATGAATGCCTCATGACTACTGCTTTGTTTTTGGACAACAGTAGAGTATTTCACACTGCTAACCACAGTACACTACTCAGCAAATGAGTAATATTTAATTTTGGAGACAGCACAATAAATTTGTTTCAAAATTTCCTCAAAGACAGAGCCTTTCAGGTTAATCTCAGTAGCGCTAACAATGCGGTATTCTCAATACTTACACAGCTATAGCAAAAAAAAAATACTTTTCCCAAAACTAGAATATGGTCCCTCAATTTTAGCTGTTCTCCCTTCATACAATACTCAAAGATGCAGGTAGTTGTAAATAAAATATGTAACTCTGTTATTGACCAATGCACAAACATGCCATTGTGATCTCCTAAAGAGTCCAAATGGCTTCTGGTTCCAAACAGGGCTACCCTTTTCTTAGGAGCTTTACTGTTTAAAATAATAATGTAAAGTCATTGCCCACCTCTTAGAATTAAACTTCCTCTTAAAGACCTAGCCTACACTCTTAGAAACAGTCACAATGAAATCCTTATGTTAGCTTAGCCTCATTTCAAAAAAGTCATGGGAGAGAGAATCTTTTCCATGACAAGGCTTGCCATTTGAAACCATATCCCAAATGAAGTAAAAAAGTAGCAAACTTTAGAAACCTTTAAAAAATACTGAGAATACACTGCACAAAGAAGCCTTGTGGTCATGCTTTAGTGATAATGGCTGAGCAGGCAAACCTCATAGGCTTGTTGATATCACTACACTTCACGCTTAATTTTGATATCTGCATATGAATTTAATGTGCACATTTGTTGTATAAATCATACATATTTGTATATCCATTTCATTATGCACTATTACTGACTTCAGCATATTCTGCCTGTGTATCATGTACCTTCATAGGAACCATAACAATCATAGGAACTTCAAGGTTGCTGAGTATCGACTCATTTCACCTTGTCAGTTCCTACTCTCGACTGCACCTCTCTTCTTGTTTAGGGCTAGGCCAGTCATGCTTGGGGTGAATTTATGAATATCCATCTTATTATCCAAATCCCATATGATGGAAGGTGGTGTTTCACACTGCTTTATCTGCAGGACTTTAATCCAGAGTTGAGGGAAATGCTGACTAATGCATCTGTCTCTCCACCTTGTTTTATTGATAGACTGAAAAAAACTTTGGATCCCTTATTCTGGTATTTATGTGACAGTTTGAGTTGTGAAGGTGCAACAATCTTGGATTACTGGGTCCCTGATTACTCAGAAGGCAATGCATAGGTCACATCAAAGGAGCCAATAACTCACAGTAAAACGGCAGTGCCTCTACTCTTTTCTGGGCGCTTAAGAATGTTAAACCACTGGTCCTTTTTGTTACAAACTCTGGGGTTTGATGAGGTACTTCCCAAATGGGTCACAGTATACTGTAATTGGTCTGATCAGTGCTGGATACAAAGGACGATAACCTTTTTAAATGTGGATGTTATTCTTTTGGTAATCAGCTGTGTCAAATAAAAGGATTTCCTGGCAATGCTTAAGAAGAGGGACTTATAAACTCAAATGCCCAGGTCTTTAACTACATGTTCATTTTCAATTCTCAGTGCTGTTTATTGGGTGGATGATTTGACTGGCAAATGTGACAAAGATACCTTTTTTAGCATTTAATTTAAGCTGATTTTCAATTCACCACTCACTTATAAGGATAAGTTCCTGCTGAATAGCTTCTGTTTCAGAGGGGGTTGACAATGATTTCCACTTTGCAGTCATCCACAGAAGTGGTTAGCCACAGTTCTTGTTTTCTAGTCTGTAGGTTAGGTAAGTAAATACCAAACAAAAACAATTCCAGCACTGAGCCTTCTGAGATACGGCTGTTCACCTTCATGTTCTCTGATGATGTCGCAGCCACCTGGACAATGAACAGGTAGGTTCTGTCTTTTATCCAATTTGCTGTCCATCATACCACATAGGGGTTTGTATGTAAGGCATTTAGTTTATTAATTATATAAACGTGGGTTATGGTGTCAAATGTGTTGGAAAAATCAAGTTAAGGTTTGTGAACAGTGTGACCCTGATCAATAACTTGGGTTACCTTCTCAGTGAAGTTAGCCAGGTCCATCAGATAGAATCTCTCCTTTACAAATTCCAGTTGTTGTGGATCTGGCCTGTTGGGATTTTTATTGACAATGTTAATAATGTCTTTTATAATGTGTTACGTGACTTTACAAAACAAACTAATCAGGCTTTTGGGCCTATAGTTTCTGGGGTCAGTAGCAGGACTGCCTTTACAGAGTAATATCAGCAATGCTGTATTCCATACTTCCAGGATTCAGCCTGTGACCAGTCTCAGATTAAATAGTTTATGGGGAGATTCTGCCAGAGAATGTTTTTTACTATTGAACAAACAGCTGGATATATTATCTGGTCCCGTGGAGAAAGGATTATTTTAGACAGCACTGTCAATACATTCTCTTTAATAATGATGAGAGGTTTGAGATCTTTTGAGGATTCTAGTTGTCTTGGATATACATCTCAGGAGTGAAATTTGCAATAAATGTGCTTGTTACAATATGGGCAATGTCTACAGAGCCTGACTAGGTTTTGTCATTTAGTATGAGTCCTGTACATTGTTGAATATTGTTTCTTAATTTTCTAACATAACAAAATAAGGACTTGCAACTGTCCTTAGCTTCAGATGCCAACCTGAGTTCAATGGCTGGCTTAGTAGAGCTAAAATGTTTTTTTTTAATTCTTAGTCAAATTCTTAATATTTTCCATGATTTATGGGTCTTTAGAGCTTCTGTATACTCTGAATTTTCCCTTTATTGTAGATTTTATTTATATTAGAGGACCACAACAGTTGTTTGCTTTTATAGTTTTATTACATTCAATCTGGATGAGACTGCCAAATTTAAATATTTATTTATGTGGGTATACAACTCGGTGAATCCATCTGCTGAGGTACTGTTCGGAATTATGTTATACATGTACTTTGAGACTTCATCATGGAATTTACTGAGATTTGTGTGCTTAAAATCTTTGAATTCCTATATATTGGTTTCAGGTGGTCAGATAGTTTAAATAGTTTGAGGAAAAAGATGAAAGCACTTTGAAAACCATGGTGTGATTAATACAGAGAGGGAGTTTCGAGGGGGAAATGTGCATGAAGATGCTACATCTGTAAGTACCAGGATAAGAATAGCTGGTCCATTGAATTTTATTTATTCTATCTAAAAACTTCTCTGCATTTGCACCCAAGGAATTACGGACCCAGAAGCCTGACTAGTCTCATCTGTAAGGCCATGGAACGTATCATTATGGACCTCATAAATAAAGAAATAAGTGACCTTCAAACCCTGGATCATACCCAAACTAGTTTTGTCAAAGGCAGATCCTGTCTGTTAAATCTGGTGGATTTTTTCAAAAATGTGACCAGGGACATTGATGAGAGCAAATCTGTGCACACAGCATACCTCAACTTGCAAAGGCTTTCGACACAATTCCACACTCAGGGATTATGGATAAACTTAACAAACTGAATGTAAACCCCTTTGTTGTAAGATGGGTTGCCAACTGACTTACAAACTGGACACACGCTATCAAAGTGGGTGACTCCATATCAACCAGCAGACCTGTTGTTACCAGCAGGGTGCCACAGAGGTTAGTGCTGGGCCCTCTACAATTTGGCATATAATTCTCAGAAGTTCAGGTCAAAACTAAGGGGTTGTGGCTGACCAAGTTTGTAGAGGACTGCAAACTGGGTGCAATTATTGAATCCTCAAATGATGTCAGTATACTCCAGGAGGGTCTTACACAAACCAATGACTAGTGTCTTAGTCATGGTCTCAAACTGAATGCAAAGAAATGCATCATCATTCCCTTCAGTAAAAACAATGTCCCTTTATACTATCAAATCAACAATACCCTAAGTACCCACAAATTGGTAAGGGACCTGGGATCTCAAGTTGATTGCAGCCTTAGCTTTGACCACCCTGTTTCTACTGTAGTAAGGAAGGCTTTCTATGCAGCACACTTGATTAGTAAAGGCATCTCCTCGAGGGCAAAAGAAGTTATAACCCCTCTATAGTTGGCACTAATCTGGCCCATAATTGAGTATAACACCCCATTCGGCATGTACCATACAAAGTACCTGCAGCATCTGGAGAGACCTCAGAGGTTTCTGACTAAGAAGATCAAGGGACTCCAGTACGTGTTGTGCATGAACCATCTAAAGTCCCTGGCACTATACTCTGTATCATATATACTTCCTAGGGGAGACTTATGCCTGGCTTACAGAGCAATCTCAGAGATAAACCTAATGAACTTGTTGCGTATTTGTAAATCAAACAGGAATAGGGCTACATGTTCCAGGGACCTAAATATGGCCTGCAACTTAAATAGGATATGTGGGAGGGATAGATTTGTCTCCCCATGACTGATGCTTCTTTGGAATAGGTTATCTATTCATGTGAGACAGAGCACCTCTATGACACTGTTCAAGAGGAACCTGGATGATGGATGGGGCACTGTAAATTCTTAAAAGGAATAGTGCCCACAACCCCTCTGGACATGGACAGCCATTACTAAATGCAATCGTGGGTATTAGCTAACATTTCTATGGTATTACATTGGGATGAAATGGCTAGGCTTAAAATGACTTCTGGGACGATAGTCTAGTCCAATGATTGAGATAAAAAGGAAGATAGTGTAGCAGGTTAACAGTTTCATGTATTTGGGAGGGGTGGTTAAGGACAGGGGAAGTCTGAATGAGAAGATCAAGGCTAAAATCAGAGGGGCTTCAGCCAACTGACACAGAGTGGCAGGGGTAGTGCAGACAGAAGAATGACAAAGAAGCTGAAAAGTAAGGTGTACAAAACAATGGTGCGACCAGTATGACTATATGGTACATAAATCTGGGCAATAAAGGTAGAGCAGTTGAGTAAGCTAGAAGTGATAGTGATAAAATGCCTGAGACAGGTGGTAGAATCCACACTGTGGGGCAGACAAAGAAACGTGGATGTCAGAGCTGAAGCCAAAGTATCTCCAATTGCAGAAAAGTTCAAAGAAAACAGATTAAGGTGGTTCAGGCACATGTGTATAAAAGCAGAGGACAATCTGTTGAAGATTTTGGACAGACAGAAAGAATGCAAGAGAAAACAAAGACACCCAGCAAATAGGTGGAAGAATTGTGTGAAAGAAGTCCTATGACAGTCAGGCTTGAGTGTCGAAGAAGGTAGGAAAATGACCTTGAATAGAGAGAGATGGCAACAATTGACACGACACCCGACACCATGTAGAAAATGGGAGAAGCGGGGGTTGATGAGGATGAAGATTATGGGAGTGTTTCAGAATGATTCTTATTTATGGGGAGTTCATCCATGATGTTTAGGAATGTAATATGAACTTCCAGGGTCTTGGGATGGGTCTGGTAACAGGCAATAAACTGATACATGATTCTGTGCTGTGTGCTTTGGAGTTCAATAAGTCCCATTTGTGAGACTCTCAGGATCTCTTTATATGTGATATGGCTTCAGACAAATATGGATATACCACTACAGTTGTAGTTGGGTCTGAAGGCATAGAAAGTACTAAACCCAAGTACTGAGGGAGTGCTTCTGGGGCATTTAAACCAGGTTTCAGTGATTAAAAATATATGGATGCCTTCCAAATGCAGGAGTGCCTCAAGGTCAAGCAGCTGCAGAAGCACCTTAAGTTGATCCTGTTTTGAAACTGATACCATTTTAATGGTATGTTCATTAACTGAACTTTGCCTAAAAAAGGCACTATGGGAATAACAAAGTCTTTAGCCATTATGCAGAAGCCTATGTACGAGAGGAGAAGACCATCCTTTGCTAAGCAAATAGGACTGTCAAGCATCATTTTACATGCTGACACATACATGATCCCCCTAGAATAACACCAATTGTTTAGTCAATTGTTGAAGCTAATCATCTTAGGTTTGGTCCTAGGAGTCATTCATAAAGAAGAACGCATTCTTCTTAGTATCAGGGCTTTGTCTGCATTTTTGACATGCATACTGAGCTCAGACATGTCTGTCAGCATCTCTCTCAAAGTTTTTTGCCCAAAGTCTTTCAGTCCCACATTAACATCTACCACATCAATGTTATATTTGTTTGGTACAAGGGTGCTATGAGCCCTTATGACATCTGAGATCCTAGCATCTGAAAGACAGATACCCCCACCTTATATTTGCCCAGGCAACTGAGTGGGAAATCTGTAGTCATCAATCACTAAAACATTTGTTTTTGTGTATGAAGTGGTTTGGTATACTTGAATTGCAATCCTCTGTCTCATGGTTTGTGTTTGTGTTACTTTATTTGTATTTTTTCCAGGGTAGAGCACTGATCTCCATGGACCTTTTTCAAACTCAGCCTGGGAGAGGTATCTGGTTAAGTGACTTGCTCAGAGTCATACAATTAGGCTCTCTGTTAAATGTGAGATGCTATGTGCTATGGTGTTTGATTTTGATTGGTGCTGAAACTTAATACTAAAGGGTCTAGGAGGCATAGGCAAGGCTTTCATTACAGTGTCAGCATATATTACATCATGTGTCAAGGTTGAGACCATATACTGTGGTGTCAGCAAATTGCTGTAGTCTTTTTTTTTTTTTTTTTGTGAGAGTGAGACCTTACCTCTTTTAAATATCTGCACCTCTCATAAACAACATTATTTGTGTTTAGTAAGAGTTCATTATGTGTGCATAACAGAATTGCTGCAATGCTTTAGGATACTTAGTGCTATGAGGCAGACAACAGAGGAGACACAAGTAGGCAGAACTTCCATATTGTCCACTATGAAATAAAATGTGATTGATTTAAGGAGAACTGTAGATTTTAAATAAGATAAAGATTTAAAGTCTATATCAGTTTAGTGGTGAATGATGCAGTTATGTATGTATCTTTATTTATGCAAATATGTAACTATGGTTTATGTACAGCTGTGAAAGCACAGCCCAGAAGCCTAGCTTAGTAGTTAAGGGCTAAGTAGTACAATGCAGTGCCACAAAGATTTTCCACAAGCTACTTTTAAGATGCTGGGTGTGTGGCTCTGTGCATTTTGCAGTTACGCAGAGCTTGCTGTACCTGTACATAGAATATGTAGAAGGATGCTAATTATTTATCAGATATGGGTAAATTGGACTAAATTATGTTAAGTTACAACAGAAAGTATCTGTTTCTGTTGAGTGCACATTGTACTCCCACTGTGCTAAGCACACCTCTGTGCAATATAAGATAAACAGGTAAAATGAAAGAACCTATGAAAAACAGCTAAGGCTCTCACCAATAGTATTTATCTTCTCCAGAACTGCAGCAACTAACCTAGTGCCATAAGAATAACCACTGCAAGTTCTAGATGACTCACACTCCTGGCCAAAGCTGTGAGTTTGAAAAGATACTAAAAAGCAGAGGAAATAATACAGCAACACTGATTAATTCATGTATCAGCACAGAAATCCCTTTAAAAGTAGTGCAGCTATAAAACCATTTAAATTAATTGCCGTAATTTGAAATTCAGATGAAAATGCAGTAAAAATGCAGGAAATGCTAGAACCCACTCAAAACTGATTTAAATGGCTATGTACAGCACATAGCACACATGAAAAGAAATGTTTTATCTTCTTCATGACATGTATTCTGTCTATTCATTGTTTGTTTATATTTTGTATTCTTGCTATTTTGCTTTTAGCTGTCTATACTTCCTCTGTGACCTCGAGTCATAGTTGAAAAGGATCAACAGTCTAGTCCACCTGCACAGTAAACAAGCAAACAAACAGATAAATACATAAATAAATAAATAAAAGTATGTTTGTAATTATGTATGTATCCATGTCTGGGAGAGCTTTATATTATTTTAAAATGTTTTCCCTCCAAATGGTCTACAGTTACACATTATACCATCTCTTCCAAAACCCCAAAATGGGCAACTGAAGCACATATCCAAAGACACTCATAACTGCACAGTGAGAGACTGACAGAAAGAGTAGTTTGTTGTTGAATTTATGTTGAGGTATATTTTATTTATTAATTTATTTGCAGTTTGTTAACCGGGAAAGTCCATTGGGCCGAAATAAGCCCTTTTTCAAAGGATGCCCAGGGAGAAAAGCTACACATACAATATAACAAAAATTAAAAATGACAACAATATTACAAGATTTAAAAACTAATAGAAACAGATTGACATAGTAATACTAATAACAAAGCATTTTGTGGTATATGGCATAAGAAAGCATTCTGTGATATATGGGATAACAATGCATTCTGTAGTACATGGCATGCAAATGCCAATACTATATAAGACATAAAAGGAGTTAGCATTGTAAGATAAATTATAAGAAGGTGGTAAAAACATTGCAAGTGTTGGGTTTAGTTTGTGAAAGAAAGCTTGAAGGAAGTAGGATTCAAGTAGGTCGAAGTTAGGAAGGGTGAGAGTAGGAACATTCCAAATTAGAAGAGAGATAGGAATGAAGCAAAGTCTTAAAACTAGAGTGGCTCTGGGTAATTTGGATATGGGGTGGAAGTGAGTTCCATTTTTGTGCTAGGGAGAATGACAATAGAAGTTTCCCTGGAGTACGTATGGGTTTGTACACTTCAAGTAGGTTTTGATGTTTGGACCTGAGTGATCTGCCAGGAAGATGCAGGGTGAGGATAGAGAAGAGGGAGGGGCAGTTAGAGGGCTTGAAAATGAGTTTATGGACAGCAGAGAGTTGAATGTAAGAGAGATAGCTGGGGAATTCAAGCCAATTCAAGGAGTGTAGGGCATCACAGTGGTGCGAGGAGGACTTGGAGCTGGTAGCAAACTTAGAGATTGTATTGTAGCAGGATTCAAGTTTTGCCTTTGGGGGAATTGTAGATTAGTGTGGAGAGGGGCTGCATACATAAGAGAGGGAAGGAGGTAGGTGGCAGCGAGGGTACACTTGGTTGAAGGGGTGAGGTAATGATTGTGCTGGTACAGCATTCCAAGCTTCTGGTGGGTTTCTTGATGTTAGTTTGTAGGTGAATGTCAAACTTTAATTGTTCATCTATGAGGATACCTAGCAGCTTAGTATGGGGGACTATTGCAATGAGAGTCTTGTTGTGGTTGACTATAGAGAAGGAGTTCTTGTCAATTTTGGTGTTTTTTGATTGGGTAAATATCATGATTTTAGTTCTGGATGCATTGAGAGCTAGGTTATTGTTCAGCATCAAAGTCTCAGTGCTGGTGAAGGCATATTGAGTTACTTGCATGAGTTTGGGGAGAGATTCAGCAATGCAGGTAATGGTGGAGTCATCTGCATACTGGACAAGTTTGGCATTTGGGATACAGTGATGGAAGTTATTAATGAAGATGTTAAATAGCAAGGGACCCAAGATAGAACCTTGGGGAATGCCTGTGAGAGTGTGAAAGTAGGAAGAGGTACAGTTTTTTCACTTGACAGCCTGTTGTCAGTTTGAGAGGTAACTGGAAAACCAATTGATGGAAAAAAGAGGAAAGGTTGAGATGAGAGAGCTGGGACAAGACTAAGTGATGGGATACAGTGTTGAATGCTTTAGATAGGTCTGGGAGAAGGGTAGATACAATACTGCCTGAGTCGCGAGCGTGGTTGATGATATCAAGGAAGGACAGAAGGGCAGTGGTTTTGCTATGTCCAGGTCTAAATCCATGTTGAGTAGAGGTCAGCAGATGATTGTCTATAAGGTAAGGTAAGAGTTGCAGATGAATGCATTTTATTTATTTATTTGTTTATTTATTTCCAGTTTGATGACCGAGAAAGACTGGGCCCAGAGAGCCTGGTTTCAGTGGAGGCCCGGGGAGAAAAGCTCCACAATACAAAATACAAGTACAAATACAATTGCAAAATACTAATACAAATACAAAGGAGAATATTTGCAATAGTAATAAGGAATATCAAACAGAAATATCTTGTAGTAAAAAGTAATAATTTTGAAAACATGTCCATAATAACATGGTGGAACACACTAAACATTCCAAGGTGATGAAATGGTTGCAATTTAGAGTTGGTGTCTGACAGTAGGCATTATCTGTTCCTATAAGTTAAGGGATAATGGGTGGAAAATAGCTTGGTAATAGAAGGAGATTATTGGGCTAAAAGGGAGGTATAGGAGAGTTAGGGCTGGACTAGGTAAGAAGGATAGTTACATTTCCATTTAGAGAAAAGGTAGGAATGGAGATGTGTTTTAAAGTTTTCCAGGTTCTGCTTTGTCCTTAGAGTAGGGGGGAGAGAATTCCATTTTTTGGCTAGTGAAAAGAGAGGAGTAGTTATCCGAGTGAGCGGTTTAGTTTATGAACACTAAGTGGGTTTTAATTTTCAGATCTGAGAGTTCTATTTGGTAGTTAGGGAGGAAGGATGTTGGAGAGAGCGGGCCATTTAGTAGGGTCAAAGAGAAGTCTATCAGCTGTGATCAGCTGGAGGTAATTCAGATAGTTTGGTAGTTCTAGCCAGTTTCGAGAGTGGAGGGCTACACACTGTTGGGAGGAGTATTTGGCATTAGTGGCGAATTTGGAAATTTTATTATAACAATTTTCTAACTTGGAAGTGATGGAGATTGACAGGTTAGTTAGCAAGGGAGTACTGTACATTACGGAAGGAAGGAGGTAAGTCAAGGCGAGAGTATGTCTAGTATGGGGTGAGAGGAAGTGATTGTTCCTTAAAGCATACCAAGCTTTTGGTGGGTTTTCTTTATGTTTTGAAGTATGTGGTTGTCAAACTTTAGATATCTATAATAACACCTAGTAATTTAGCATAAGGAACAACTTCAATAGGAGTGTTGTTTTGGCTTAGAACTTGGAAAGAGGTTTTGTCAAAAGGGAAGGATTTTGAGGGTGGAAATATTAATATTTTGGATTTATTGGGATTTAGAGAAAGGTGATTTTGGAGCATCCAGGCTTCTGTGGTTGAGAAAGTGATCTGGCTCTTAGTAAGAGGTTAGTGGTGGAGCAGACTAATGTTGCGTCATCTGCATATTGGATTATTGTGGTACTGGGAATGGCAGAGTGAAAGCCATTGATAAAGATATTGAACAGCATAGGACCAAGTATGGATCCCTGAGGTACACCTGTGGGGGTATGGAGAAAAGAAGAGATGCCTTTTCTCCATTTCACATTCTGAGATCAATTAGACAAGTAGCTCAAGAAAAAAGATTAAGGTTAGAATGATGGCTCAGAAGATGGATGTGAAAAACAGTATCCAATGCCTTGCAGAGGTCCAAAAGCACTGTAGATACTGCTTTCCCAGAATCTTGGACATGACTGAATGCGTCAAGGAATGAGAGGAGACCTGTTGTGGTACCGTGCCCTGGTTGGAATCCATGTTGGGTAGGGGTGAGAAGATGGTTAGGAAGGGCATAAGTTTATTTATTTATTTATTTTATTTAGTTTTTGTTAACTGGGAAAGCCCGAGTGGACGTTGTCCGTTTTCAGCGGAGGCCCAGGGAGAAAAGCTCCGTTACATAACAAAAAAGGACATTGTAACATTTATATACAACAAGTAATGCATCACAGCAGTACAAATTTAAAATATTATACAAAGTGAAGGAAGACATCCAGTATTCACTATTTTTCTATATAGTGTGAGATGAGACAGAATGAGAGTTATACAGAAAGAGTCATACAACTTGACCTTCTACATTTCGCATCAAGTGAGATAGAGAAGTTCCACAAGACAGATAGGACATCACAGTAGTATATACATTAAAAAATGGCATTTGATTACCATGCAGATAGTATACAAAGTGAGGTACATGCTTTTGTTCTACTTGTCTAGTCTGCTGAGAGATGGAAAGCCCTACTGACTATTCAGTTTATGTCTATTTACATATATACATTCTGTTTGTAAAGCACAAACAGGTAGAGAGTACATTGTGTATAACTCTATGTTTGGGAGTTATGCATTAGAGGAAGTCTTGCTAACTGGGCAAGAGCAATAGTGGTAGGGATAATATAGAGGGATTAGAGTTTTGGACTATGTGACACATGGACAAAGCCAGGAGTGTACGAGACGAGCCTTAAGGATGTTTTTGAATTGGTTGGGGTTAGCTGCGGCAGTTATGGGTGATGGGAGATTTTTCCAAATTTTAGCTATAGTGTGTGAGAATAAGGCTTTGCCGGCTGTGTTGTTAGCAGTGGTAACAGTGAGAAGTGGTATATTGGCTGAGCAGAGTGGGCGATTTGGGGTGTAGTTGGTCAGCAGTTGCTTCAGTGCGGGAGTTTTGTTGGGTTGTTTTAGGGTGTTGTAGGCTATGACAAGTTGGTGATAGAGTAGTAGGTGTGGGAGTTCAAGCCACTGGAGTTCCCTAAGTGGTAGGCAATGGTGGGTTCTGAAAGGGGAGTTTGTAGCAAACTTGGCAATTTTGTTATAGCAAGACTCGAGTTTGACCAGTTCGGATGTCCTGATATGAGTGAGAATTGGGGCTGCATAGAGTAGTGTAGATAGAAGGTGGGTTTGAGCTAGGGTGATTTTAGCATGGTCTGTTAGATAGTTTCTTTGTCTATATAGGGAGCCCATTTTTTTGTGCACCTTTTTTATAGTTTGTGAAATGTGAATGTCAAAGTGGCAGTTATTGTCAATTTCTACACCAAGGAACTTGGTGTGGACAGAGGGAGAGATTACAGTACCATTATTGGAAAAGACAGAGAAAGGTATTGGTGAGGTTTTAGATTTGTTTGGGAAGAATAGAAGTAGTTTTGTTTTGTTAGGATTTAGGATGAGTTGAATATTAGAGATCCACTTTTCTACTGAGGTAAGAGATTCCTGGGTGAGCTGCTGAAGGATGGGGAGTGATGAGGCTGAGCAGATTAGGGTGGCATCATCTGTGTACTGGATTAGGTTGTCCTGCAGGGTAGGGGTGTATAGGTTGTTAGTAAAGATAGAAAAGAGTAGTGGGCCCAATATAGAGCCTTGGGGAACACCAATTGTGGATGGGAGTAGGGGTGATAAGACTCCTTGCCACCGGACAGCTTGTTGGCACTCAGAAAGGTAATTTCTGAACCAATTAATGATGTTAGGGGTTAATGCTAGAGAGGTTAGAGTGTCTATTAGAATGGTGTGGGAAACCATGTTGAATGCCTTTGAGAGGTCAAGGAATATAGCAAATATAAATCTATTGTTGTTTCTATGCTAGTTCACTAAGTGTGTAAAGGAGAGAAGGGCTGTGGTTGTGCTGTGGTGTGAGCAGAAACATTGTTGTGCAGGGGAGAGGAGATTGTTTGATGTTAGGAAATGCATAACTTGGGAGTGTATTCATTTTTCTAGTATTTAGGGGAGATAGGATGGCTATGGGACGGTAGTTGGTGAAATCATAAGAGGTTCCACCCTTACGAAGGGGAATAATGTAAGATATTTTCCAAATGTGAGGGATGTATGATTCTTGTATAGATTGTTTAATAAGGATTGAGACTGGGTAGCATATTGAGTTTGAAGCCATTTTTAGGAAATGTGCTGGCAAGCCATCTGCTGAAAGAGTAGTGGGTTTCAGTTTTAGGAGGTATTTCTTTATTTTTGAGTTTTGGGCCATGGAGAAAGTGAGGGTAGAAGAGTGTTTGGGGGCTGTTGGCATGGGAGTGTAGTTATTATTGGACAGTTGAGTAGATAGACAGATGATAGATTCAGTAAAGTGTTGCTTGAATTTGGAGGCTATCTCGCTATCTGAATTTGTGGAGGTTGAGGTGGGAGTAAGTGTGCTGGTTTTTCCTGGTTTTAACAGGGAGTTAATTGCATGCCAGAATTTTTGAGGGTTATTAGCATGTTTATTTTGGATGTTTAGGTAGTAGTTCTGCTTATCAATTTTGGTTTGTTGTTTGACCTGGTTCCTAAGACTTTGATAATTTTGTTTGGAAAAAATTGTGTTGTCTTTCTTCCAAGTTTTCCAGGCATTGTCTCTGGATTTTAGTACAGCTCTAGTGGACTCAACTAAATAAGTTGGAGATGAATGCATTTTTCCAGGATATTAAAGTTAGGGAAAGGATAGCTATGGAGCAGAAGTTTGAGATATTGGTGTTTCTGCCACCTTTATGGAGAGGTAGAATATATGCTATGCCCCAGAGCTTGGGACATTGGATTTTTGTATGGATCTGTTGATTAAGATGCTAATGGGATAGGCAATCCCATCAGCAGCAAACTTGAGAAAATTTGAAGGCATGTTGTCAGGGACATTAGAGCAGGGTTTTATTTTGGAGAGAAGTCTTTTTATGTAGTTGGTAGAGATATATTTAAGGTCGAAGAAGGGGGGATTCAGGGTCAGTAGGCAAGGGAGGAGTAGTAGTGGAGGAAATAGAGAGAAGTGATTATTGTTTGGAAAGGTTTTGAATAGTTCAGATATGGAGTTAATAAAGAATGAGTTAAATAATGAGGCTAGTTCTTGATCAGGTTTGCTGGGATCTGGGCAGGGATTGTTTTTGGTGCCTGGGTTGAGCACTGCAGTTATGGAGTTCCAGAATTGTTTAAGATTTTTTGCATGATTGGACTGGAGTTTGATGTACTAAGATTTTTTGTCTCTAATGATTTGTTTTTTTATGAGGTTATGAAGATGTGTGTATTGATGTAGGGTTTCAGGGAGTTTGTTCTTTTGGTGTAGTTTTCAGGATTTGTCCCTTTGGTCTATAAGTTGTTTGGTGTCTTTGGTTAGCTATGGGGCAGTACTGTTTTTTATTCTTTTTGTTCTTGTTGGTGCTAGAGTATTTAGAAAAGAGGAATTAAAATAGTCAACAGTGTCATTGAGAGGAAGAGTTTTTTAGGATGTCCAGTTCATTTGTTTGAGGGAATTTGAGAATGTGTTGAGGTTGAAGTTACTAAGGTAACTAAGGTATGCATGTAGTTGTGTTGGTGTAGGGGAGAGGAAGTTGAGCAAAGGGCAAAGACAGGCAGGTGGTCACTGATGGAGCCAAGAATGGTGCAGGAGTGAATACATTTATTAGGGTATGAGACTAGGATCCAGTCAAGGGTTGCACCTGAGGATTTAGCTGTACTGGGTCTGGTTACAGAGCGAATTAGCTGGGTGAAATTGAAAATGATAGATTGGGTGGGTGTTGAGTTATTAATGTTTTCCCAATTGATGTTTACATCACCTATAATGCAGGTCTTGTTGTTTATTTTGGTTGAGGCCCATAAGAGTATTTCTTTGAGGGTTTGGATGTTATTTCTGGGTGTGATATATAGTGCGATGATACACAGACTTTTATGGTTATTCATTTTTAGTAAGCATGCTGCTAGTTCTGCATTAGCGATTAAGGGGAATAGGGCCTGGGTAAGGGATTATGCTGAGCAGGTTAGAGTAGACTATGGCAACGCCTCCACCTTTTTTGTTTGTGTGATCACATCTGAGGGCTTGAAATCCAGGGGGTAGGATTTCAGAATCTGAGATATGGGGTTTGAGCCATGTCTCAGAGATGGCTATGATGTCTGGTTGGTTGTGACATAGCCAAGCTTGAAAGTTAGATACTTTGTTACAGAGACTCTGGGTATTGAGAGTAAAAAGATGGAGAGTTTTATGGGAGGAGTGGTTGTAGAGAGGGGTATTGCTGTCTAGAGATAAGTTAGGCCCAGGGTTGGGGTGAATATCACCGGCTAGGCAGAGGATGCTGAGGAGCTGTAACACTAGGGGGTTTGGTTTTGTTTTGTAGTGTTGAGGGAAGTGTACTAAGAGTTTGATCATTTGAATCTTAGATGAGGTTAGCATTATGCTGAGGTTAAAATGATAGAAGAATTTATGTTGTATCAGAGAAGGGGAGATGGAGTGGAAACCTTTAGTGGTGGGGTGGATTCATGTAGTGTGTAGTGAAGTTTGGGAAAAAGGAGAAAAGTAGAGAGTAAGAAGGTGGATGGACACAGAAGTGGCATAGTATAAGGGTATTAGAAATGTTAGGAGGGTTAGGGACGTAACGAGGGATGGGAGGAGTGAGGAAGGCATGGAGGTGTGCAGGTGTTGAATTGGTGGCTGATAGTCAGTGGATAAGGATACTTGGACTAAACTGGAGGGAAGGTGGATGGAGTAGTTAGCAGAAGGTTGGGAGTGTGTGAGGTGTGTGACGAGTTCAGGTGTAGGTGGGAGGGGTTTGGGTTAGGGGGAGTTATGGGATTGGGTAATGGGTGCTCATTAATTAGTTTTCTTCATTTTCTGTGCTGCCATAAATTATGCACATTTGCATGGGTTAGCAGTGTCTTGTGCAGTAACAAACTCTTAGAAAGCAAATTTTCCCTTCAGAACAGTACATAAAACTGCACCCTGTAAAGCAGCAATATAGATAAAATACCTTGCATGCTGACATGCTTAGAGCAGCAAGATGGGCGTTGAGTGGCAATATCTACAGAGTTAGTAAAATTCAGCATTGTATAAATATTAAGGTCAGCAGAATTCCGTATTGTTTAACATAATCTACCCCCAGTAAAGCACGCTTATTAGTCTACACCAACAAAGCACCCCAAATAGATTTCTAACCCCAGTGCACCACTCCCTTGTAGCTCATCAGTTAAAGGACTAGACAGTATGGATATGCAATTTTGTAATGTAGCCAGGTTGGTGGATATGGGCATCTTGAGAAAATGTAGCAATTGTCTCACATTTACTGAAAACCACTTAATTCTAAAGGAAGCAGACACAGTATGCGAGAGGTTTACTTACACAATAACATTGGAGGCTAAACTCTCACATCCAGGCACACATCAGGTTGTCGAAACCAAGCACACAACACCCGGCTCACATAGTCCACAACACACACTTACACTAATATATGCTGATGCACTTAAAAGCAATCTTCCTAAACAACAAAGATTGCCTAGACCACCCATTGACAAAGTTATGTCTCAGCAAGCTCAAAGGCACTCAGAAAAAAACAACACTTAACACCATACATGATGTCACTCTCAGTGGGGTCCCAAACACTAACACCCTAAGGTAAGCAAACACACTTCTCAGGACTCTCATCATAGGGGGCTGCATTGTAGATATACTGATGCCCCTCTAACCAGGCTGAAAAAGGAGAAGAAAACTGTTAGTTGCTTATTTGGAGCCAGGATCTGCCAAATCACACATGCACTCACGTCACTACAATACAGGTACCAGTACAATTCCATCATAGTCCATGTAGGTTTAAATGACCTGAGATGTACCTCCCTGGACTATATGAAGAGAGATATTATGGAGCTTTCAGACTATGTGTCTCAGACTGGTATGAGCCTAGCATTGAGCAACATATTACCATTACTAAGGATAGTGCCACAATATGAGGAAAAAGGATTGATTTCAACAACTGACTGTCTTTCTGGTGTTATTCTAAGGGGATCCAAGTTATGGGAATTATCAGCAAAGACACAGGAGACCTCCAAACTCTGGATCTATCCAAGTTTGGCTTTGTTAAACATACTACCATACATACTTCCTACCTAGATCTGGCTAAAGCATTTGACACAATACCCCACCCCAGGAATTGTCAAACAAACTTACAGAAGTAGGTATAACACCTTTATAACATGCTGGATCACTAACTGGCTGACTGATAGGACCCAGGAGGTTTGAATCAGTGAGGTCACCACCACAAAGAGGCAGGTCACCATGGAGTCCTACAGGGCACTGTGCTAGGCCCACTCCTCTTTGACATCTACTTTTCAGATGTCAAAGCCAGTGTCCAAGGCCTCTGGCTAACCAAGCTCACAGATGATTGCAAACTGTGAGCTATCATTGAATCCCCTCAAGGTGAGAACACCCTTCATGGATATCTAACACAGCCAGACGCTTCATGCCAAAGCCATGGCTTAAAACTCAGTACCAAGGAATGCATTATAGTACCTTTTGGGAAGTTGGCTACTCTGGGTAACTACATCATTAATAAAACACATCTAAAAGATGATTCACTTGTCAGGGATCAGGGAGCTCATGTAAATAGTAACCTAGCCTTTGACCAACATGTGTCCAAGGCAGTAAGAGTATCCTTCTATATTTCTCAACTTATAAGCAAGGGCATGGCATCTAGGTCTAGAGAGGTCATCATATCTCTGTATTTGGCCCTCATCAAACCCATCACAGAGTATATTGTCCATAGGTTCATAGGTTCATAGGAGCTTACTAGGCTAATGACCTTAGGGCCTTTACAAGCCTAGCCATGTAAAAACCTGTGTACCCTAATTGACTATAGCTAGATGGTCATTGTTAGCAGAGTGATTCTATGATGAGCACTAAAAACCCCTGTCCATGAGGGACATAGATGCCATCCCTTGAGTGAATTTATGGTCACCCATTCAATTGTCAAGGTTACTGTTAAAAAGGGTCATTGAGGAGATTTGCTTTATGTGAAGTGGGAGCTTATTCCAGAGGAGTGGCAATCTCTGGAAGATGTATCTGCCTCTCCAACATGTTCTGTTAATGTCACAGGCTAGGCTGAGATCCCGGGAGAGAGTGACTGTTGTCCCATTTGATTTGTGGTTGTGTGGCTTTTCCATTAGGGCAGAGTCAGAGACTGCTCTGTAAACCAGGAAAGGTTGCCTCTCAACAGCCTGTATGATACAGAGTACAATGACAGGGCTTTCAGTCTTTTCATGTAAGTCATGTTTTGGAGGCCCTGGATTCTCTTGGTTAGAAACTTCTGTGGCCTCTCCAGTTGCAGAAGGGAACATTGTACTCAATTAGTGGTCTGATAAGGGTCGAGTTCAGTGGAATTATAACCTCCTTCATCCTGGATGCAATGCCCTTATTTATGAGATGTGCAATTTAGAAGGCTATCCTTCCCACTATGGACACATGGTGATCAAAATTTAGATTGCTATCAACCTGTGTTCCCAAGTCTCACACCACTTGGTTTGAGCTTAGAAAGGTGCTATCTATATCATAATTAGCAGGGGCTACTTCTTTGCCAAAGGGAATGGTTTTAGTCCATGACTTTGGCACCAGTCATTTGTTTGACTCAGCCCCTTCTGTAATATGTTTACATCATTGAAGTATTCAATGATTGTGCCCAGTTTGCAGTGATCTGCAAACTTGATAAGCCACAGGCCATCTTCTTTCATCTAGACCTCAGAAAAATAGATTTCAAACAGTAAAGGGCCCAGCACAGATCCTTGTGATGCCCCACTGTTGACTGGTCTGCTGGTGAAAGTGGACTCTCCAACTTTGATATTGTGCATTCTGTTGGTGAGTCAGTAGGCTACCTGTCTAGTGACATATGGGTTAATCCCAATCTGGAAGAGTTTCTCAATGATTCCTGAGTGGGGTGTCAAAAGCTTTGGCTAAATCAAGATAGGTGGTATCTACTGCTTTGCCCTCATCCAGGGCTTTGTTGATATTCTCAAAGAAGTCTACCATGTTTAATAAGCAAGATCTACCCTTGAGAAAACTATGCTGGGGTGGGTCAAGAGTTTGAAGGTCACCTGTGTCCTTGTTAATAAAGTCCATGATGATTCTTTCCATGACCTTGCAGATATGTCTGGTTAAACTTATGGGTCGATAGTTTTCTGGGTTGGTTGATGGACCCACTTTGTGAAAGGGGATTACTACTCCTGTTTTCCACTCTACCAGAACAAAGCCAGTGCTCAGGCTGTGGTTAAAGAGAGCGCTGAGTGGTTCCACTTGGTCTTGTTTTAGATTGTTTAGTAAGCAACATGGGATGTTATCTGGTCCCACAGAGACAGTGTTTTTGGCCTTGAAGAGTGCTTGTATGACCTGCTCTTTGGAGATACTCAGTAGTGGACTGCTGTCAGGAATACTTTGGGTATGGCTGGTGGGGACAGGGTACTGAAGTTATTGCCAACTCTGTCAGCTAGGATGTTGGTAATTTTCTCAGGTTCAGTGTGAGTGACTCTGTTCACTATAAGTTCATAACACAGCTAGGCACTCACTTTTAGGTTTCAAATGTAGCTAAAGAATGCCTTATGGTTGTCTTTAGCTAGGCATGCTAATTTAGTCTTGTAACTGGCGTTAGAGGACTTTTCAAGTTTTCTGATTTACTTGTTCAAGCTGTGGATGGTATTCTTCCTCTGTTGAGTAAGTTACCTCTTGTTCTTAGATATCAGTTTCTTTCTTTTGTTATATAACTTATTTATACTTACAGTCCACCAGGGTGTTTTTTTTTTTTTTGAGAGGACTTGGTTTTAGTTCTGTCAGGTACAGATGAGTCAATGCATTTGTTTAAGTGGCTATATAGGACATTTTGTGTACTCTTCTGCATAGGAGTCATTGTTGGCTGTGTAAGTAGAGGTGTCAGGTCTGACCTTTACTTTAAGCAAGATTGATTTATGGTCTGCCCTTACCAATGAGGGCAACGCACAGGAAGTAGTGCAGTGACCCCTTCCCATGTTGGTGAGCACTAGGTCTAGGACATTTGAGCCCCTTGTGGTGGGGCAGACCAACTGCTCCAGGGCATTTGAATTAACAAAATCTGGGAACCTTAGAGCAATCCTGTTTGTGCTCATATAAGTCATCCAATCAATGGAACGATAGCTGAAATCTTCCCATGACCAAGGTGTTTGGCTATTTACTGAGTGATCTAGCCAGCCCAGGTAGGGGTGTGCTTCTCCTGATTCATGGTGGGGGACCTGTAGCTAGTGATGATGTGGTAAGGGATTTTGCCTATAGTTATTTGGACCTGGAGTAGCTCAAAAGAGTCATACTGTTTTACCAGTCTTGAGGTGTGTTTGGCTTTAATGAAGATGGATACACCCCCACCTTTGGTTCTTTCACGCTTGTTTTGAGGCCTGAATGTTAGAAAGGCATTGCAGCCTTGTATGGCCAGGATGGTCTCTATTACCTTGAACCAAGTCTCAGTGACTGCACAGATGTCAGCATCTTCCAAGGTGATGAGTGCTTCCAGGGAGTGCACTTTACGGTTTAGGCTCTTAGCATTAAGCAGCATGACCTTGAGTTTGTCTCTAGTGGATTTCTTTACATCAGAAGTTTTGTTGTTCTGACATTGCCTAAAAAAGGCACTATGGGGGAGGCAAGCATCTTTGCCAGCATCTGAAAACCTTGAGGGGACAGGTGAAGGCCATCGTTGGCAAAGCAGCATGGTCTGTCGACCATGTGTTCCCAGGCTGTCAGATACTAGATCCCCTGGAGTGACATGAGAAACTAAGCCAATTATTGATATCCATCATTTTTTGTTTGTATTGTGGCATCATCCTACATGAAGGTAAAATGCTTCTTAGGGATAGGGGCATACCTGCCTGGGACACATAATCTGAGAGCTCAGTCATGTCTCTTCATATACTCCAGTGAGGTACTTCTCATGTCATTCACTCCAGCATGTACTATGACAGAGACATAATGGTAATTGTTTCTGAGTGACTTGAGTGCGTGCATGATTTGATGGAACCTGGTACTTGACAGGCAGCTGACCATGACCTTCTCCTTGTCCAAGTTGGTGAGGGGACATCCGTGTGTCTCACTATTGAGTCACCTGTGACTAGGACACTTGGTTTTGAGGTGTTTTGCCTTAAGGGTTTCATTGTTGAGACACTAATATGTGTGTTGTTATGTGTAATGGTGGATTCTGTTTGTGTACCAGTATGTGTAGGTTGTTTGCACTTGGGAGGCTCTGATCTTATGGTAGCCTCTTAGTGAGTACCTTTGTGTATGTAGGTTTATGTATCTTAACCTTATATTGTGTAAGTGGAGAAGTGTGTGTGATGACAACCTGTTTGATGTCTTCTTTATTGTTACATGAGAGGACTAATTCTAGTTTCATGGTATAGTTACATCTCTCACATACTGTATTTGTTTGCTCTAGGAGCAAGTGGTTGTCAGTATACAAGAGGCAACTACTGCATTATCTTAGGATGCCCATGTCAATCAGGCTGGCTGAATAAATATTGGGAAACTGGCTGTACTAATTACTGAGAGGACAAATTAGATCAGCTATTGTTCTGGGATTTACAAGGGGACTTATTCAATAGAAGATCAGGGATGGAATGTGGGGCGATGCTGCTCAGTGCTTATTTGATTTGACTGCAGTGCAGAAGTGTGCAGTTGCATTGCCTGCAGAGCAGCAGGGAACCTAAAAGGGTTTCACTGACTGCTGACTAGGGAAAAAAATAGTTTCTAGGTATTTGTGTCTTTACAAGAAACTATTAACTCCTGTTGTGCAGTGCACAGCAACACGCAAATGTGAGGCTTATATACAGTTGAAATTAATCAGTTTTAAACTAGTCTGTAATAGGAAATCACACAATGATCCTTCCTCTAGCAATCCCCAGCTCAAACAAGGCTAATGTCCACACTCTTCTGCCACAAGAGTGCAGGTGAGGTCTTCTTAATGTAAGACAGCTGGGTTTGAGTTCAAGTGTTTGAAAATCAGGTTAGACTCAGCAAGTCTAGATCTAGTCTATGCTAACTAAGCAATATTTCAATGCAAAACAAGTGCTGGTAATAAGCAGGTACAAACAGTAAAAAACAGTCAAAAATGCACAGATAAATGCAGTAAAACACAGAGGAAAAATTACAGATCAAACTAAAATTAAGCTTAATTTCTGGTTCTTAGCTTCGGATGGCTTGGAGTCAAGCAGAAACATTTTTGGACCTCTGTCAAAGGACATCAAATCCAGAGCAACTCTGATTAATTGAGTAAAAAAACAAGCAAACACAAAGCTTATATACAGGCAAAAATAAAGAGTTTTAAACTAGTCTGACAATAAGAAATTACACGATCCTTCCTCCAGCAATCCCTGGCTCAGATACAGTTCATTAACTTAGTGTATACCTATGAATCTATGAATTTTTAAGTAAAGTACTTCTTATACAATGCTCAGGTGTCCACTACAGGGTACTTTAGTATACTGCAGGTATGTCAAGGAAGATGTACTGTGGGACTTGAACCAAGGATGCAGCCTGATGTATTATATTACACTGAATGCATTTTTTCCTAACAATGCTCATACCCCTCAAATATCCAAAATTTCAAAGAATGCTCAGATTTTTGCCTCATATTTTTGGAGTTATTAAATAATGACAGACATTTGAGTTTCAGATTTATCATTTTAAAAATGAATGTTAATGCAACACTTAATAGTCTTTCAACCTTCTAAGTTTCTAACAGCAATATTTAAAACAAGTTCCTTTTCGTTGCCTTTGTCCCCACATTATTTTTGTCTTTGTCCAGAATTCATGTGCACAGAGGCTGAGAGGTATGATTAGACACTTTATGATATTCATAGATAACAACAAAACTAAAGAGCTCTAACATAATTCCAACCATTCAGATCTGCCTGCATCTTGTTTAGAGAAGTAAAATAAGCCACATAAAAGTATACATTGCTGTAGCTGTGAGAGGCATCAGTAGAACATGAGAAGTGAATACGTGATGCAAATGTATACATTGTTATAGTTGTGAGGCATCAGTTGAAAGTGATGCAAATGTAAATGTGGTAAGACAGTGGATGGTGAGAGGTGTACCATTTTGTAAGTGCAGTATTGATTGTGGGTTCATCAATATGAGATAGCAAATATAAAATAAAAGTCATTAGCTTCATTTCTGACTAGAACTGCTGACAGCTGCTAGCTTCATTCAGTATTTCAAGGTCTGTTTAATTATTACCATGCGATACACCATTGCATGTACCCACCTTATTTCAATACTCTTATATGCATCACCAATCTCAGAAAATCAGACTTTGCCATTCTTCAAACTTGCTATAATAAAATTGCTAAATTTGCAACAAATATGCCCCATCGAACCCATCACTGCACTCCTCTAAAAGCTCTTGATAGGCTGGAACTCCCCAACCTCATTCTTTATAACCAGCTTATAACAACCACAAACTTCTTCACTGCCCTGACAAAATCCCTGCTCTATAAAACCTACTTCACCCAAACACCAAAGCTAGAATTCTATGATCAAATCAGAAACTCCTACTAGAGGTAACAAAAACCAATAACTCCGCCGGCACTTCTCTCTACAGCAACTCTGTTGCTAAGAAGTGGAACAGTCCCCCCCCCAATATCACAACTATAATTACCCTCACCCCCTTCAAAAAAGCCATAAAATCCCATCTTCAGCATCTTTGGTTATGTAACTGCAACAACCCGGACTAATCTCCTATTAGTACTTTCAGTCTACTAATACATCTCTCTTTATTTCCCACCCCACTACTTCTCCTTCCTTGCTCTACTTCCCAGTATCATTTCTCCTGTTACATCTCTCTGCTTTTCCCTCTGTCATCTTCCTTTCCTATATCCAACTGATTTTATATACAGCACACCTACCAGTAATATTATTATTTACACCCTTTGAATTATTCCTCTTCCTCTATATGTCTGCAGCCTTCCTGCTTATCCTACCTTTAGACCTTACCCCCTACTCTCTATCAGCCCCTCCACTTTCAACTCATTATTTCCCTGTCTATACCTATCCTCTCTCCCTAGAACCCTTCCTATCCAATTTATCATTTATACATATGTCATCCTAGCAGCTATTTTATCATATATATATATATATATATATATATATATATATATATATATGTATAGCCCAAATACTCTGAAGTATTTGATGTCTAAACTCCTTTCTAAGGTATTATTTTTTCAACAGCATTATTAATAGAAAAAGTGTATGGATACTATATATCATTGCATGTAATCTAACAGTACATCAACTGTCTCATGTAATATTTTACCATGTACATGGAGCTTTTCTCCCCGGGCCTCTGCTGAAAAAGGACATGTGTCCAGTTGGACTTTCCTGGTTAACAAATGTAAAATAATAAATAAATAATAAATATATTCAGTTTTCCTACTTCATTTGATTAAGTTATTCAAGATATTCAACCTGCAAGTGATGCTGTTTAATTGTTCAGATAAAAGTTGTTGTTAGTGAACATTAAATCTGACAATAGTTGTGCAAATTATGTTTAAAGGTTTCAGAACCCTGCATTTGTCAAGAGGTTAGGTTTTTAAAAGTATTAGAATCAATGCTAGTAGCTATATGCTCTCATGTTATTATCTGGGTGTCCCAGTAGTAGCATCATTGTTTGGAAAGCCATTCCTTTATGCATAAATATTTTGCATCTTATTTATTATACCTAAACCTGATCATGAAAAGCTGGTAAACAATGAAGCACAACATTCATTTTCATAATCACTGAGACAGAAAAAAATCCTGTTTAATTTCACTGCTATTTAAGGACTACAAACAACTGTTACTTGGCAGTTTGAGCTGATGACAACCCATGACATTAAAACTGTTGGGCTGACATTGTCAACACTGCAAAACAATAAAGCTAAATATCCATAATGAGCTGATAATTAACTGCTGATTAGCATACAGCATTGGCAGATGGGTTATTTTAATCGAATCATGCATAATGCATTCAGTGACATTTGTCACAGAGGATCCTTTGCCTAGTAAATGGCCATTTTCTATTATTTTTTGCAGTTGCTTTTCCTTTCAGTCCATCAGAATTCTGTTTACATGACAGACATCAAACGCAGGAAGTAACTATGAAATGCACAGAACTTATAAGGATAAATAATTAATTATACACAGGTCCTTGCATTACACTGTCAAGAAGTTTCTGATGATAGGATATTTCATTGGTAATACATCCTACAAAAATATATCATCTTACAAAATTCCACCATCTTAAACTACTCAAAAGCAAGAGCCATGATATAGTTTACTATAACCCAAGCATGTCTGATTCTGTGCAAAACTAGCCCTGGGGCCCAATTTTGAGTTTGCAGAAGCACAGGCAATGCAGCCCTTGAACACATTCGGTCCTTTTTTATAACTTTGCTGCATCGAAGAAAATTTAGACCCTAAATGAAACTGGACTTCCCTATTTTAAAACATACTCTACAGGTGTAGTCAGAAATATGTTATTGTTCAAACTTTTTGTTTTTAAACTAATTTGTGTTTATGCTAAAGTGGATTGTCTGGTAGAATTTAGGTACAAAAGCCAAAGGATTTAATTTCACTTTTTTGATATTTGTCATACAATAACAGGTGAATGAACTTTTTGCCTCCACTGCAGAGAGGTATGATTCTTATCCCATTCTGACTGTTAATTTCACTTCCTGAGCCTCTGCAGGCAAAATAAAAGTGTTAATAATAAAAAAAATTGATTGTATCATAAGTAATCCAGTGCCTGTCAGCCTGGGATGACATGCTCGACAAGCCACGATGCTTCGCTAGGGACTGCTTGCACCTGTCACCCCTGGGCTTTTGGATATTGGCAAAGGCACTTGCTACCCCATAGTGCCTTTTTTAGGCAAGGCTCAAAAGACAAACCCACCTCCATAGGTATCACAAGGGATAAGAAACTAAGAGTAATGCTACTCAACGCCAGAAGTCTAAACCTCAAAATGCACCCACTCGAAACTCTCCTTAGCAGGGAGAACATCGATATCTGTGCAGTAACAGAAACCTGGTTCTAGGCTCCCGAGAGCACCCAGCACTACCAGGTTATACCTCATACCATGCTTTTCGGCCCCAAAACTTGGACCGAACCACAAAAGGAGGGGGAGTATCAATATTCGTCAAAGATACCCACACCCCCAGGTTGGTGGCACAGCACGAAGCATCAGAGACTATCCATGTGCAACTAACAGTGGGTAAAACTGCCTTCCAGTTTATAGCCTGCTACAGACCACCCTGCCAAACCCAGGAACCCCACTCGGCCTTCCTGAGAACACTGGAAAATATGAAGGTCTCTCCAAACACCATTATACTGGGCGACTTCAACTACCCAAACATAGACTGGGAGCATTACTCTAGCTCCAACACCCTAGCCCAAAGGTTCCTAGAATTTATAAACTCAAATGCTATGGAACAACTTGTTACCACTCCCACAAGAGGGGAAAACATACTGGACCTGATCATCACCAACATGGGGACTCTATGCTCCAGACCAGAAGTGTATCCCTCACTGGTAAGATCAGACCATAAACTAATCTCACTGGATATTCACATCCCGACTCCACCCCCTGCCCTGAAAACCACAGTGAAAAACTTCTCTAAAGCAAATTTCACACTCCTCAAAACTGAGGTGGAATCCTTCAAAGCCCCGGGCCTGTGGAAAATACGGCCCAGACCGCAGAATCCTTTATAAATGCATTCTATGAACACCTTCAGGGATGCATGGATCATGCAATCCCAAATAAAACCAAGACCCAATCCTCCAAAGGCAGACATCCTGTCTGGTGGACCTCAGCCATAAGCAAACTATACAATAGAAGGAGGAAGCTACTACATGATAGAGCAAAATCCCAAAAAGGGAAGGCATCTCTGATCAGTATTAGCAAAAAACTACGGGCACTCATAAAATCGTCAAAGGCCAGCTTCGAGAGAAAAATTGCACAGGACACTAAGGATAATCACAAGGCTTTCTTTAGTTATGTTAGGAACCTGGGTGGGAATTCCCAGATATACTCAGAATTAGTCCAAAATGACAAAAAATACACCGAACTCACAGACATTGCCAACATCCTAGCTGACAGGTTCAGTGCAAACTCCCCCCCACCACCAAAAGGGCAAATATCTATCCCAGCAGAGTGCTGCCCCCCTGACATCTCAGATGCTCAGGTAAGAGCTGCCTTCTCCAAAGCAAAAAACGCAGCATTAATGGGACCAGATGGTGTCCCAGGCTGTGTCCTACATGAACTCCAAGAAGAGCTAAACTCAAACATAAAACTACTGTTCAATCTCAGCCTTACTACAGGATATGTACCCAAAGAGTGGTGTACAGCAACAGTGGTCCCTCTCCACAAAGGTGGTGCCTCAATGGATCCTGGAAACTATCGCCCCATTAGCCTGACTAGCTTGGTCTGCTAAGCTATGGAAAGGATCATCATGGACCTCATAAATAAAGATATTGGGGACCTACAGACACTGGATCCTACCCAGTTCGGCTTTGGTAAGGGCAGATCCTGCCTCTTAAACTTGGTTGATTTCTTTGAAACAGTCACCAAGGCCATTGATGAGGGGAAGGTGGTCCACACAGCCTACCTTGACCTCGCAAAAGCCTTCGATACAATACCCCACTCGGGCATTATAGATAAGCTCACCAGCTTAAATATAAACCCCTATGTCACTAGATGGGTTGCAAACTGGCTCAAGGACAGAACCCACATGGTTAGAATTGCTGGAGCCATGTCAGACTCCAAACCAGTTACAAGTGGCGTCCCACAAGGCTCAGTCCTGGGACCTCTCTTGTTCGGTATATATTTCTCAGAGGTACAGGCCAACACGGAAGGACTGTGGCTGACCAAGTTCGCAGATGACTGCAAACTGGGTGCCATAATCGGCACTCCAGCCGATACAAGCATCCTCCAAAAGGGCCTCATAGAAACAGACAACTGGTGCCAGAGCCATGGCCTCAAGCTAAATGCCAAAAAGTGTATAGTCATCCCCTTTGGCAAAAACAAAGTGCCCACAAATTACCACATAGGTGGTAATCCATTAAGTACAGAAGAAGTAATTAGGGACCTGGGGACCCAAGTTGATAGCAATCTCTCATTTGACAACCACGTGGCCAAAGTGGTTAGAAAAACATTTTATATAGCCCACCTAATCATGAAGGGATTCACATCTGGATCAGGGGAGGTCATCGTGCCTCTTTACTCATCCCTCATCAGGCCCATAATTGAGTACAGTGCCCCTTTTGGGATGTACCTTACCAGAC
Source organism: Protopterus annectens (assembly GCF_019279795.1). Taxonomy (NCBI): domain Eukaryota; kingdom Metazoa; phylum Chordata; order Ceratodontiformes; family Protopteridae; genus Protopterus; species Protopterus annectens. The sequence continues at coordinate 1,092,849,800 of NC_056745.1, forward strand.
ACCTGCAGCAACTGGAAAGACCCCAAAAGTACCTCACCAAGAGGATCAAAGGGCTCAAACAGATGCCATATGCTGCCCGGTTAAAGAAACTCCAGCTCTACTCAGTGGCATACCGCCTGCCCAGAGGCGATCTGTGCCTGATGTATAAAGCCATGTCCAGCCCAGAATTAATGGACATGCTGCACCTCAGAAAATCCAAATCCCATCGAGCTACGTACTTGAGAGACTTGAACCTCAGCACTGAAATAAATCGGACATGCTGGAGGGGCAGATTCATAACCCAGAGGCTCCCTTCACTCTGGAATAAAATCCCAGTCCAGGTTAGGCAGAGTCCCTCATTGACTCTCTTCATGAGGAATCTTGATGAGTGGATGGGAGATCGTAGGTTTACCCCGGGTATCACTTCTGTGTCACTGTTAGACAGAAGCACAGTATACTAACCTCAAAAAAGGGCATGGCAAAATTAATTTAAAATGGGTGGCGAAAGCCAAACACACTCTGGCTAGGCTTATAAATGCCCTAGGGCAGATAGCCAATATGAACCTATGAACCTATGAACCTATAAAATAAAAGGATAGACTCAAACAGTCATGAAGTTTATAGGCAATAATCACCTTGTCAAAACATACCTACACAGGGCTCCTCCTGCATACAGAAGGGGAAAGCATAGCATGTCATGCCCAATATGAATTTTCATCTGTCCATCCAGTCATTAAGGTTTGCCTTAAAGGAAGCAAGGATATCAATCTGTTTTATATGTAATAGAAGATCATTCCAGTGATGGTAGAAACACATAATAATAAATGTATCCCTCCAGTATGTCTTATTTATTGATGAGGAAACCAAGTCTTTAGTTTGAGTGCTTGTGGAGCCTTTTGTTTTATCCAATTGGAAACAATCAAGGAAAGTTGGGTCCTTAACAGCATAGAATGTTGGGTATAAATCATCATGTGAGAGTCTATAAAAGGCAAAGTATAGGGACATGCTTCAAACCTGTCTTGGTAGCTAATGGCCTTTAGTCCAGTAATCTTTTTATTTAGTAACCTCAGAGGGTCTTTCTGGCTGAGTGGTATATATGAACAGAGAAATACTAAAACTGGATCTATATTCTAGAACTGGTCAGATCAGGGCAGAGTATAGAGGAATTACTTAATATGACATGGATAAGATACTTTTAGTTTTTAGCTAGGCTAGACACAAGGATTACCTGGGTATGGTGGCTACATGGTGATCAAGTTATAGGGAGCTGTCTATAAAAGTGCCAAGATATCTGATAGCTTTATCAATCTGGACTGAATGCTGTCTATACTGCAAGCTGCTGCCAAGATTTGCTCTAAAAGTGACAATGCTACACTTCTTTGCATTTAGTTTAAGTCCCTTTCTAAGTCTCATTTGATCTGTATGATTTAACCCTTCTTGTAGTAATATGTTATCAGATACTGAGAAAAAGAAATCCAGCTTGCATTCACTAGCAGATTTAGTTAACAGTATATCAGGGTTAGTGGTTTGGAGATGTGAGAAATAAATGCCAAACAGAAGGATTTCTAGTAATGAGCCCTAAGGAATGCTACCTTTTTGAGGAGGCATCTGTTATTTTAATTAAGTAGGTTCTATCTATCAGCCAACTTTTTTATCTTACAATATAAGGACATATATTTAGGCTTTTAAACTTTGTTACAATTCCAGCATAGGAAACAGTGTCAAATGCTAAGGCCAGATCAAAGTATACTGCCCAAAGTGCATTGATTTTCTTTTTTCAAAAAAACTGTTTATTAGATTTTAATTAATACACAAAAACAAAACTTTTAAAACATAATTTCTAAACTATTGTCAAAAGTCCATAACAAGAATTCCATATACTAACCTAAAATATGAAAACTTTTCAAATAAGTTGCTTTATGTTTGGCAAGATATATATTGATGAGTGACATTTGGAGTCCTCATTTTTATAGTTAACAGTTCTTTTTTACAGACGGTCTTAGCTAAACAAACAAATTCAGTGAAAAATATGGTAGTTTTACATCTCCAATTCTTTGTAACAACCTTCCAAGCTATAGCCACTATAGATCAAAGAAGTGGCACTTGTGAAGTTGGGACAGAATCTGGAGTTGGGGCATTAGGTAAGATAAAAGAATTAGTGATAATACAATTATCTGACCACAATGCTTGAATAAAGTTTAACAATTCCAACCCAAAATAAGTTACTATTTTACATTCTATTATCATATGCAGCCAATCAGCATCAAAAACTTCTCTGGAGTTGGGGCATTAGGTAAGATAAAAAAAAATTTGTGATAATACAATTATCTGACCACAATGCTTGAATAAAGTTTTACAACTCCAACCCAAAAGAAGTTACTAGTTGACATTCTGTTATCATATGCAGCCAATCAGCATCAAAAACTTCACTACATCTCCAAAAATTATTTTTTTCTGATTTATATATTAGTGCAACTTTATGAGGCATTAAAAACTCCATGTAGGTACTTCCTATTATAAATTTGCAAATAAAGTGAAAAGGTAGATATTCCTGCAGATTTTAAAAATAATCTTCTATCAATATCTGAAAAAATGTCTTATTTATTTGTGTTGAGTAATTCCAAACTGTCAAATATAGGGTAATAAACTCAGCTCTTATAAGTCTACACATTATAGATAAATATGATTTATTATTAATTAAATTGCTATTAACATTAAAAAAAATTATAAAAATTTTGGAATATGTTTTGATTGATAACCCAAGGATACCTTAACTTTATCACTAACATATTCTTTAGAAATTTGTACATTCAGCCAGCTGTCTTTCCAAACTATATCTTGCAAGAAGATTATCAATTGAATGTATTGTATTACCTTCAAGAAACTGGTGCCAAAAGGTTAAATTAGTATCATTAAGATCTAATATTTTACTTAGATTAAATTACTCTAATCATCCAATAGTATAAGGTGTAGGAAATAATAAATAAAAACAATTCTTTAACTATATAATTAGTGTTCACAAATCTTTTGAAAGTAGGAAGAATGTAATTTACAAAAGGGATAGAGATGACATTATTCCTGTCATTCAGACAAAAATCTTTTAAAATCCAATAAAATGTACTAAGTTCAAATTGCATATGAGATTCTACAGCAAATGTGTTATTGGCAAGTAATATTCTTTCATGTATTCATTTCCAACTTGACTTATATGAAGAATTTAGCTGTAGAGTTATTATGTTCAGAATGACAGACAGCATATAATTCAGTATTTGGGAAACCTATACCACCTCCCTCCCAACTTTTCGCATGCCATTCAAAAACATTTTTAACTTATTAAATTACCATAAAAGTTTAAGGAGAATAGAGTTGACTTTCTTTAGAATTTTTTAAAAGGAAGTATAATTAGCTACTGTGCATAAAATAAGTTTTTTTGGCAATATTATTATTTATATCAATTTAAGTTAGTCTTTCATTGTAAAAAATATTCAGGTTAGCAGTTAATTTGGTAACTATGTCAACTAAATTATCAGTCATTAATACCGAATCCTTAACATTAGATATAATAGTTATGCCAATATATTTAATTTGTGAATTATCTCAATTAAAATTATTATAATGTTTTAAAAAGGTATTTTTTATTAATAAATCATTTCTAAAGAACCTCTGGAATTAACTATATGTTCTAGTGAAGTTTCAATATCACCACTAGTTACCAGAATATCATCTGCAATTAACTGTATTTTGCAAGTATAAATTCCATCAATTATAAAACCCTCAATATTTTTTTAACCTGATGTAATTAGCAAAGGGTTCTATAATCAACACAAATAAAAAAAGAGACAATGGACATTCCAATTTTGTGCCTTTTAATATGTTTAAAGAACTAGATGGGAAAGAACCTATTTTAACAAATGCGAATGAATTGTTATAAGGTTTTGTTATAAGACTAATAAATTCCAGGAGAATTTTGTATTCTTTGAACACTTTAAAAAAGTATGCCATCTAATGGATTCAAAAGCTTTACCTAAATCTAAATTTATTAATGAAATTTCTTTCTTATTTTTATTTTCTATACCTATTAAAGACATGAGTCTAATAATATTTTATTTAACCCTCCTATATAAAATAAAACTAGTCTGGTCATCATTTATTAAACCTGGCAAAACAACATTTAATCTTTTTCTTAACATAGATATAAATATTTTATAATCCACAGTCAACATCGAAATGGGATGATAAGAAGAAGATAACTTAGGATCCTTGTCTTGTTATGAAATTGGTAATACAAGAGAAAAAATTCCAAGAAGAAGGAATGGAAGAATATTTGAAGTAGATTTTACCTCTTCAAAAGCATTTAACAAAATTTTCAATATATTATCAGGAATTAACTTATATAACTCTCATATTTTAACATCTAGACCTGGGCCTTATTGCTTTTAAGATTTTTAACTTGATCTTTTAATTCTTTAAAAGAACATAACTTATCAATTCTAATTTTTTTGTTCTTTAGTTAACTTATAATGTATATTAGCATTCAGAAAGCTTTCTATTAGACTACTGTTATCAAGAGTTATATTAATATTATCAACTTGCTCATGGTAATTTCTAAAACATTATGATATGTCTTTTAAATCTGTTGCCATTTTATATTTCCATGTTTATATGTGATTTCCTTAATATAATTTATATTAATTATGTTTTTGATCAAATGGCTAATCTATGCAAATGTTTAGGGTTTATTGAATATGATTGTAATTTTATTTTTTCCAAATTCATTGAAATTTTATGATGAAGAATCTCAAGATATCTCTGATTCAAAATTTTCAACTCAGAATTTGTAGAGTTATCATTAAGTTTTAAATTTAACTTGGATTTATCTTTATCAGATTGCAGAACATTTAATTCTTTGTCCCACTCCTTCCTTTTACACATATGCCAATTTTTAATTTTGACATATAAATCAGCTTTTAGCATATCCCATAAAATTACTTTGTAAATTCGCCATTATTATTAAATTATATAAATTAATTTAATTCATTCAAAACCATTCTCTAAAACCATTAATTCTGATTATATATACAGGAAGTCTCTGACAATGAATTAAGTTATTGGGTTTTAAAGTAAGATAAATTGAATTGTGGTCATTTAAAACACATGATATTATCAACACTTCCTCTATTTTTAGACTATAGACTACTAAAAGTAAAACTTTATCAATATTAGTTTGGATACCAAATCTATATAAATAATGGGTATAATTAATGATGAATGAATTAATAGAATGATCTAAGTGTTAAGGAACTGAAGTTAGTCTATTTTTTATGATTAGTAGTATCCTTATTAGATAAATACAATTGAAATCTTCAGCTATAATCATTTCTCCTTTTGCATACAATATTGCAATGTCTAGATATTTCTTAGCAACTCTAGCACCAATCTCAAATATCCAATAGGTATTTATGAATATATAATGTATTTTATTTATCTCTACAACCACCAGTCCCAACATATCATTCTTGTCAGATTAGATATCAACTACTTTAGGCATAGTTGATGTATTTTACCAAAGAATAAGAGTGCCTCTTCTTTTTGAGCTAAAGTAAAAGCCCACTACAATTGAATAGTCTTTTGACAGCAATCCGTCTAAGCCCTTGGTCAGTATCTGTGTTTCTTTTAAAAATATATATGAGCTTTGTGTAACTTTAAGTATTTAATTAAACTGCCCTTCTTTAATGGATTTTTTAGACCATTAATATTTAAAGAAATTCATTTAAAAACTGACATTCAAAACAAGTAGTTTAGAAGATAATATGTAGTGGTTTTGTGCAAGGAAAAAGAACCAAAGTTTAATATAGCTTATTATGGACAAGTATATTAAAATTAATTATAAAATTTCTATTCTAAGAAAATTCATACCAGTAACATGGAATAAAAACTCATGGTTTGATAAAATAATCATAAAAGCCACTCACTAACAAGTCCATTACACTCCCTAAACCCAGTCTGTTGCTGCTACTTATTAAAAGTAACCAAATCAATTCATAAACCAAATAATTAAAGCACACTCATTACTGGACATTTTTATACATCATAAAATTATACAATGAACAAACAAATGCAAGGGTAACCTTTATATTCTCAAATACTTTGCTTGGAAAATAACATTATTTCCCTCTCTTCCTAGTCTTATATCATATAATGTTGTTAAACTTATAAACAGTAAGGGTTAATGATCTATTCGAGCAATAAATTCTCCCCAATATGTGGCAAAATAAGAAAACATCTGCATCTAAAATCCATACTATTTTAACAAGTAGCATGAGGTGATAAACCACCATGGAGGAGAAAGTATTATTTACCTAAAAGTCCAAAGGTCTCTGACAATGTAGTGAAAGGTGTGACATTTTAACACATATAAACAAAGAGACATTGAAATCCCATATAAATGCTTAGACCAAGGATACAGTGTATATTTATAAGTGTGTCTGATCCATCCCCAAATAATGTGCTTTAGTTCCTTTCACTAACTTCCAGCCATCTAGTATGCCATAATCTTTACTAATAATTATGACAGTGCTAAAAGTATTTTCCACAATATCATAAAAACAGTAATAATAATAATAATAATAATAATAATAATAATAATAATAATAATAATACATGTTTACTTTATTTCCTTACAGTAAGAAAGAATCAATAGAAGGATGACTATAAATAAAACATTTAAAAACAATGCTAACACATTAATAAATAATTATTATCCTACTTAGCATCAAATAAGTAATGAGGTATTGTCCAACAGCAGAGTATAGTTTAGATATCTGGAAAAGCCAATTATCAAAATTCCTTAAGCTTACATGTAAATATGAAATCACTATTAAAATGACATTTGGCTAAAAGTTAATAAGTATACTACAGATATTCTTAGAAATATCTACCAGATACTAAAGTCTTTTAACTAAAAAATTTTGCAAATGTAAAGTAAACCTTCAAAGAAAATGACAAACATACATACATGAAAAGTAAAGCAGTTACACTCTAAAAGAAATATTTCTACATATAAATCCTATAAAATAATAAATGATACAGTCTAACATTATTATTTGCTTAAATGTACATATAAATTATCACATATCACATTTAGATATTAAAAGGTGATGTAAAACATCAAAATATATTAACTATTGAACTAATAAGCTTAAACTTAAAATCCTCTTAAAAACTGAGCACAGAGTATAAAACAAATACACTGCTAAAAATATGAATAAATATATAAAAAATGTAAAGACAACATTTGATAAAACATTGGATACCAATAAAATCATTAAAATATAAAGGTAATGCTTCATTTTACTTGCTTGGTCTTCTTTGTTGCTGTTTTGAGCATTCTGTTCAGTTACTTCCTGTTTCTGAGGAAGTAAAAGGTCAAGAAGCACTTCTGTCTGCAAGGAACAGTCCATAATGAAACTGGGCAGCTGTGGTAAGTGAAACAAGCTTGGGGCAGTTTAAAACTTCATTCTTTTCAGACCACAGTGTTTAAAGCAGGAAAAACGTATATAAAGAAGTTGTTTTTGTCATAAAAAAATGCACACAATCACTTTAGGTGAGCTGCAACTAAAAATATGTTTTTGGCTTTTTTAAAGTAAATGAGCTTGCATTCAGTTATTCAATGCACTGGTGCATTCACTATTTACATTTAACACCTTAAATCATTACAAAGTTATTTTACTTAAGTAAAACAATTAGAAATAAATGTTCATGTAGCATAATATTCAAAAGGGCAGTCAGCATTTACTATTACAGTATACAGTTTAACTGATGTTTCACTACTAGAACAATAACATTCATTCAGAAGCTATCCTGAAAATCATAGTAGTAATATCAGGTCTATATTAAATTTGCGAAAGCTGACAATGTAGAATCTGACATTGTCAACATGAGAATAGCAAAACTGCAGAACATCAAAGAGGTAAACAGAAATCTCCATAAGGGGAGATTTCCATTTACTTCAATGTAGTGTGGTCTCGGAGTTGGTATATTTAGGTAGTGAGGGGTGTGGGGGTGCAGGGAGGCTTGTTTTTGTTTTTATTTTTTTTTTTGGAACATTCGATGTTTTAACAGTTTTATCACTAAGGGTCAACCTTTAGTGATTTGAACTGTTAGATATTCAATGTTCCAATATAGACCCAGTAATATCTTATTAAAAAAACAAAACAAAATAAGATATATTAATACGCAGACCTAAAATATATATCTACTATTATAAACTTAACCTGTTCTGTGAAACCTTTATCTCCTCCATTAGAAAGATGGATGCACATCAATGAAAACTATCAAACGGCTACTACTAATAAGAAAAAGAAAGTCATTCTAGTAAATTTAAAAAATTACCTTATAATGTATGATATTCGTATGAGGATGTTAAAAGAATATCTAAAAAGTAACAAAATTAAAACAGGTTAGCAATATATACCATCTTCTCTGAGTTTTTACTATTTTTTTATGTCCATCCATTTCTGGTTGCTTGTCTCTTCAAATTAGTTGGAGATCAGTCCATTTTTTCAGTTTTGTCTAAATGTTTTTTTTCTTTTGTGTGTTGCCCATCAGGTAAAAAATCTTGATTATAGCTGGAAATATGAGTTGAGATTTAATGTTCATTTCTTTAAACTTTTTTTCTTTTTTTTCTTTAAACTTTGTTATGAATAGGATACAAGCCTTCATTTTAATCATAAGAGAAGAAGTATAGTCATTATCAAATCTAATAGTATTTTTTTTATTTTCTTGGATAATTTGCCCATGCAGGCTTCAACACCAAGTGCTTATCTTGACTGGAAAGAAATTTAACAATAACTGACCTATGAGAGGGTGGATTATTTTTCAAGGATGGATTTGAGAACTCTCTCAATAGCAAAAGAAAGCGTTTCAGGTAAGTTCAAAGTTTTAGCTAACCAGTTATTCAGAAATTGTATCATATTATCTGCTTCCTCATTCTCTGAAATTCCATATATCCTGATGTTATTCTTTCAAGATCTACTCTCCAAGCCCTCTATTTTCTCCAAAAACAAAGTATTCTGTCTTAGGTCAAATTCTATATGGTTTTCATTTTCTGACATTCTTCCATCCAAGTCATTTACTACTTCCTCTATTGTTGAAATTTGTACTGATTGTTGCTTTATAGCTTTATTTAACAAACCCATTTGTTTTTTAAATTCTTACTTTATACTGTCCATGTTAATCTCAAGTTTGTTCATTTTAACAGAAAAATCCTGGATTCCTTCTTCATTAACTTCTCCTGAGAATTAACTTTAGAGAATTAACTTTAGAGTAATTTATTTTACCAAAACACTTAATAAATAGGATAGGAAAATGATACAGAAAAATAAAAAAAAGATTTTTCTTTTAAAAACTATTGTAACTTGTTTAAATATTTCAAATTTTAATCACAGAAGAGTATTTGTCAAGTTTATGTCATATAAACTTGTCAAAATAACTGAAAAGAAACAACAATGTTGTTCTGCTAACTGTTCTCCATCTTGGCCATGCTCCTCTGCATTGATTTTCTTGAAGAAGTTTGATAAATTAAGTATACTTGACCCTCTTTTGTCAAAACTTTAAGCATGCTTGACCCCCTTTTGATAAAATCATATTGTTGTAGATCTAAAGTTATAGGACTTTTATATCAGAGCTTATAAAATCTGATATAATATGAATCATGTCTTTCCAAAATAGGCTGTTTAGGCCAATGAGTTAATAGTTCCCAGGACCTTAGGTGGATCCCCCAGTAGCATAACAATGAGTATTTTCCATATCTTAGGAACATACCCTCTGGCTTTACTCAAGTTCAACAATTTGACAAAGTGTTCAAAGGGGACATGTTTGACATTGTTGATTGAGCAGCTAAGTATATTGCCAGGGCTGACAGAAAAGCTGCCTTTGGCTGCATATTGTGCATTAAGGGCATGTTACATAATAATCTTGTTGGGAGGACTGGAATAGACTTTGAAATTTGTGAAATGTCAGTGACTATTTCTATTGTAAAGTTTAAACTAATGTTGCATATAAGTAAAATGATTTAAGTTTTAAAAAAAGAATGCATAAATCTATTTACAAATTGCCCACTTCATTGCTAAAAATTTACTTGGTGTTCTTCACAAATACATTCATATATGAGAAATTTCCACAGATAGATAAGATGTAATCTAGTGTACATTCAAAATACAATGTTTTCACAGTGAGTCAGCATGAGTACATGGTGGAATATGATTGTAATACTAGCATACAAGTTAATCAATGAATATATAATATCAACTATTAAAAAGGATATTTTTCCTAATGGTATTTCAGTTAGCACATTTAGGAATCATTGATGGTCCTGTGGGGATATCAAAGGTGAGCTATGACACTCTAAACATTGCTGATTTGTCTTGCTTAGTGAAATTAGAAGATCTATCAGTTCTGTTTGTGGGTCACAGAGAATCTGCCAAGAGATAACTTGGTCTCTCACACATATTGTTACAGTCACTGTAACAGTAAATCACATATTGACACTTATTCATGAATGTATGATAGGTGCTGGAATCCAGCAAAGAAGGAGTAGTGTCCTTACACTGAAATCAAATCTATAAATATGGATGATTTCTAGTTGCAGGAGAGCCTTGAGATCCAGAAGTTTATCAGCAAACTTGATGTGGTTTAGACTGGAATTTACTGAAAGCTTTTTTAAAGGTTAGACTGCATAGAAGGTAGATGGTCATTACTTTAGAAAGGCATTTTTGAGAGAAGGAATATTTTGACCAGTATGTGGAGCCTGTAGAATGAAAGGTACAGGCCATCCTTAGTGATGCAAATTGGAATGCCAAATATCTTTTCCAAGATGACACATACAATAACTCCTAGAATGACACTAATATAACTAGCTAATCAAAATGCTATCACTTAAAAAAGTCTCAGATATTGCACCTGGCAATTGCCTACCTTTCACTACCAGCTTCTCTACTAAAATTGAAACCCCCATGAAATTCTGAATACTTTTAGCCTTGACGAAAACATTATAATACTAGTGAAATTTAACACTCTCTAATCATTAACATTTATAGACAAGACTGATGAGTTTCTCATAGATGTAATTTTCTCCAGCTAGTACAAGAATCAAGCAAACAAAATTTTAAACCCGTGAAACATTCTTTACTTGATATTGTAATCACAAACTTTATCAATAACATCAGTTCCATTGAAATTCATCCACTAACTCTTATTGGTGATTATCCAAATACCTTTGTTATTAAAACCTTCAGCTTGCTCTACTATGTCTAAATAACTTTTAAATATAGAACTGAGTCAGGTTGTACAAACTAAAAGCCCACCTTACAAGCAATGACTGGTTCCACATTCTCCATTCAAAAGATCAAAACTAAGCTGCAGAAAATGTTCCACTATTCTTAAAATACTCCAGGATAAATAATTCAACAGTACATCCAGACTATATAAAGCCAAGCAAAACAAATGGTTATCTACAGAATTAAAGGCTGTAAAAAACTGAAAAACTGGACTTAGACCCTCTGGAAGCATATATTTAACAATGGCACATATGATAGATGCATTCCCTCCATAACCTAAGTAAAAAAGCTGTAAGCTGGCACAAGTTGTCTTCTGCAGGTTTGGCCAATCTTATCTAACTCAAACCACTTCCAAAAGGAGGCAAACTTTCCCACCAGTAAAATCTCAAGTAAGAATATTCATGTATATTTACAAATCTCAAAAAAAAAAAACTGCCATCATCCACAATGACCTCAACTCAACTGCCACATAAAAAACATGGCGTAAATGAGTTGTCTACTGCACAAAACGTCAACCTCAAAAACATATTTCAAAGCCACCATGTGGGACTATAAAGCTCTGTACCCCCTGATACTTATATTTACCAACTCCATGACTACATAATTGTGAGGAAAAGAGAAACTTCCCTAAACCGCACTGTGAGACAGTTTTGCATTAAGTCTTGCTAGCAACATTAATATTTCAGCAATTTGTGAACTCGGCAAACTAGCCCACTGATTCACAATTCAATGAAAAGAGAACTCATCAAAACTACAGAAAACCGAATCTTCATAGAGTCTCCTTCATTTACACTGTTAATGGTCCACTGTTTGCATCTACCTTTCTCACTTTTTTAAAAAACTACCCTGTTCTTCAAGTCCACCTTCTAATATTTCCAGCTCCCTCTATTTCTCCATTTCTTCCTTCATTCTATTAATTCTATTTTTGCTGCATTCAGTAACAAGAAATAAAGGGTTACATTTATAACAGCAAACAATCGAAATTGTCCTTGAAAGGCCAAAACTGAAAATACTGTTGAGACCACTGTATAGTAGGGATTGGTGTTTCCACTTTCTCCACTGTAGTTCAATCTCAGAGTTGGCATATATAATAAGCAGGGGGTGTAGAGAGTACAGGGGGAATCATCCTGCATAGAATGTAAGCCAAGTTTTTCGGGAATGTGGTTTTCAACCTTTTGGGGTTGACCTAATGCCATTAGGCATTCCAATCATTCATCATTATGAATGCATTCAAAAATAGAAACATTTGACTCAATGACCCCAGAATCAAACTTTCTTCATTAAGCTCTGGAAAGAAAACAGATCCTGCCACTACATCTTTAATCTTTGTATTTGCAATAACTCTGTTCTATTAATCTATAATCCTACCTTTACATGCAACTTCAGATGCATCTCTGTCCTTCTAACCCTATTTGAGCTTTTAAAATACTTAATACATTTCCAAATAGCATTTTACTTAATAATAACTTACCAAGGTTTATCCACACACAACATGATTTTTGTATAAGCAGAAATACTATTATTTTTCTCAGTACCCTCACTGATAACATGCTATTCAGCGCACACAAAGGCAGACTGACAGGTATTACATTCACAGAGCTAACAAAAATGTTTGATCCAATATATAATAAACCTATTTGTTTCTCTATATTAGCTGTAGGTCTTAACAGAAAAAACATGGCGTAATTTGCAGACTACAACCTTAATAGATTTTTTTCAACTGAAAATAAGTGCACATCCCTGCATCTAACCAATGATTTTCTGCAAGCCTCAATCCTAGGCTCTTTGCTGTTTTCACTATTGATAAATAATCACCTTATTAACCCATGAAAATGTTAATTTGTTCTCTGTGAAGATGATATTGCTCATAGGTTCATAGGTGTGCACTAGGCTAATGGCCATGGAGCCTTTACAAGCCTAGCCCAAAAAAAAATATTCAGGTACTGTGCCACCTGATGTTAGTTCACAGTGCTCATATCCAGTAGTGCAACTGGAATGATCCCTGGAGTGAACTTTCTGTTACCCTTCCACTCGTCAAGATTTTTCTTGAAGATGGCCAGTGAGGTATTCTGCTTGACATGAATGGGAAGCGTATTCCAGAGTATGGACAGTCTTTGGGAGATGAACCTATCCCTCCAACATGTTCTGTTAATTCTGGTAATGAGGTTGTGATCTCTGGAGCGTGTGATGCAGGGGGATTGGGATTTCTTTAAGTGTAGCATTTCAAGTAGGGCTGGTCAGACATGGCTTTGTAAGTCAAGCAGAGATCACCTCTATGTAGACGATAAGAGACTGAGAACAGCTGAAGTTTCTTGAGTCTGTCTATGTAGGACATGTGTTTAAAGCCTAGGATTATTTTTCTGAGGTACTTTTGTGGCCTCTCCAGCTGTTGTAGGTGTCTGGTCAGGTACATGCCAAATGGGGCATTATATTCAATGACTGGTCTAATGAGGGATGAGTAGAGAGGGCTGATGACCTCCTCCTTCCTGGATGTGAAACTTTTGGTTGTAAGATGGGCCATGTAGAAGGACTTTCTGACCACAGTGGCAATGCGGTGGTCGAAAGTGAGGTGGCTGTTGACCTGGGTGCCCAGATCTCTTATGGCCCCTTCAGTGTTCAGTGGGCTCCTATCAATATGGCAATTCATGGGAACTGAGTTTTTTCCAAAGGTGATGATAATGCATTTTTTGCCATTAAGCTTCAGGCCATGGTTCTGACACCAGTCATTGGTATCAGAGAGGCCCTTTTGTAGGATGTCTGCATCACTTGAGAAGTTGATAATGACTCCTAGCTTGCAGTCATCAGTGAACTTGGTCAGCCAGAGTCCTTCTGTGTTGGCCTGGACTTCTGAGAAGTAGATGCCAAACAGGAGATGGCCCAGGACTGAGCCCTTTGGGACTCCACTCATGACTGATTGGCAGTTTGACTTGGAATCCACAACTTTCACTCTGTGGATCCTGTCTGTGAGCCAATTTGCAACCCAGCTAGTTATGTAATGATTGATGCTTAGTTTGGTGAGTTTATCAATGATACCTGAGTGGGGAATGGTATCAAAGGCCTTGGCCAGGCCAAGGTAGGCTGTATGCAGTGCCTTACCCTCATCCATAGCCTTGGTGACTGCCTCGAAGAAGTCGACTAGATTCAGCAGGCAGGCTCTCCCCTTGCCAAAACTAAACTGTGTGGGGTCAAGAGTATGAAGATTGCCTATGTCTTTGTTAAGCAGGTCCATGATGATGCACTCCATAGCATTACATACTAGGCTTGTCAGGCTAATGGGGCAATAGTTCCCAGGGTCTGTAGTTGCTCCCCCTTTAGGGAGCAGGATGACTGTAGCAGTGCTCCATTCATTAGGGACATAGCCTGAGGTAAGGCTGTGATTGAGCAGGGCACACAGATATGGTGCCACTTCGGTTTGTAGCTCATGCAGGATGCAGCCATGGGTATTATCAGGTCCCATGGACCCTGTATTCTTGGCTTTGGACAATGCAGCTTTTTCCTGTGCTGCAGAAATGGGGTCTATATTAGAACATCGAAATCTCACAATTTCGAATGTTCTAATATCAAACCCTATTCAGCGAACGTTGAAAATAGCGAAACGACAGGAAAACAATTTTTTTCCTAGGGAAAGAATTTGGTTGTTCATTTCTGTCGTTTCACTATTTTCAGTGCTGTGGTGGAAAGTTACGGGTCAGGTTCAGGTAAGTGTGCGATTGGGCACGGGTTAGGTGACTTAGGGTTAAGGCGCGGGTTAGGTATGTGCGCGATTGTGTGGACATGAGAGTTAGGGTGGGTTAGGTGAGTTAGGGTTAAGGCGCGGATTAGGTATGTTTGCGATTGTGTGGGCATGAGGGTTAGGGCGGGTTAGGTGAGTTAGGGTTAGGTCGCGGGTGAGATGAGTGCTCGATAGTGACAGACCTTAGGGTTAGGGTTTGGGTTAAGGTAAGTGGATAGATAGTGGTGTTTGTGCAGTTTAGTGTAGGGTTAGCTGTACGTTTTTAGGTGCATGTGTGTGGATTGCTGTTTGTTTGGTGTGCTTGAGTTCTGTGTATGTGTTTTGGAACAGCAAATTTTTTCCCTAGGAAAAAATTTGCTGTTCTGCATGTTCGATGTGGTCAGCGTTTGCTGAAAAGGGGTCGATGTTAGAACATTTGAAATTGTGAAATTTCGATGTTCTAATATAGACCCGCAGAAATGATGGGTAGCAGGCTTTCATCTGGTATTGTGATAGGGCCCTTGAGGGGGGAGAGAGGGGTAAAGTTGGCACTGAATCTGTCAGCCAGTATGTTGGCTATATCTGTTGGCTCAGTATAAGAGGTGCCATTGTGCAATAATGCAGAGTAAATCTTGATATTGCCTTTGAGGTTTTTAATATAGCTATAGAAGCCTTTGTGGTTGTCTTTGGTGTCAGCCACAATTCTGTCTTCATAGCTGGCTTTAGAGGATTTGATAAGGGATCTCAGCTTTTTGAAACTGACTGATGAGAGGTTTTCCAGTCATGTGACTTCATTTTTTTCTGCAACAGTTTCTTCCTTCTGTTGTAGAGTTTATTGATGGCTGGGGACCACCAGATTGGCTTCCTTTTTTTGGAGGAGAGCATCTTAGTTCTATTTGGTATGGCAAGGTCCATGCATTTGTGTACATGCTCGTACGGTGCATTGGTGTATGATTTGGCAGTCATGCAGCTATTTTCCATTGGCATGAGTGCCACCTCTGCTTCAAGGAGCCCAAAGTCAGCTTCAGAGAAGTTTTTCAGGGTGGTCACCTTAGCAGGGGGTGTAGGTGAGATGCAGATTTCCATGGTGATCAGTCTGTGGTAATATTTAACCAGGGAGGAACTGACTAAAGGTGTGCAGCAATGGTCTCCCATGTTGGTGATAACCAGGTTGAGGATGTTGCTTCCTTGTAAAAGCCCCAGGGCCATCAGCCTAGTACACACCTATGAACCTATGAACCTAGTGGGGATCAGAATGAGCTGGTCCAGGGTATTGGAACTGATAAATTCCAGAAAGCGTTGGGCCTGTACATTGGTACTTGAATAGTTTTCCCAGCTGATGGAAGGGTAGTTGAAGTCATCCAGTATGAGAGTATTGGGTTGGACCTTGATAGATTCCAGGGTGCTTGGGAAGTTGGTGTGATAATCTAGGGACATGTTTGGGATTCTGTAGCAGGCTATGATTTGTATCACTGTCTTACCTAGAGCTGGTTGTACTTGAAGTATCTTGGATGCATTATGCTTGGCTACCAGTGTAGAGGTGTGCATATCCTTTTAAGAATATGGGGCACCACCACCTTTGGAGCTTCCGGACGCATTCTGGGGCTGAAAGGTATGGAATGAGTTGTAGCCTGGGAGTGCAGGGGTGCTTTCTGCCTCTTTAAACTAAGTCCCCCTTTCAGCACAGATGTCGACATTCTCCATTTTGAGGAGAGCTTTGAGCGAGTGCATCTTGAGATTTAGACTTCTAGCATTGAGCAGCATGACCCTCAGATTGCATTTGTTTGTAGCTGTTAAGGTGGAATTTTGGTCTTTGGAACACAGCCTAAAAAAGGCACTATAGGGGTGGCAAGAGCCTTAGACAGTACATGGAATTCCAGGGGTGACAGAAGCAGGCCGTCTCTGGCAAAGCATCGAAGTCTGTCGATCATGTCATCCCAGGCAGACAGATACTGGATCCCTTTAGAATGACACCAGAAACTTAGCCAATTGTTGCAGTCAATCATTTTCTCCTCATAATGTGGTATCATTCTGGGTTAAAAGAAGTTGCCTGTCTTGGGACTCGAACCATGAATGTTACCTACTGTTCTAGCCCTTCACCATCAGCTAGGAAATATTAACTTCAAACTGATGTCTCACTCTTGCCTAACTAATGTCCAAAAAAGTTCTTAACCCAGATAAAAGCAAAAATATACAAGACAAAGCAAATTTAACATATTGCTTAATTTTATTCCTGTGGCCATGTACCTTAAAATATGGCTTACCTAATTGACATCCATCATCACTTCAGCAAAATCAAATCTAAAAGGAATACATTCTTTTTTTTTTAACTAGACGTTTCTCACAATTCCATTCTCCTAAAAGTAAGAATGTATTTAGAAAGGAAATACATCTAGCTTAAATGGAACATCACCCACTTTTTATAGCCACTGCTTCAAAATATACCTCCCTCCAAGTGATAACAAATGCAATTGGCAAATGCATCTCCTTATCTCAGTGAGCTTCACTGCTTGGCACACTAACCTACTACTCAGGTCTCAGCTTTTTAAACATTTGAAGCAAGATGTTTTGCCTTTTCCATGTAGAAAGGCTTTTTTAATAACAAGCAGCCATAAATACAATCTTCCCCAAATGCACCTTGTTAATAGAGGCCCTAAACAGACTGCACTATAGAAAATGTCTGGGACAGAGGTTATACTCCACCAGGATGTACAACTGTCCAAAACAATAGCAAAACAAGTAAATGAAAATTAATTAAAAACATACCTCTCAGCCTCTTTGCTCAAGAAATCTGGACAAAGCCTAAAATAATGGTGGCGCAACGTCCAGATAATAGGTGATGGGTACAGATTTTAAATATTGTTCTTATAAACTTAGGAAGTTGCTATAATAGCAGGGTTTGTGTTAGAATACATTTTACAGAGAATATAAAGTCTAAATTTCAAATGTGTGTCATTATTTAGTGACTTCAGTTCTCAGTGATTTGCCAGAAAACTACAAATTCTGTGAGGAAAAGATCAAATATATGAGGCAAAACTCTGGGCATTCTGTGAAAATCTGGACATTTAGTCAAAGTCAAAGTCAAAGAAAACTTTATTGTCATTCAGAACTACATCATAGTGTAGCTGAATGAAACTGTGAAGCTTCGTTCTCAGTGCAGAAACCTATATACAGGGAAGAATAATAATAAAATAACATAATAAAATAAAAGTAAAATTGAATAAAATAAAAACATAATGACCAGACACACTTTATATATAAACAGAACTGAGTAACAACATGTGCATGACATTACTATAACATAAGAACTAAGCAGCATATGGAATGGTCAGCATGAATATTGCACAGTGTGATTTATATTGCACTTCATAGAGTCCTACAGTAAGATAAGGTGTGAACCAACGTTAAATATACACATCAGTTAGCTATTGCACATGAGAAAGCTTAATACTTATAGTGCAACAAAGCCTGGGAATGTAAGGATTTGTACAGTCAGATAAATAGCTTAACTGTGGTAGGATGGGGAACATACCTCTCAACCTGGAAACCATGAAAAGTAGGTACAAATCTGTATACTGATTAACATAAAATTTGCATACATTATTATGCAACCACACCCTCTCTGATGGAATTGTGGGATACCAACAAATGCAAATTGAAGAACAGAAAAAATATTAAACAAAAAAATATAACAAGGGTAATAGTATTTTAATGTTTGAAATTGTATCAAACTTTGAACTTGTATAAAAAAAAAAAAAAAAGTAAAATATGGTTTTCTTTTACAAAAAAATAAACTGATGCTACACATGCTTATAATGTTAAATAACACAACATAGAACCAGAACAATACTGTTTTATAACATTTGAACTTGTACTGATTGTAAGTCTGTTTTGATTTATACAGCTTTAGTTTGTATGCTGTATTCTGTGTGAAGGGAGAAGTTTAGAGATGGATCTAGATGAAGTCCCAAAGAAGAATAGGTGGACTGCTGAGAAATCTTGTTTTAGCTAGGGTCAAAGATGTTGATGTAAGGTGCATTTTTAATTTACTGAGAAGAGCCAAACAATATCGCAGTTGATTTGGTTGGGTTTATTTTAAGTCTGTTGCTGATGAAATAAAATCAGATAGAGGTGAAGTCTTTCTGCAGGAGTTCTTTGAGATTATTGTGGGAGGGAGAAAACAGAGAAGGATGTTGTTGGCATATAATACCATTGAGAAAAAAATAATTGTGAAAGTGTCATTAACAAACAGAAAGAAAACCACAGACCCAAGAACTGAGACTGGATTCCTCACTGTTCCTGGTCATCTGGTGACGAAGGTTAATAAAAGTGCATGCTTGGGATGTGATGCTTCCAGTAAGGAATATCTGGTTGTACAGATGCAGACATTTAATACAGTAGCCACAATGTGTATTGTACCATTTACTCAGTATTTTGCTGATGATAACAGGATCATGAGACTGTATGGTAGTCACCTTTTCAAATGCCCAAAGTGGGACATTTTTGGTACAAACATCAGATTTTGCATACCCACGGCCAGTACAAAGGACAGAACTTCACTTTTTTGCCTAAATAAAAGCTTATTCTTATAGCATTTTAGTTGCTTATTCTGTTTCTTATAACATTTAGGTGTTTCAGATACAGAATAACTGTTTTATGGAACTATTATGTAAAATATAGGAAATATTTTTGTCCTAAAATCTCAGGACATTTGCCATTTTTTTGCAGGACACAACTACCCAAAGAGGGACTGTCTCTTGCAAAGTGGGACAGGTGGTAACCCTATGAGACTGGCTGGTAGATACTGAGTTTTCTGAGATTTTAAAAAACTTGGTAAGTCAGTCCGAGTGCATTAGCTTCCCCACATTCAGTTCAACTCGCTCTGATTTTTACTCAACATTCTGATCTGTCCCTCTAAAACTCATGATTTTTGAGAAAATGTATTGGATTACACTTAATAACTGGAGTTTTAAACTTGTTTTATTTAACAAAATGTGTGTTGATTCGTTATTTTCTAACTCCATCAAATTCTCGTGTTGACAGTACTGATATTTTAAATTGTGTCCCTGATTTCTGGGTTTGACCATCACTCTGTACTTAACAGGTTGAGAGCTATGCTCGTTCATGATTGTCATCATCAAAAATGTAAGGGGCAGTACAGTCTGGGTTTCATTTAACCCAGGATGCCACCTGCCTTTGTTCTCAGTTTACAGAAGGCTGGCAACCTTTGGTGTAACACTAAATCCGATTATGCTTGCTAACAAAATAACAATGAAATAAAACATTATAAATGAAATGGGCACATACATATCGCAAAGCAGCGATGAGTAATTTAACGACACAACCATTTAGAGGAAACAAACCATAAGCATTCATATAAAATGAACTGTTGTGCTGTCAATAATGTCTAAAGTGCAACAAAACTGTGTGTCAATAAAACCTAACTTAATGATTGACGTACTCATCACACACTTCCAAATTGAAGCAGAAAGGTCAACATTGGTTTATTTCTACAACTTAGAGCAATGCACACGCATTTAAAAACTGCAACAACTTCTGAAGATATTTGGAGCCTTCCTAAAACAAATACACGCAGTAACACAGAACGAAGTGGCTGTGGCTGGCCAAAATTGAATGGAAGTTGGACTTCACACACAAATACACTGTTCATTCTTCTGAGAAGATAGTTTTCTTGTTCCTAAAAAATATAGCTCGCTCACACACACAAAAACTAAAAGCAGATACAGTTCGTGACAAACTAAAAGCAGATACAGTTCGTGATCTTGAATACATTCCCCTTCTAACAGAGCGGCCAAGCAAAACTAAAATAAACAAAATACTGCAGATACATTTTGAATAGCTTGTTCATTCCTAAACAGAAAAATACACAGTTTGATAACATACAACGTAGTGACTTGGACTTCATATACACACCTCTTCTGATGGAAGCAAAACTAAAATAAAGATAAAATACAGCAGACAAAGTTCATTCTTCTTAATAGTTTGCTTGTTCCTTAAAAACTACCACACCTTCTGAATAGCTAGCTTGTTCCTAAAAAAATACAGTTTTCTGACATGGAATGGAGTGGACAGCCGGAACTGAAATTACTTGGACATGACTTGCAATAACAACAAAAATGGGGTAAAAGAAAAGTGTATAAGATAAAATACTGCATGGGTCCATTAGTGCATTTTTTATTCTTTTTGTCTTACTTGGAGGCTGAGTAGATTTCTCATCCTGACCCGTGGACTCTTGCACTTACATTGTGCACAGCTGCCATTCCTGCTACAGTCCCTATTTCCCCTCCAAAACAGTTCAATCTGACTGAGTCCAACAGATAGTAGCTGATGTCATCATGCACGCCCCTGTAGGCTGGTGATGCGTGGTGATTCAGGCATAAATTTAAAGTTGTAATGAAAAAAAATAACAAAAAAAATCGGGAATTAAAGGGGCCACTCGGGAATTCGTGGCACCCCATTATTTTGCCCTCAAAACCAGTAAATTCCTAGGAATTCGGTACAGTTGAGATGTATGATGGAGAAGAATGCATTGACAGTCTCCTAGCTCATTTTTCACAAGAGTACAGTAGTCTGATGGAAAGTGGAAAGAAACTGTTGTTAAGTCTAGAAGTCCTACAGTGCATACTTCTGTATCTTCTACCTGAGGAGAGGAGGGAGAACATACCATCTGCAGGATGTAAAGAATCATCGGATATCTTCCCGGCTCAACTGATGGGGTGTGATTCATGTAGGTCTTCCATTGGTGCAAGAGAGGAACCAATGATTTTTCTCTGCTGCCCTTACAACTCACCTAAGAGCCTTATGATTGGAGCTGTTGCAGCCCCTGTACAAGACAGTGATATTATTGCTAAAGACGCTTTCAATGGTAGCCCTGTAGAAAGTTTGGAGGATGGTCTTTGATAGTTTTGTCTTCTTCAGTTTCATTAGGAAGTGCAAGCATTGCTGAGCTTTTTTGACCATGTAAGATACATGGACTGACCAAGACAGGTCCTCAGTGATATGTATTCCCAAATAATTTGTACTTTTGACCCTTTCCACTATCATCCTTTTCATCTCTAGAGGTTGGTGTGGTTCTTGAGACCTTCTGAAATACACAATCAGTTCCTTAGTCTTGCCGACATTCAGTGCTAAATTGTCACACCAGTGAAACAGATGTTTGATCTCGTTCCTGTTGGCTGTCTCTTCTCCATCTCTGACCAGACCTATGACCATGGTGTCATGCATGAATCTGATGATTTTTATTGGAACCATGTCTGGCCATGCAGTCATGTGTCAGCAAGGTGAATAGAAGAGGACTTAAGACACACCTCTGTGGTACTCCTGTATTCAGGGTTATGCTTTTGGAACTGTTGTGACCCACACAGACCCTTTGAGGCCATTCTATGAGGATGCTTAGAATCCAATTACATAAGTGGAAGTTGATGCCCAGCTGTACTAGTTTTATTATCAAATTCTAAGGGATGACAGTGTTGAAGGCAGAAGTGAAGTCTGTGAATAGTAGACTTGTGTAGCAGTTCTTGCCTTCCAAGTGGGTCAGAGTTTTGTGGACTGCTAGGGTGATGGCATCCACTGTACTACGGTTCATCCTGTATGCAAACTGCAATGTGTCCAGAGTCACTGGTATGCTTGAGGCTATGTGATCTTTAACCCAGCTCTCAAAGCATTTAATCACTGTCAAACTTAAAGCCACTGGTCAATAATCATTTAGAGTTGTTGGTTGTGGTTTCTTGGGTAAGGGAATGATGGTCATCTTCTTGATGCATTTTGGTACACTGGCTAGTTGTAGAGATGTATTGAAAATGTCCATGGCTACTGGTGCTAAATCTTTCACACATCCATAGTACCCTACCCATGATGTTGTCTGGGCCAGCTGCTTTCCTCGGGTTGACCCGTTTCAAGGTTCTAATGACATTGGTTGAGTTCAGGCTCAGCACTGCTTCATCCTTGTCAACAAGTCATTTATTTGCCACCATTTTGTTAGCTGCATCAAACCTGCTGAAGAAGATGTTCAGTCAGTTCAAAAATTCAGTGATGCCATTGCTTGAGGCTGATGCAGGTTTGTAGTCATTGATGGTTTGTATGCCCTTCCATAGTCATCTGGTATCCCTCTGGTCACTAAAGTGGCCCTGGATCTTCTTACCATAGGTTCTCTTCACGTCCTTAATACCTTTGGCCAGTCTGTCCCTGGCAACTCTTAGAGCATCCATGTCATTTGATCTGAGTGCTGCATTCTTAGCTTTTACGAGCTTGTACACCTCACAGGTTAGCCATGGCTTTTGGTTTGTCCTTATGATGATGCACATTTGGAGATGTAGTCCATGACTGACCCTGTGTATATATCCGAGTTAATGTGGTTGTCTAGCATGGCTTCCTCTCTGAACTCTGACCAGTCAGTACACTCAAAGCAGTCTTGCAGAGCTGAGACTGCTCCCTCAGGCCATAGCCTCATTTGTTTTCTAGTTGGTTTGCTGGTTTTCGGTAGTGATTTACATGCAGGAACCAGCATGATGGCTAAGTAGTCAGAGCTACCTAGATGTGGATAAGGTGCTGCTTTATATGCTTACTTAATGTTAGTATCTACCTTATCCAATGCATTTACCCCTCCCGTGGCAAAGTCCACATGTTGGTGATAATGGGGTAATACTGATTTTAAGTTGGGCTGGTTAAACTCCCCTGCAATTACTATTGCAAACTCTGGGTTGCTGTTTTGAGCATCACTTATAGAGTGATAGAGAGTAGACAGTGCTTCATTGGCGTTTGGACTGGGTGGAATGTTGACTGCCATAATACATACTTCATTGAACTCTCTAATCAAGTAGAAGGGTCTGCATTTTAAGGACAGAAATTCAATGTCCTCTGAGCCGAAAGAGTTAACCACTTCACAGTTACTACACCAGGTGTCATTTACATATATACACATTCCACCTCCTCCAGACTTGCCACAGAATGATTGAATTCTGTCTGCTCTGAGTAATGTCATGCCCTCTACTCTTTCAATGATATTAGGATTAATCCATGTTTCAGTAAACACAAATAGATTGCCGTTTCTTGCCTTGTTTTGCGAAGAGAGTTCCAGTCTTAAGTAATCCATCTTGCTTTCAAGTGAGCATACATTTGTCAGCAGAATGGAAGGGAGTGCAGGCCTGTGAGGGTTAAATTTTAATCTGGCTGAAATTCCTGCTCTTGTGCCTGATTTTCCTCAATCTGCTGCATCTTTTCCTTTTTACTGTCTGTCAGGAGCCATGAACATATGGTTAGCCAGATGTTTACATTCCTGTCCATGATCTAGCAAAATACCCAGCTGTAGGAGTTCCTGTAGTATATTAGGCCTTGCAGGCATTGCTGTAAACAGCTGATCAAACAGGCAGCACTGTGAGATTTTAGATCTAATTTCTAACAGTTTAGATCCAATTTCTAACAGTAAGAGGTGTAATTGAAAATAAATATAATTAAGTGTAAAAATTAAGGGAGGAAAGTGTGACCTTAAGAAATATAACACCTGAGCACTGGTGCATTGGACTGTGATCCATATCAGCTACACCCAGATAAGATTCTCACACAGAATTACAGTCACTGGCTTCCCAGGGTTTCACACATCTCACTGTGATTTTATCTACAGTAACTAGAACTTTAGTAAACAATTGCTTACACACACACACACACACACACACACACACACACACACACACACACACATACACACACAAATATACAATAATTTATAAGTGATTATAGTAATATAGTTAGTGCTACACGCCCATTCCTGCTTTTATAGTAGTAGACTGCTCTGGCATATCAAGGCTACAAGCTACTATTGTTAAAAATGAGCCATATGTAATATAAAATGTTATGGTAGGTAAGATAACAGTCACATTGAAAGGTTTATATAAACAATTATAATTCATCAACACAATGTAATTACTCTATCCTTATATAAATTAATAAACAACAAGCCACATGCTTTAGAAATGTAATAAGTACAAGTCTGTAATTCAAGAAGTTAAGATATGTAGCTTGAGACATAAAAAATTTATGCAATTGCTAAGTAAAATGTAATGTAAGCTTTAAACAGATAGTTGGTATGAGGAAGCACTCAAACGAACTAGCGCTGGGGTTGGGGTGGTATAGTGGTTAAGGTGTTTGCCTCACAATCATAAGGTACCAGGTTTGATTATTACTCCAAATGGGAAATTAACTATGCTTTAAAATAGCCCAGAAGGGCAGCTAGCCTAGTACTTACCTAGGAACCTAATACTAATTCCAGCTAAATAATTACTGGTATCTGTCTACCACTACTTAAAAAGCATAAAATATTAGCAAGCAAAACAGAAATGAACATACTGATACAGTCAGTCTGAGTTAAGTAAATACTACCTGGTGATTTCTCATTCCAAGTGACCCCAGGACTGCTCAGGATAAGTGACTCTCTCCTTGGAGTTATGGAGCAGCAACCATTTTCTGTTCATTTCTTGCATGGGTGTTGCTTATGCTTCTTCTCATAGCCATCTGGTTAATTGCAGGATTAAAAAAAATCGTAGATTTTGAGGGGTCATTGTGTCTCATTTGAATATTTGTGGTCAAACAGTTACTTGAAAAGTTAAAAATGTTCCTGGTGAATGACACTTTTCAGTGTTGTTGCAGTTTTGAAACCTTGAACCTCTAAGTTCAAAGAAGCACAAATAGTACTTTATTGACTAAACAATAGAACTGCAAAGCTGCTAACATGTTACTGATGTAATGACTTGCATTATCCTGCTCTAACATTGTGTCTTATACTTGAGCAAATAAGGCCTCAGGCTGACACTGTAAGTACTAACTGCATAAGTAACTACATAAAGACACTGGAAAGCAACCTTACCATTTAGCAAGATGGTAGCAACTGCCAAAGCAAGACATAGTTGCAAGAGATACCATAGCTACTTAGAATTAAATAACATCAAATATTATACTACACAGTACATTACACACTATTTGCTTTGTTACTTGTCAGTTTTGCTTTTTTTTTTTTTTTTACCATCGCCTTACCCTCAATCCTGTCGAAAACTCTTATGCATTGCCTTATTCTTCTCTGACTTCTGTAACTCACATCTAATATAGACAATAATAGATCAGCTACTTCTAAGTGGGAGAAAGGTCGTGGCATCCATTGATTCCACTCCTCAACACATCCAGTCCAGAATTTGTCCCAACTTTATAACCACCTGTTATGAGTTGAAGTCCTCCCTTTCTGAATCTTTAATTGATCTATATTACTTTTAGTTAATTCTTTATGTTATCTCTGATGTTCTGCTCCATAGTCATCATGATGAATCTTCACTACTCCTGACTGACCTCTTTTTAATTTTATTACTAGCTGTACATTTTTAGAGGAAGCAGGATGTTATGAGAGCACAGCAAGATTCAGTCGGTCAGATCTGATTTTTCTCTGTGTGTTTAAAAGGCTTTGCTAGTGAGGGGAAACTAATAAATGACTTCATAAATTAATTGCTTTTTTGCTCTTATTTGATACAGATAAAATGGATTTTTAGTTTAAGTTCTTGAAAACAGATAAGCGTTTATCACTCATATATGGAGTTATTTTACCTATATATTTGGTTTGTATCTAAATATATCAGTAGATATACTGTATATGTCTCACAAATCAGATGTTCATTTCTGCCTTAATGGTTGTTGTCTCTTTGACTCCACACATATACTCATTCTGTTGTGAGCTAATTTATTTAAATGGAAAGTCATTAACTTGTTGCAGTTCCTAGCCCTGTATAGCGGTTGATAAAATCTCACAAATGAAATACTAGTGAATTATATGTTCAAAAATATAATTTACTCTAAATTTGTGTTAATACTTACTGGGTTAGTTATTATAATAGATGATTAAAAATATTATCATTAATGTTCCGTGCTGACCTCACAATAATAGACAGAAATCTATTCGGTAAACTATAGCATTTTGATTACTTCTGTGCAAATTAGTTAATGCTATGGATCTCTCTTAAGTTTTCTTATCACTAAGTATTAATATAGTGTACAGAATTAAAATACATTAGCAGTTTGTTTAATACCTCATGTGGCAATGTAAAGCATCTAGCTACTTTGATGGGCTTAATATGTCACATTTAGGCAAATATTCCCTGAAACAGCTCTTCTAATTCCAAATGTAAAATATGTTATGCTGACTGTTGAACTGGACAACAATGACTTGTATTTAGTGCCCTTAGCTGATACATGCACAATAAACATGACTCATTATAATATGTTTTATTTGAATTATCTTCCAAATAGCCATTTTTCAGGTAGTGTTTATATGTAAAATGTGCTCAAACAATGTTGAGATTAAATTAAGATTATGAACTGGCTGTCCTAAATGTAAATGTAAATATATTTTCAAACTGTGCAGTTTCATGTATGTACAGGATACTGATTCTTTCGATAACAGCACTTCAAAGTGTTTTGACAATGTACAGAGAAATAAGTGAGAATTAAAAATTAATATTAACACAAAAAATGCATTGTCTAATAGAGCACCAAAAGTCAAAGCTGCTACTGACTTCAATGCTCACATTTCAATTTTTTGTCAAAAATAATGCAAAACTGCTGCCTTTGTGATGCAAAATAATAATCACAGGTTCATAGGTGTGTACTAGTGCAGTGACAGCTAAGCCTTGCTATGCAACCCAGTTATTGTGCCTTAGAGGTTATTTTAAGGGTTGTATGTTAGTTAAGGTATGATTTGATGGTGGCCTCTGTCCAACACAGACATAGGTGTCAGACCAGGGGTGAATTTGTGATTTTTCCATCCACTTTTCAGGTTACACTTGAATAGGGTTAGAGAAGGGCTCTGCTTCACATAGATGAGAAGCCTATTCCGGGGAATGGGGAGTCTTTGAGATCCATATCTGTCCCTCCAACATGTCCTATTTAAGTTGCAGGAAAAGTTTAGATCCTTAGATCTAGTAATCTGGGTGCTGCTCTTTTTACAGCTATGCAAAAGGTCAATCAGAGCAGGATCCAAGGATGCCTTATATGCCAGGCATAAATTGCCTATTAGAAGTCTGTAGGAAATAGAGTATAGAGATAGGGTTTTGAGGCAACCTGCATAGGACATTATGTTTACTCCCTGTATTTATTTATTTTTTTTGTGAGGAACCTCTGTGGACATTCCAGTTATTGATGCGCCTGGTCAGGTACATACAAAAAGGGGCATTATACTCAATAATGGGTCTGATGAAGAAGTGGCTTAGTGACTTCCCTGAACCAAAATGCTATAAGCTGAGTAACATAAAATGATTTTCTTACAATATTAGACACATGTTGGTCAAAAGCCAGGTTACTTTCTACATGAATTCCCAAATCCTTGACTAGCGTGCATACTTTTAGGGTTGTGTTATCAATGAGGTAATTTCCCTAGGTGACCAACTTACTTAAAGGTACTATTATGCATTTCCTGACTGAGTTTTAAGTTGTGGCTTTGACACCAGTCATTTGTCTGTGTTAGACCTTCTGGTAAGATGTTACTATCTTGTGGGTTTCTATGATTACTCTTTGCTTGTAATCATCTGCAAACTCAGTAAGCCGAAGGCCCTTGACATTGTCCTTGACTTCCGAGTAATAGATGCCAAAGAAGAGAAAACCCCAAGCAGAGCCCTGGAGGATGCCACTGCTGATCAGCCTCTTAGTAGTGGTGATTTCTACAATCTTAACTTTCTAGGTCCTGTCTTTGAGCCAGTTTGCTATCCAGCTAGTTACATAGAGGGTTATGCCTAATTCTTTGAGTTTGCTTATAATGGCCAAACAGGGTACTGCATCAAGTACCTTAGCTAGGTCAGGGTATGCAGTATGCACCATTTTGCCATCATCCATTGCCTTCGTCACCTTCTCAAAGAAGTCCACCAGCTTTGGTTGGCATGACCTATGTTTGACAAAACCAAATCTGGTTGAGTCCAGTGTCTAAAGGTTTCCTATGTCATTGTTAATCATTTCCATGATAATTCTTTCCATAGCTTTGCATATGAAACTAGTCAGAGTAATGGGTATGTAGTTCACAGGATCTATTGATGATCCACCCTTGTGCAGAGGGATAACTGTTGAAGTCTTCCATTTGTGTGACATGAAGCCTGTGCAGAGGCTATGGTTGAACACTAACATCAGTGGCCCTGATAGGTCATATTTCAGAGGCATCTTAGGATATTATCAGGGCCCACTGAAGTTGTATTCTTGGCCTTAAGAAGGTGCATCTAAGACCTGTTCCCTACTATGGTAGAAGATATATCCTGATGGGCAGCTGGGAGTGAGAAGGGGATAAAGTTGGAGCTGAATTTGTCAGCCAGAAGATTGCCTATATCTCCTTCTTCCATGAACATGGCTCCATTTACCTACAGTGTGTCACAATACTGTGTGCTACCTTTGAAGTTTTGGACATAGCTAAAGAAGGCCTTATGGTTGTTCTATGCCTGGAATGCTGTCTTTACCTAAAAATTTACTTTGCTGGACTTAAATTAGTCCTAGTTATTTATTTAGTTTAATGAGAGGTTTTTTTATGTTATACTTCTTAATTTTAACTATGATTGTTTTTCTTTGGTTGTATAACCTGTTTAATGTTGCATTACATCAGGGTGGCTTGTTTTATGAGTTCGTTTTGGGTTTATTTCTGGTAGACACAACAGCTTCTATGCAGTCATTAACATGGTTGTACAGAGCTTCTGTGAATTATTCTGCATAGGCTGTTGTGTTATATGGGCTTGGAGGGTATTGAATTTTTGACAGATTATTACTTAATAAAAGATAATTTGCCTTGAAGTAGTTTCTGACTGTTACAGTGTTTGCTGCGGTTACAGAACTGATCCTTATTTCAACGGATACTGCTTTGTGTTCTGACCTCAACAGAGAGGACATGGTATGGATTCCATTTTAGCTCCAAAGTTCACTTAAAAAATGAAGTGTTTTGTTTGCCTTCCCATTTTGTGCAATAGTACACTTGAGCCAATAGGGTTCTCTGTTGAAGGAAAAAGTGAAAAATTATAATTTGGTTTGCCTTCTACAGCACAAACAGGCTTAGCAGCTATCAACACACTGGATAGTAGCTAGGGGAGAAAAATTCACCTGTCAACCTAGCATTCTCTGTCACACAAGGTGTAAAATGCTTGTGCTAAATCAAAAAGCAGAGTGGAAGTAGGGTTTGACTCCAATATGCAGCTCATTTTACAAAGAGTTTCAGAAAGTGATTATTATATTAACTGTTTATCATGACTTTAAGAATACCTATAAATGACTATTATAAATATGTTGCCAGTCCAAACTGTGTGTAACAGCTACTGACATAATCTTTTATAACTACTGTATACAAGACATGCTTCAAGGGAACTCACAAGTTAACTGGGTATACAATGCTATGTAAGGCAAATACTCACCACATTTTGCAATAACACATGAAGTGCCATTTAGCATTGCATACTGCAGTTACTTATTGCCAGACCTCACTCAAATGCTGAGGACTACAACTGATAAAATAGAACTGACTTAGACAGATACATAGACAACTCATTCACAGGACACACACTTATAATAACGGGCAGCAAGAGTTTCACCTAATTTTTACTGGTAAGGCTCACCCAGACTCTGCTACAGTTTGCTGTGAGGGAAAGGTTAGTTTGCTTTTTATTTGTTGTATTCTGTATTACTCTATTGCCTTTTTCTATTTTGTATACTGTGATTTGTTTTCTTTACACTGTGTTTTACTTGTATTCTGCCTTTAACTGCATATTAAAACTTGAAAAGACTCCACAGCTCTGTCTCTTCTGAGTCAGACAGAAATCTTTCCTACTCTCCCACACGGTTACTGTTGTGTTCTTAAACACCACAGTCTTTCTAGTTGCCTGCCCCTTATGTCAATTTGAACATATATCCTATTTACTCTCTGCTTTTACTGGTTGGTGTGAGTAAGCACAAAATTATCATTTTGTGAAATCACACCCCTTCAACTATTTAAATTTATTGGCCATCCTACTGTATTCCATAGTACCAGAATAAAAAAGTGACCACCCACTTTCAATCTATCTTGCTGTTTTTAAAATAGTGACTCTCCACTAAAACTTAACTTTTTAGACAGGTAAAACTTATGTTACCTATTTTCACATCTAAGTCATCTAGTGCACACTGCAGTGTTTAGGATAAACCATTTTTTTCATCTTACCTTTGAGCATCTATTGCAAGACCACCAGTTATTGGATAGCCCACATTCTGCCTCTCAGTAGTTATCTTGGGATTAGTGCTTCTGTTTTCTCCTGGTGAGAGAGGGAGTGCAGTTACATTATTTCCTGGAGACTGTAGATCACCAGAAAGCTTAATAACTGCTTTATAGGTGACAGCTTGGCATCTGTGCTTTTATTCTGATCCTGGTGAGAGTAGGAGCAAAGTGCATTGATTCCTGATTCTTTCCGGTTGGAGAGTGAGTGTCTGTGCTTAACATACCTGATTGGGCTGATTGCTATTTGAGGCATCTACCAGAAAAGGGCTACAAGCCTGCAGATCCTTGCATCATTGGGGACAAGACTGTGGATCACCAAACAGGCCGTGGCCTGATTCTCTTTTTGGGATTGGTGCTAACATTTTGCTTCTGGTGAGACAAGAAGCAAAGGAATATTGTATCTCAACAGAGTGAAGCTGTGCTGAGACCAGCATTAGTAGTAGCCAGGCAGTAGCCATTCATGTGACTCCCCTCTTTTCATCATTCTTGACAAGCTAATTCTTTATTTTCAGTAAGTGCTGCTTGATTTCTTTCTAACATCAGAATATCTGCCTAAATATTTCATCCTTCAATTTTCAGGGTCTACATATTAGTTTCCCCTCAAGTGTTTGGCAGTACTCTGTACAGACTCAGACACTTTGAGTGACATTTATCTTGTAAAAGGCTTCACTACTTAATATATTGAGCTCATATCCAGGCATGTCTAAAGGTTAGTTCCCTGTGCTTTCTTCTGTCAACCTGGAGAACTTGGGCATCCTGAGGCAATGTAGCAACTGCCTCATGTGCACAGACAACCCTCTCCTCTTACCTCCCAACACTATGACTTGTGAGAGATGCACATATATAGCCAAATTGGAAGCCAAGCATTCTCCAGCCAAGACTGGATTAGCCAGTCAAGAGGAGAAGGTTAACAACTTCACCACACCACATTCAACACATAGCCCTCCAGAACATACACCACCACAACCCTCACATAGTAACACAAAACACACCTACTTTTGTGGAAGCGCTCATTAAAAATCTGCCCACGCAACAGAGACCTCCGAGGCAGAAATGCAAACAACCACCACATTCCAGCACAAGCCATGAGATACATAGCTCACATAAACAGTGTGCCACTCAACCAAAGCCCATAAGGCAAAATAACTTACCCAATACACTAGTCATAGGTGACTCAATAGTAAGGCACACTGATGTCCCACTCACTAGGTTGAATAAGGAGAAAGTTATGGTCAGCTCCCTGTTGGGTGCCAGGATCAACCACATAACGCACACTTAGGTCACTCCACAACAGGTACAAATATGACTCTGCCGTTGTCCATGTTGGTGTGAAAGACCTGAGACCTACCTCCCTGGACTACATGAAAAGAGACATAGCGGAGCTCTTGGATCTTGTATCCCATGCAGGTATGAACCTAGCTCTGAGTAGCATCCTACCATCACCCAGAAAGATACCACAGTAGAAGTAGAAAATGACTGACTTCAACAATTGGCTATGTTTCTGGTGTCATTCTAAGGGATCCAGTATCTGTCTTCCTGGGATGACATGATCAACAGACCTCAATGCTTCACCAGAGATGGCCTCCACCTGTCACCCCAGAGATTCCGGATACTGGCCAAGGCTCTTGCCACCCCTATAGTCCCCTTTTTAGGCAATGTCCTGAATACAAAATTATCACCATAACAGCTACAAGCAAACGAAATCTAAAGGTTATGCTACTCTACGCTAGAAGTCTAAATCTCAAAATGCACTCGCTCAAAGCACTCCTTAAAATGGAGAACATTGACATTAGTGCAGTGACCGAGACCTGGTTCAAGTCTCCAGAAAGCTCCTCAGCAGTACCAGGCTGTAATCAATACCACACTTTTCAGCTCCTAAACCTGGACCGAAGCACTAATGGATATGCACACCTCCAGACTTGTAACCCAACATAGTGCATCAGAGATACTTCAGGTAAAACTAACACTGGGTAAAACTGAAATCCAGGTTGTAGCCTGCTATAGATCCCCCACCATGTCCCAATACTCTCACTCCACATTCCTAAACACACTGGAAAATATTAGGGTACAACCCAATACCCTTATAGTGGGAGACTTTAACTCCATTAACTAGGAAAATTACTCATGTACCAACACACTAGCTCAATGTTTTTTGGAATTCATTAATTCTAACACCCTGGACCAACTCATTCTTAGCCCCACCAGGGGTAGAAACAACCTTGACAGGTCATTACTAACATGGGTGACCATTGCTCTACATCAATAATTAACTCCTCCCTGGTCAGATATGACCACAAGCTACTCTCCATGGATATCCATATCCCATCCTCACCCCCCAAAGGAAACCACCATAAAAAAACCCTCTAAAGCCAATTTTGGTGTTCTAAAAACAGAGGTGGCTAACTTCATGACACCCATGCAAATGGAAAATAGGTGCATGACTGCTGAATCATACACCAATGCACTGTATGAGCACATACACAAGTGCATGGAACGGGCCATACCATACAGAACCAAAATGCTCTCCTCCAAAAAAGGAAGCTAATCTGGTGGTCCCCCACCATAAACAAACTACAACAGAAGGAAAAAACTGTTGCAGAAAGGGTGAAGTCCAAAGCCTGGAAAAACTCCCTTGTTAGCCTCAGTAAAAAACTGAAATCCATCATCAAATCCTCTAAAGCTAGCTACAAAAACAAAATTGCTGCAGATTCTAAAGAGAACCACAAGTTTTTCTATAGTTATGTGAAGAATCTACATGGCAATACTCATATCTGCTCTGAGTTATAGCACAAAGGCAATACATATACAGAACCAACTGATATTGAACATATTGGCTGACAGGTTCAGTGCAAACTTTACTCCCCTTTCACCCCCTAAAGGGCCTATCAGAATACTTGAGGAATGCCAAGTCCCTATTATCATGGCTACACAGGTAAAAACCACACTGTCCAAAGCCAAGAATACAGCTTCTGTGGGACCTGATAATATCCCTGGCTGTGTTCTACATGAATTACAAAGTGAACCTGCACCACACCTGAGTACCCTGTTCAATCACAGCCTCATTTCAGGCTTTGTACCTACTGAATGGCACATTGCAACAGTCATCCTACTCCACAAAGGGGGAGCGACTATAGACCCTGGGAACTATCGTCCCATTAGCCTGACAAGTCTGATATGCAAAGCTATGGAATGCACCATCATGGACCTAATAAACAAGGATATAGGGAATCCCCAAACTCTGGATCCCACACAGTTTGGTTTTGTGAAGGGCAGATCATGTCTGCTCAACTTGGTTGACTTCTTTGAGTCAGTCACCAGAGCTTTGGATGAAGGCAAGGTGGTTCATATAGCCTACCTTGATCTGGTCAAGGCCTTTGATACCATTCTCCACTCAGGAATCATAGAAAAACTCACTCAGCTAGGCATCAGCTCCTATATCACTAGATGGGATGCAAACTGGCTCACAGATAGAATCCACAGTGTGAAAGTAGTGGACTCCAAATCTAACAACCGACCAGTTACAAGTGGTGTCCCACAGGGATCGGTCCTAGGTCCTCTCCTGTTTGGCATCTACTTCTCTGAAGTTCAAGCCAAAAAAAAGGGACTCTGGCTCACCAAGTTTGCAGATGATTGCAAATTGGGAGTCATTATTGATTCCCCAACTGATGTAGACATTCTACAAAAAGGCATCACTGACACCAGTGACTGGTGCCAGAACCATGGCCTTAAGCTCAATGCCAAAAAGTGCATTGTCATTCCCTTTGGGAAAAATTTGCTGCCCATGAACTACTACATAGGTGGTAGTCCACTAAATGCTGAAGGTTTGATAAGAGACCCGAGGACACAGGTTGACAGCAACCTCTCCTTTCATAACCACATTGTCACTATAGTCAGAAAGTCCTTCTATGTGGCACATCTCATTACAAAAGGTTTCTCATCCAGGAAGAAAGAGGTCATAATCCCTCTCTACTCATCCCTCATTAGACCTATTATAGAATACAACGTCCCAGTTGGTATGTATCTCACTAGTCACCTACAACAACTGGAACGGCCACAAGAATACCTCACTAAGAGGATCTTAGGCCTTAGATACATGCCCTATACGGACCGACTCAAAAAACGCCAGCTATACTCTTGTCTCTTATCGCCTATTTAGAAGCGATCTGTGCTTGACCTATAAACCATGTCTGACCCAGAGCTGCTAGATATGCTACATCCAAAGAAATCCCAATCCCTCCATGCCACATGCTCCAGGGACCTAAACCTCATTACCACAATAAACAGAACATGCTGCAGGGACAGGTTCCTAAGCCAGAGACTTTCCATAATCTGGAACAAACTTCCCATTCACATTGAGCAGAGCACTTCTCTGGCCCTCTTTAACAGAAATCTTGACGAGTGGATGGGCAATAGGAAGTTGACCCCGAAATCACTAACTTTGGGTGGCATGATGCCATGCAATCTTCTTGGGCTAGGTTTATATAGGCTCCAGGACCATTAGCCTAGTACACACCTATGAATTTATGAACCTAATCCCACATTCCAACCATTATTGAGGTGAAAAATTTAAGTTTACAGACTTGATCGTTTTATCTCTACACCCCACCAAAGAAATGTTACTTCATACATGTCAAAATCACACCTTTGAAGGGACAGTTATAACCTGTTCAGCCAATGGAAGATGCGGGTTTTATTCTTCAGGAAAGTAATGACAGTTTATAAATGCCATATCAATCAGCCAAATGAATAGTCAAAAGTGCAAAGTCGTAAGAGAGAAGGGGTGAAGTTAGAAACAGATATATGGACAGATATGAAAGAGTGGTGTTATGGGTAATTGATGCACATTATTATGGTATGTCCTCAGAAATCATCAGTCATGCTGTATATCAGTAACTCATGACTCTGGGGATCAACAAGCTCTAGTATGGGCAAAACCCGATGAAGATCCAAGTCCACAAAATAATCCAGGCAATGAATTGCTCTGAGAACAACAAAGAAAATGTATAAAATCCAAACTTCACAGAGCAAATCTTAATCTTCATCAGATTGGATTTAAGAAGGAAGAAATAAATGTGGAGTATTTTATGGTGTGTTAAAATCTAATGAAGCAACAGTGTTTGTGAAAGTGCTTTTTGAAATAAAATCCCCCTACGGTTTTATGCTGTGGTAGTTTCTTTCAGCCTTTTTCTGCTCTGTGAAGTTTGGATTTTAAAATCTGATGAAGACATGAGTGCAATAAGTGTAGTTTACTAAATCTCCCTTGTGGTCATGGATGTGCTGGCAAATACTTATCTGGATAAAAAGTAAGATATGTGTCATGAAACATATTACAGAAGTATAACATCTGGAACTGAACCCTTACTGCTATGGTAAAAAATTAATCTTTAGACAACTGATTTATGTCAGCACTCCACAGAGGATGTTGTATGTCACAGCATCCAGTAGTCAAAGATCTGTGAGAGTAACTGTTGCCAATGATTTTCTTTGCTTTGTCTTTACACTGTCTTCTGATAGCGCAGTGCATTTAAGTACCTTTGCATGAGAAGAACCAGGCTACTGCAGGTGATGGCAACAACTGACCAAGTCGTGCCTTAAGACATGAACAGCCATTCACCATCACTCAGCATTGGTGTATGATGCCAACATTCACACAAATGCTGAGGGGAAAAAAGTGAAGGCTTTCTTATGGGCTATTTCTGGCCATGTGTATTGTGTGTGATTTTATTTTTTTCTGACCAAATTAAATGTGTGAAAAAGGTCTTGATAAGAAAGTGGTGAAATGTGGGGGGGTCAAGCAGAGGGGAGGATACAGGGGAAAGATCAGATGAATTTCAAGGGAGATAGTGGGAGAGAACCATAGCTATCCACATCTTTACAAACTAAATGTAGAAATGTAGCTGCAATTTGCTGAACTGGGACTATCACCACACCAAGTGTATGTGTCAATAATATAATAATGTTGTGCAGCCAATTGTACCAAATCAAGTGTGTAAAAAAGACATAAAGGTGAAGTGGATAGCTATGTATGGATCATTATTTTTTGTGAGACAGGTGCCCAGTTTTTACTATTTTTTTTTCTTTTAAAATTGAGGAATTTAGGGGAAGGCATTTAAGAATGTAATGGTCTGGTAGGAAGACTAGGTGAGGAAACAGGCACAGACATACAGGACAAACAAGAAGGAAAAAGATGGTGGTATTCACAAAAAGTTTGGGGGGGGGCATGATTGGGATAGGTAGAGGACATCGGAGGCACATCCACTTCAAGTCAAAGAACAATGAGAATCTCGTCCTCACCCTCAGAGCTGTCATCATTGTCTCAGTTTTCCTGTGTCAGTGCTTGACATGGCATCATTTTGGCAATGTGACAAAACACCTTTTCTAATGGCTGATTCGGGCACCAATGCCCCTTTCCATTATACCCTCCACCAGCCCTGTAAGCTCTTGGTGGGTGACAAAATTACCACCTCCACCAATACTACTCCCAGAGGGTACAAGTACACCAGCTGCTATGGCAGAGCTACCTGATGCAGATGGTGACTGTAGGGAAGGGGTTGTTGCAGCAGCTATGGCAGACTGGGACCCTGGTTGTTGCTGCTGCAACATGTAGAGAGGGCAGCCCAATTCACATCTCTTGGTCTACCTCTCTGTGTTGCATGTCAATTTGTGTAATCAGAAATGTATGAGAACAGAATAATTTTAAGGCATATAAAATATTTCCAGTCCCCCCAAAAAAAAATAGAAAAAAAGGATGGGGTAAGACAAAAAAGAGAGAGAATTAGACCCATGGTATATCAAACGAGTATATAAATTCAGAATAAAATCAGTTATGATTATCAAGTCTATACACCTTTGCCACATCCAGAAATGATGTGAGGGTCTTACTCTGTTG
The DNA here is from genome assembly GCF_019279795.1 of Protopterus annectens. Taxonomy (NCBI): domain Eukaryota; kingdom Metazoa; phylum Chordata; order Ceratodontiformes; family Protopteridae; genus Protopterus; species Protopterus annectens. The sequence continues at coordinate 1,092,887,980 of NC_056745.1, forward strand.
TAGAATTAATCAAATGCACTGCTATGATATCATAAATACAACTATTTATTTCAGTATTGCCATATTGTATACAATTACTCTAGTTATTAGGCTTACAGTAAGACCTGAAGCATACGTATCCCGTGCCTGTCTGAGATGAGTTAACTTCTCTTGGTGTACCTCCTTGTTTGCTGCAATTTCTTCAGCAGCTATACAACACAGAAGAAGGGAAGAAGAGACATGGAAGCATGCTGAATAACAGTCTTGGCTGACTCCTGTATTCTATATCATTTAATACTCTTGTGGGAGGAGAGGCTGGACTCTGCCCTTCTGAGCTGGGAATTTCTGGTTAAAGGCTTATAGTGCCTGCATATTTGAACTGTTTCTTACTGAAATTGGTACACCTTGTTTGCTGTAGCATAGACTAGATCCAGGCCTGCTGAATCTAGCTTTGTTTGTATGCTTGTTGTTTGTTTGCTTGTTATTTCCCTGAAATGCTAATTCCACCTAAAATGTGGCTTTTCAGTGCTTCTGTGGATCCCTAGTGATATCTGCATTGCTTACTGTACTTATTTCCTTGTTTCACTTGAAAGAAAGTTACTGTTTGTCATTTTTGCATTTTAGTTACCTGTAACACATTGCATTTAAGTTACCTGGCACTTGCTCACTAAAGCAATTATATAAGTCAGCACTAAAAATTAAAAGCACTACACCCTCACAAACTCCTCTTGAGTACCTTGTTCCCCATTGGCCCTTTTTTTGCAATTATAAAGGAATTCCCAATACTATTCTAGCATGTCCAAAGGTCAGTTGTCAATCTCCTCTCCAGTCCAGCTGGTGAATCTGGGAATCTTGAGGCAATGTTACAACTGCCTCATGTACACAGACAACCCTCTCCTCCTCCCAACAAATTCCAACACATGTGAGAGATGCAACCATATAGCCAAACTGGAGGCTAAGCTCTCTCAACTCAGTACTGGTGTAACCAGTCAGGAGGAGAAGGAAACCATACTCACTACAATTCCAGTCTCACATAGACCTACCACGACAGCAAACCAAACACATAAACACACAAAAACATACTCAAAGGCTCTAAATAAAAATCTGCCTAAGCAGCAGAGATCTCCAAAGCAGACACCCAAGCAACCGCTACCCCAAAACAAAACACATGCAACACATAGCTCACAAAGCCAGTGTGCCGAACAGTCACAGCCCTTAAGGCTAAACAACACACCTGATACACTTGTAATAGGTGACTCTATCATCAGGCACACTGACGTCCCGCTCACCAGGCTGAACAAGGAGAAGGTCACGGTGAGCTGTCTGTCGGGTGCTAGGATCCGCCACATAACACAAGCACTCAGGTCACTCCAAGACAAGTACAAATATGACTCAGTCATTGTCCATGCTGGTGTGAATGACCTGAGATATACCTCCCTGGACTACATGAAAAGAGACATAGAGGAGCTCTCTGAGCATGTAGCCCAGGCCAGTATGACCCTGACCTTGAGTAGCATCTTACCCTCACCAAGAATGATGCCACAATATGAAGACAAGATGATCAATTTCAACAATTGGCTTAAGTATTGGTGTCATTCAAAGGGGATCCAATGTCTGTCAGCCTGGGATGACATGCTAAACAAGCCATGATGCTTCGCTAGGGAAGGCTTGCACCTGTCAACCCTGGGCTTTCGGATATTGGCAAAGGCTCTTTCGACCCCCATAGTGCCATTTTTAGGCAAGGCTCAAAAGACAAACCCACCTCCATAGGTATCACAAGGGATAAGAAACTAAGAGTAATGCTACTCAACGCCAGAAGTCTAAACCTCAAGATGCATGCACTCGAAACTCTCCTTAGCATGGAGAACATCGATATCTGTGCAGTAAAAGAAACCTGGTTCAAGGCTCCTAGGAGCACCCCAGTACTACCAGGTTATACCTCATACCATGCTTTTTGGCCCCAAAACTTGGACCGAACCACAAAAGGAGGGTGAGTATCAATATTCGTCAAAGATACCCACACCTCCAGGTTGTGGCACAGCAGGAAGCATCAGAGACTATCCATGTGCAACTAACAGTGGGTAAAACTGCCTTCCAGTTTATAACCTGCTACAGACCGCCCTCCCAAACCCAGGAACCCCGCTCAACCTTCCTGAGAACACTGGAAAATATGAAGGTCTCTCCAAACACCATTATATTGGACGACTTCAACTACCCAAACATAGACTGGAAGCATTACTCTAGCTCCAACACCCTAGCCCAAAGGTTCCTAGAATTTATAAACTCAAATGCTATGGAACAACTTGTTACCACTCCCACAAGAGGGGAAAACATACTGGACCTGATCATCACCAACATGGGGACTCTATGCTCCAGACCAGAAGTGTATCCCTCACTGGTAAGATCAGACCATAAACTAATCTCACTGGATATTCACATCCCGACCCCACCCCCTGCCAAGAAAACCACAGTGAAAAACTTCTCTAAAGCAAATTTCACACTCCTCAAAACCGAGGTGGAATCCTTCAAAGCCCCTGGGCCTGTAGAAAATATGTCCCAGACTGCAGAATCCTTTATAAACACATTCTATGAACACCTTCAGGAATGCATGGATCATGCAATCCCAAATAAAACCAAGACCCAATCCTCCAAAGGCAGACGTCCTGTCTGGTGGACCCCAGCCATAAACAAACTATACAATAGAAGGAGGAAGCTACTACATGATAGAGCAAAATCCCAAAAAGGGAAGGCATCTCTGATCAGTATTAGCAAAAAACTACGGGCACTCATAAAATCGTCTAAGGCCAGCTTTGAGAGAAAAATTGCACAGGACACTAAGGATAATCACAAGGCTTTCTTTGGTTATGTTAGGAACCTGGGTGGGAATTCCCAGATATGCTCAGAATTAGTCCAAAATGACAAAAAATACACCGAACCCACAGACATTGCCAACATCCTAGCTGACAGGTTCAGCGCAAACTCCCCCCCACCAAAAGGGCAAATATCTATCCCAGCAGAGTGCTGCCCCTGACATCTCAGATGGTCAGGTAAGAGCCACCCTCTCCTAAGCAAATAACACACCATCAATGGGACCAGACGGTGTCCTGGGCTGTGTCCTACATGAACTCCAAGAAGAGCTAAACCCAAACATAAAACTACTGTTCAATCTCAGCCTTACTACAGGATATGTACCCAAAGAGTGGCATACAGCAACAGTGGTCCCTCTCCACAAAGGTGGTGCCTCAACGGATCCTGGAAACTATCGCCCCATAAGCCTGACTAGCTTGGTCTGCAAAGCTATGGAAAGGATCATCATGGACCTCATAAATAAAGATATTGGGGACCTACCGACACTGGATCTTACCCAGTTCAGCTTTGTTAAGGGTAGATCTTGCCTCTTAAACCTGGTTGATTTCTTTGAAACAGTCACCAAGGCCATTGACGAGGGGAAGGTGGTCCACACAGCCCATCTGGACCTCGCCAAAGCCTTTGATACAATACCCCACTCAGGCATTATAGAAGCTCACCAGCTTAAATATAAACCCCTATGTCACTAGATGGGTTGCAAACTGGCTCAAGGACAGAACCCACATGGTTAGAATTGCTGGAGCCATGTCAGACTCCAAACCAGTTACAAGTGGCATTCCACAAGGCTCAGTCCTGGGACCTCTCTTGTTTGGTATATATTTCTCGGAGGTACAGGCCAACACGGAAGGACTGTGGCTGACCAAGTTCGCAGATGACTGCAAACTGGGCTACATAATCGACTCTCCATCCAACACAAGCATCCTCCAAAAGGGCCTCATAGAAACAGACAACTGGTGCCAGAGCCATGGCCTCAAGCTAAATGCCAAAAGTGTATAGTCATCCCTTTAGCAAAACAAAGTGCCCACAAATTACCACATAGGTGGTAATCCATTAAGTACAGAAGAAGTAATTAGGGACCTGGGGACCCAAGTTGATAGCAATCTCTCATTTGACAACCACGTGGCCAAAGTGGTTAGAAAACATTTTATATAGCCCACCTAATCATGAAGGGATTCACATCTAGATCAGGGAGGTCATCGTGCCTCTTTACTCATCCCTCATCAGGCCCATAATTGAGTACAATGCCCCTTTTGGGATGTACCTTACCAGACACCTGCAACAACTGGAAAGACCCCAAAAGTACCTCACCAAGAGGATCAAAGGGCTCAAACAGATGCCATATGCTGCCCGGTTAAAGAAACTCCAGCTCTACTCAGTGGCATACCACCTGCTCAGAGGCGATCTGTGCCTGACGTATAAAGCCATGTCCAACCCGGAATTAATGGACCTGCTGCACCTCAGAAAATCCAAATCCCATCGAGCTACGCGCTCGAGAGACTTGAACCTCAGCACTGAAATAAATAGGACATGCTGGAGGGACAGATTCATAACCCAGAGGCTCCCTTCACTCTGGAATAAAATCCCAGTCCAGGTTAGGCAGAGTTCCTCATTGACTCTCTTCAAGAGGAATCTTGATGAGTGGATGGGAGATCGTAGGTTTACCCCGAGTATCACTTCTGTGTCACTGTTAGACAGAGGCACAGTATACTAACCTCGAAAAAGAGCATAGCAAAATTAATTTAAAATGGGTGGTGAAAGCCAAACACACTCTGGCTAGGCTTATTAATGCCCTAGGGCAGATAGCCTAGTATAAACCTATGAACCTATGAACCAATGAACCTAATACAGATGGGTCCGTATACTTACACATCTGAGGGATGTCAGCAGTTCTGAACTCATCCTCTCATCAATCCAGGAGGTTCTTCTTGCACAGTTTCAGGTCACTATAGTGGGGACAACAATTCTCTTCAGTGCATGGGATGCCAGCTGCACATAATACAGCCTTAGCTAATCTGTTCCAAGCCTCAGTCTTATACTCAGACCCAGTATAGCCCCCCCCCTGCAGCAGCCTACAGATGTAGTGCTTCACGAGGAGTGCCACAAAAATCCTAGACTCCAAAACACCACACCTCTGTGCTCTAAATTCATCACAATCATCTCCCACACCAGCCATGACTACAGAAATCAAGCAGCAACTCACGACAAAATCCAATCTCACATTTAACAGTTAGTGTAAAAACATGCACAACCGCACCAACTGCATTTGTATGATGGAAAGCACAGAGAAGTATATGCAACAAAGTGGAAGGTATTTGATCAAATGGCAATAAAGGTGTGAAACATGCCAGTGAGATTTGCCATGCCTGATGCACAATGTATTCACACGTTTTCAGATGGTCAACACTGAGAGGCTCAACGTCTTTGTTATTTTTGGTGTTTTGGAGGTTAAATAAAATGACTTGGCACATAACTTACTGGAATTACACACTGTAAAAAGTTAGTTGACCAATGTGGGAATTAAACCTAAGGAAGAAATAATGCATACACTTCAAGCAAGGTGATTATTTATCAGTGCTATAGGAGAGCTCCCTTTCATCTGTCTTCATTACAGGTCAACAGCAATAAGTATGAGTAGAGATAATGTGTGTGACTTACTGGAAGTACTGTGAAATGCATTACCATGAAAGATGCAGTACTACTGTTTGTAAATGTATGTCAGATGTCAGATCGATAGAGGTTCATGAGCTGAATAATACAAGTTGGGGTATAATGCACATACTGTACTAAACAGAGTTGGACTATGTGAGGAAAGAAGATGATTTTAACTAAAGCATTCTGCCCATCATAGCTATACAAGTGCATTTTTAATTCACTATCATAATTATCCTGCTTAAACAATTGAACACATATTTACATGTGTTTCATAACTAAATCATTAATGAGATATGCTTAGAAAAATGTATTTATCAAGGCATTAATAAAACATTTCTTGCAATAAACGTAATTATGATAGCCATCTATATGTAGCGTTACCTTCCAAGTCAAAGTGCTACTAACTAAAAATTGCATTCTGACACCCTTTGTAAAAATAAATATTGTCTGGGTTGCTCATACTCTTATCTCTAAAGTTAGGGCACTTACATCTCGTACCACAGAGACAGCAACACAGCTGCTGGATGTTCTCCATTCACTACTATCCAGAGTGCTGATGTCCGCACATTGTTGCTAAGCCTATTTGCACTACAGAATGCTTTCCAAATAAAATGTTTCACTTTTTTGCTTAAGCAGGGAAGCTTCAGTGCATGTTCTCAGCAGTGAGTAACTGCACAAGTCAAGAAACAGAAAAAAAAAGATATGATGTTCTGATGAAAATAAGTCATACATCTGGTATAATAATTTCTGAATTCCTTTCACACTGTATGGATTTGAACCCCAGTGCAACTCTGTTAATCAGCCATAGTCACTGCATTTCCAACTTCTTCCACAGAAACAAACATGTACATATAACTCACTCATTAGAAATACCCCACATTGGTAACAAAACTGTTACAGAAATTATATTGTTCATACTTTCCTTCACCTGTCAGCCCTTTTTGCTCTCTGCTAAGCAGTGCAGAATTTACACAGACAACAAACATGCATAACAATTTATATTCCACACAACAAAACTCAAGCTGCATTTTCATATCTGTAACAAACATTCTTAGCAGCATGGGGCTTCAAGCTGGATTCAAACCCTGCATCTTCTTTCCTGTTTCTTTAAAATCATTTAATTTAATCCATGTGGTTACAATGATGCCTAGGTAAGATGTAGAATTCCTTCTTTTACTGCTCTTCAGATTGCTGTAGCAAAGTGCATCTGTGCCACTCTAAGATGCACTACTGATGGAACGGCAAATTACATTTCTCAGTTTGTACCTTGGGTAGTGAACTCGCATTTATTGCTTTGAAATGCTGCCAGTCAACAGTGTATTTTTCCAAAACCCGCACAAATGAGAAATACAAAAAAATTGTCAGTATTATCAAATATCGGAAAATAATAATGAAAAGGCAGAATTGTGAAGTTTCCTGTGTGTTACAGCCTGATCACACGCTCAGAAAATATGCATTAACTCTGTCAGACAGCATGCAATATCTGAAACTGAGACCTTGAGTCAGTGCAAAAACAACACAGACATTTGGGTTTTTATCCCTCTTTGCCACCAACACAGGTACAGAAAATGTTCCTTTTTCATTTGCTTGAACATGTCTAGAGCAATGTGATACTGACAAACACCATATTAATATCAGGTTGCCAACACTGCCAGCTATTTCTTCTCTTGAGCATCTTCCCATCCTCTCAGCTAAACTACAGAAATGCAGTGTCATGACCATTTATTTTCATCTTTGTTTCAATGTATAATATAGCTGATCAGCATATCAGACAGATTTTAACCAGAGGTGGACAGTGTGCTCTTAGTACAAGGATATCAGTGTTAAGGTTGTTCTCATAGCTCTCAAAGCACTTACAGTTATTATGTTTAGTCTATTTTGCATGATACAGACACTTCAGAGGGAAGAGTCACTTCAGTATTGCTTGTTGTTGTAGTGAGAGAAATTAGTATTGGCTTTAAGCCATTAACAGCTAACAATTGCCATTGCTCCTCCCTGCAGTCTTAGGACATGTGCATTCAGTCATGTAGTTACTTACACCATGTTCACATACCCTACACCAAGTGATTTTTTTTGTGTGTGTTCGGAAATGCTAATGAATTCACAACTAATTTGCATCTTCACAGTGCTCAGAGAGCTGAAGTTACACCATAGAAAGGTAATAGTGTAGTTATCAAAATGAAAGGAGGGGATACTGATTGGATACAGACAGACCATTCATTACCACTAGTTATTTGGAGGCGATTGTTTTACACATTACTGCACTATTTCATAAGTGATCTTTGTACTTTTCACAAGCTGCCTACATGTTCATATTTTGAAAGTATTTCAATACATAATAGAAAACAGAATTTTGGTATGTATGCAATTTTAAAAATCACTGCTAATATACTGCACATATGTCAGTTCTTGCTGTGCTTTCCAAGTAAGTATGGTTACATCACAGTATTGTGTTATCATTTGCTATTGCATAGCTGCCTTAACCCAGTGGGTGACTCATTGGATAGAATGAGTAACACACAGGATCAGGCAGTGTCTATGATGGGATATCTGCTAGGGAGGGCAGTTATCCACATGTCCATAGAGTCACAACATCCTCTGGTGTTAACCAACATTACTACACCAGATGCCTCTCCCTTACTGACACTACTTGCACTGCTCTGTCAGTGATTGACGTGTCTATATCATATCCACACTTGGTAGCCCGTGGGGTTATGGTCCTGGACATAGTTAAGAGGAGAGATTATCCAGCAGACATCATTAGCACCCCAACTTTGAACTGGGGATGTGGAAGTGGCAGTGCATCTCCTGACAGAGGCAGTTTGTGTTCTTAGAGGCAACAATGTTGAACAAGCAACTCTATCGTGCATGGCTCACACCTGTCCCATATGATGGGGTGTAGTGCTAGCACAGAACTTGATTGTGTTTATGCAGATACACACACACACATACACACACACACACATGCACACACATACACACACACACACACACACACACACACACACACACACACACACACACACACACATGCATTTCACAAAAACTCCCCATACCAAACCATACACACACATGCAAGTTAAAAAACATTTGATTGTGATATATCTCCTTTTAGTTTCCCTGAGATTTTTCATACTTTAATGAATGTGCTGTGTTTCTTACTCACACAAACTCACTACTTTGGTGTCACCCTTGGCCTACTGCCCTCCACACCCTGTGAATGATGCTGACTGTGCCATGAGGTTTGTTCATTTGTGTTTGACTTAGGATTGCATATAAGTCTGATGCACAGAGTGAGTAGGTTTCAAGACTGACAGTATGCAGGTAGTTTATCTTCTTACACATTTGTTTATATACTACAGGTTCCACACTTACCTTGACATTACTACAGCTATGAGTCATGTGCTTTGGGGCTGTCTCTGTCTGATGCGATCCGTACACAGTCATTACATGGGTAAGTAAAGTTTGTGAACATCGGATGGCATCACTTTTAATATTTGTATGTGCTTAGGTTGTTATGTGCATTCTGCACTGGTGAGTGTGTGTGCTATCATTTGCCTTTTAGCTGGTGAGAGTGTGTGTGCTAACCTTTGAGTTTTATGTGGTGATTATGTGTGTTATCCTTTTCCTCTTAGCTAGAGAAAGGGCATATTGTGTACATCTATGTCTGATGGCCATCTCTACAGCTGCAGGTTCTCCCTCAGAATCCTTGTCTATATGTGTTAATAGTGCTGCCCCTGCCTGTGGTCCAGGAATGTGTGGTTCTGACCCTTGCTGTTCCTGTTGCAGCTAGTTCCTCAAAATGATATTGTGCAACATGGCATAGACTGTCAAAATTTCTGCAAAGATGCCTGGATCATACTGCCTTGATGTGTCTAGACAGCAGAACCATGACTTCAATATGCCAAACATATGCTCTATGATGTTTCTAGTTTGAACATGAACATTGTTGCATCCTTCCTCTGTGGGTGCGTGTATATTTCTGATGGGTGTCATGATCCACGGTTCCAGTGCATAACCTGCATCACCCAGTAGATGGCCTTGTGGAACATCACACTTAGCAAACCTTGTGTACAGCTGCAAGGTGTGCTATATGTGTGAGTCATGGTAACTGCCTGGGTTGTCTGCACAGACACTGAGGATGACCTCTCAGGCATTATAGACATCCTGGCAGTTGATTGAGTGGAACCCCTTCCTGTTGATGTATGTCCTTCCCTGTTTACCAGGTTGGGCTTTAATTTCTATGTGAGTGCAGTCTATGGCCCCCAAGACTTCAGGGAACTGTGTTACAGCATAAAATCCCTGCATTGTTCTTGCTCTCTCCTTACTGTACATGGAAAATTAGATGTACTTCTTTGCATGTTGTAGCATAGCAGTAATACATCGGTGCAATGTTCTGGAGGCTGAGGCCTGTGATACCCCTAATATATCCCCTGTGGGTCTCTGGAATGTACCAGCAGCCAGTATCCATAATGGTACACATAAGTTAGTTTCCAATAGTGTAGGTTCTCCTTGATTAACTCTGGGTCTCAGATTAAGGTGGCAGAGGTAGCAGAGTTCCTGTAGTGCTTCCCTGTCGATTCTGTATCACTCTATTATTTCTGTATCATGCAGTCCATGGTATGTTTAACAGGGTTTGAACACCCTTCTTCTCCTTAGATGAGGTCTATCAGCAGCAGTAGCAGCATAGATTTGAGGCTGTTGCACATACACATGCACGAGAGCAGCAGCACCTAACATTGATTTTTTTTTTCTAAGTGTGATGGTGGCTGTATTCCAATAGGTTTTGGTGTTGATAGCTACACCATCTCTACGTGGTTAATTTATAGCTTCCTGAATGGCTACACCATCTTGGATTGGTTAATTAGCATGTAATTCAGCTACTTATGCTTTCATTAGCATACTCTACTATTTACCTTTGTTTGGTGGCTGTACACAATGTGTAAAGCCATTTAATAAATACAAAATACCTTGCTGTCATGTGCGTGATAGCAGCTCAGAAATTAGGTGTTCATGAATCTAGCCCATTTTGTTTAGGTAAGATGCTTCTGTGTACATCTGCAATCTCTTAAAATTTGCAATTCTAATTATCTTTGTCTAATTTGCTTCCTTGTACTCGTCTACTATTGCTTTTACTTTTTGTGCTATGGAGCTTTGCATAACATTCAACCTAATCATTGCTTTTTTACCATACATGCTTTTGTTTCTCCCCAATATTTATATTGTTCTTAACTTTATTCAGGTGTGATGTTTCGTTTTCTAATCTGTATTCCTCTAAGATTTGTAAATGTACCTACCCTTGTAAATTTGCTCTTATTGCCCTTGTCTGCAAATGTTTATTTTTCTCTTAATTTACTGAGGGCCTACTCTGAAAAAGGGGCTTTACTGCGCAGTCAGATCATCACTGTGAACAAATGCAAAAAAAAAAAAAAAAAAATGAACGAATGAATGAATGAATAAGACAGTGAAATTTTGCATTCCTGCTGGTTTCTTTAGATGCATAGCTGCTTTCTTTGGCTGGCCTGAATACAGAATTTCTATTAAACGCCATCCCAAATGCATTCCTGCAGAATCAGTTGCAGAGCATTATACTCATGTATATTAGATTCTGCAAACTCTATTGCAACACTTGATTGTCTGAAAGTTATTTGGTGATATAGTTATCCAAGCTACACAACACATTTTTGACTAATTCATAATTGCTGAAAAGTCAACCAAAACTAATGAAGCCAAAGAAATAAAAGTCAAAATGCATAAAATAACATGTTACACATAGAAAACAAAGCTTCCTTCTATATTGCTGATATATGTTTTGCATAGGGACTGTAACCAATGATGTGAAGGGATACGACCCAACACTTACATTAATTAAATACACCAGCTCGACACAACCAAGTAATCCATTAACTCAAAAGTGCATTTAGTAAGTGTAAGGGCAGTAGGTTTCATACTGGAGGATGGTTGGTTCATGAAAAATGCTTGGTTAGTGGATTTCTTTTCTGACAGCTTTGAAAGTGAAATATGCCCCTCAAACAGTAAATTTATGCTTACTGATCTGTTGTTCACAAGTGCATGGAAAGCACTCTGCACGATTTGCAGTTAAGAAATTAGTTGCGCTTAAAGCATGTTCTAAGCATGTTTGTATTTCACGGTTTAAGTATTTTTGAGAATTTCAAATGCAGTGTTAACTGTACTTTGTGTAAGTACATTTGTCTTTCTACCATTGCTATTTCAAACAGTATTTCTTCAATTCTAAAGCTCAAATGCCTCAACTGTAATATCAGTACTGAGCATTCCTTTAAACTACTGGAATTAACTAGGATTACATGCATTCCATGTTGAATATACTGTTCAATGCATTCCTTTGCTAAGTTATATTTTGCATTAACAGGATTTATCATTGTTGTGGTTTCAGTTAAAATAGGGAGGCATTTGCCTAATATTGTTGATTCCATAACACTGACATGCCAAGCAGGTCAGCAGATAGATTTCCCCAGCTTGCACTTAACTCAAATTTTGCATGGTATAGAAATAAAAGTATAAAGTAAAAGCTTTACAGTATTCTTTACTTAATGCTATATCCTGAGCTTTGTGCATGTTAACAAATTGCATTCATTGATTTATAGTTCTGGTGAAAATGACATTGATGACTCCCTGATCACCAATAATTTTGGAGGACGAGGCATTACTAAATACTTTGGTATCTAGGGAACCTGTAATTGTATAGATTATGAGTATTTGCCATGTACACTCCCCTCCCATTTTCTACTGCATGTTGTTCTACCTTCTTCCCTATATGGCTGGTGTAAGTGCAAAGATTATTCATTGCTCTGTGTACTGCCTTCATCTGTATGCTGCATTATGTTGTTATATGTACAATGCACAGCACTTCTGCATTTAAACATACTATGCAATGACAGGAACATTGGCAGTATGTTTTCTGTTTGTGTAGGTCATGGAATTATGACTTCCTTTCACCTCATGTATGCCTTCCCATCCTCACATTCCTACTCACCACTGTTTACCTGCTACCTGTGAGGGTGAATAACTGCTCTGTGTTTATTATTAGCCATGCAAAGGATAAACACACATAGGTTTAGTGCTTTCTTCCCTACACTGTGTGTGTTTATCCTCTCTATGCATCATTAAAGCTGCTATTCATTCCGACCAGCTGTGGAAGATGTTTTTTAGATTTAGTTTGAGGTTTCTGTGGAATTTTGTTGTTTATTTTTAGCCATGTATAGCTCTGTGCTACAAAACACTGTTCTGGTATCCTGCTAAAATTATTTCCTGAGTACTCGTTCTCTGTGTTGTCCTCTGTAGTGCTTCATTGCACAGTTTTATATGTGATGTTCTGAAATGGAGAACAAATGGATGAGACGTTTGCATCATCATCATCATCACTGACCCCATTTTTACCATTTTTCAATATGAGATCGGGGTGTCATATCAAATGTTGCCACCTCTTGATTCCGTGCCACTCTCGTACCGTCTTCAAGAGTCGTGTCTTACTCTGACTATTGCAGGTTTTATCTCTTGCAGTCCTTCCATCTCTTGGCTGAATGTTCTGATTTTCTCTTAGCTTCTTCCTGTCTGTCCCAAATCTTCTACCCCAAATTATCTTCTGCTTTCCAAGACATTTGACTGAACCACCACAATCTGTTCGCCTTTACTTTCTCTGCAATTGGGGCTACTTTGGCTTCTGCTCTGGCATCCTCACTTCTTCTGTCCCATATTACACATCATACCATCCCCATCACATCAAGCTTTTCTCAGTTTAATCCCATGTGCCTTCAGTTTTGCATTCCATTCCCCTATCATTTGCCAAAGTTCCTATTGTGAATCTGTTTGTAGTACCACATCATCTGCATGCAACAGCTTTGTTGATTTGCCCCCTCCAACCTGTGCATTAATGTAGTCAGGAACAGCAGTGGCCTCACAGCTGAGCTCTGATGTATAGCCACTCCCACTGGGAACCCCTTTTTGAGACTTAGATCAATAAATACTTGTATCAGTTTACAAAGCCTGCAATATTTCAACCAATGTTTTTGGTACTTCAAAACATCACAATACTGGCCAAACCTTCTCCCTGCTTAATTCTTGACCCACAGTAACACCCAATGTATTTTAGCTGTGCTGCAGTCTGCATCCCTCTCTGCCTGTTTTCTCATGCACCTATCCTTACTCATGACCTCACACCTCTTCCGCATGTGATGCATCTCATAACAGTGGTTCCACTAGCATCAATCACATGACCACGGTCAAGCAGACAAGTCACTGCTCTGTATATGAAACCTTACGATATACATAACTGATTGTATCGCCATTGTCTCCACATTTGTCACTACATACAGGTTTGTATCTGTTTACATAAATAATTATGGTACTTTGTTTTTCTTTCACTAAAAGACTAATTGCCAAGCAAGAAACTTGTGTACAAGGAACATTTACAGAATAATGAACAGTGCTGCTCCCTTTGCTGAGACCTGAATGGCAAGATATGACAATAGCTCTGGAGACGAACATGACAAACCACCAAATAGAGCAATTCTCTGTCTATGGTAGCTTTTCAAATAATGAAAAAGATAAATACTTTTCTACACAGAAGTCACTTATATACAAAAGCCTAATACAGTTAATGGTAGTTCATTTTACTTTTGTTATATAATCAGAAAGAAAAGAGTCAAGACTGAAAAAATTTCACATAAAAAGGCAATTAGTAAGTTAAGAAGTGCATTGTGGTGCATTGTGGTGCATCAGTATATTTATGCAAACACATGGCCATTTTGTATTTCATTTGTTATTTATCTTTTTATTGTGCTGATTTTCTCATACTGAAATACTTTTACTGACAAAGAGTTCACACTGGTATCCTTCCCCCAACTATTGACAGGACTTGCAGTTTTCCGGCACAGACTTATTATGTGGTGATGAATTACATTAGTCTTCTCATTTATGTGATGCTAAAACTGAGCAGGCCTGTAACTAATAAAAAGGTTAGTATGACAGATAATAGGCTCACAGTGCATTCATTATGCATAAGCTGTTTCTGTGTCTGACTCATTTTTATGGTTCTTGTCATAAATGTTTTACCTGGGTTCTAATTGTTTCTAGAATGAGCTCAGCCATGTCACACAGTGCAACATTTAACCATATTTATAGCCACTTCTCATCTAAATGCATATAATGCATCATTATATTTAACCTCGCCAATTAACAAAACATTTATTTGGTTGTGTATGCAGGTCTCTGACATCTCAAACTCCATTTTTATGTTATTTCATAAGAATCCTAGGCTATTTTCCATCATGGAACTTAACACTTTTAAAGACTTAACACATAGTATACGAGTGTGAGTGTGTGTATGTGCATGTATGTCATTTTCTGTGAAAAAGTTTTTTTTCATGGTTGCACTAAGAACAGTTTGCACACAAACAATGAAGTTATTTTACGAAACTATAAGGTGAAACTAATGTTTCAATGTCTGTATGCATATAAATTAGTCAATATCTAGATTTCTTTTGTAACTTGTGAAAACTGCCGAATATTATTAATTAGACATAAAGTGATTTTATGATCCAAGTCAGTATATTAAGTTATTTGTCAGTGAAATTAATTTTATCATTTTACATTCACATGAACTCTGACATTCCTTGAGCACTTTAGCTGCATCTTATACTTCTGGTCTTCAAATCAGGCATGATATGGTTTGTCTCGTAAACTGCAGATGAACAGTAATTAGTAAATGCTGTTTAAACAGCTCTATATACTTCACGACTCTGTATACTCCTGGATAGTTCAGTAGTATCACAAATGCGACCTTGTCACTGGATATCAAACCTCTTTTATTTTTCTTAAAACAGAAGTACTAGGAAGATGAAACTATAGTCTCTGCCTTTGAAAAAAATAATAAGTTCAGCTTTACAAGGTAGAAGTCTTTTCTTGTGTTCATTGGCAAATGGGTCTGAAGAGGTTAGACTTGAGCTCCAGACAATTCCTTCTAACTTGATCTTTTATTTACTTTAGCACTACAATACATGTTTAGAGTAAAAACAAAACAAGACAAAAAAATTAAAAGGCACAATTCAACAGCTGCCTGTTAAAGTAGTGGTGCTGCTTATTCTTTTCATGGCAACAGGCCTTTTCCTAAAACATTCACATCTCCAAAAGTTTTGCAGATCTAAGGGATGAACTGTAGCCCCCTTCACATGCAATTCCTTGCTTACTTTGGTAAATGTAAATGGGTTGATGCAGTGTTTTGACATGAGCATTACTGTCTGATAGGCACTGGATAAGGTGCTCAGTGGTGTACAATAAATTAGCTGAGGAAGACTATAGACAGGAATATATCCGGGGATAGTGGTTAGCAAATGTTGAGGTAAGGGATTGAAAAATGCAAGAATACCTGTATTCACAAAGTGTTAGCTCAGGGCCAGCTCATGCTATAGGACTGTAGGACTGCAGCCCCTCCACCTGTAGAAAGAAGAAAAAAACAAAACAAATTGTGAGTCCCAGAAATCCGCGCATGCATGCTTGGAGTTCCTGGAACTCACAGAACTCCAGACTGCTCTATCCAGTCTGGATAGGTGGAAAAGCATCTCTGCCCTGCAGATGCCCAGAAGTCTGTGTGGTGATGACTGTATAGAACGGAAGAATTCCAGATTGCATCATCTGCAGGCTGGAGCCTACTCTCGCAGGAAAACAGCCATTAGCTTGCTTCTTAAAATGCCCCAGTTGCTATATACTGGTGGCAAGATGGCTAGAGAGAACACATGGTGGTGGGTAGAGAATACCACAGGGTTGAATCCTGTACCTTGGATGCAGGTGGCAAGGGCATGAATTCCCTACCCACCACCATTTGTAAAACAATTGCAGATTTTCGCCTCATATTTGTTCTGTTCTGTTCCTCATAAAATCTGTGGTTTCTGTATTTTTGTTTCCTTACACAGTCAGTAGTGCAGTGGTGCAATAGTAGTATTGTTGCCTGACAGCTACTGGTTCTCTGGTTTGATTCTTTGCTGGGGTGCCATCTGTGTGGAGTCTGCATCTCCTCCCATCTTACAAAGACATGTGTCTGGAGTGTTTCTCCCTGGGCCTCTGCTGAAAATTGGCTTTTGTTCCAAGTCAAGACATTCCTGGTTAACAAATGCTAAATAAATAAAAATGACAGGCATTTGAATTTCAGAAGGTACATGGTACATAAAACCTTTTATTCTAGCAATGTTCTAAGTTTATAAGATGGATATTTGAAATATGTCTCTATTTATGGGACTGTGTTCCTCCATTATTGGCTTCATCTAGGTTTTTTGTGCTAAGGTTGAGAGCTATGGTGAGAACTGAATTCACTGAATATGTTTGGGGGCTGTATTCCCCCATTAATGGCTTTGTCCAGGTGTTTTTGCTAAGAGGTTGAGAGCTATGGTGAGAACTGAATTCAATGAATATGTTTGGGAGCTGTATTCCCACATTATTGTCTTTCTTCAGGTGTTTTGTGCTAAGAGGTTGGCAGCTATGGTGAGAACTGAATTCACTAAATGGTAACCATTTAAGTTTCAGTCTTCCACTCTTTCGTAAAACAGCTGATTTGGCAGAGTGGTATGTTGTTCTGACTGTTTTGCACAGGGTCCTGGGTTCAAGTGTTGGCAGTGAAATGTATGTTGGTAACATAACATTTTATTCTAGCAACTTTCCAACATTATACAAGCAATGTTTAAAATGTGTCCCTGGTTTTCGGGCTTTTGCCCCCTCCCCCCAATACATTTTGGCTTTTTCCAGATTTCTTGTGCTGCAAAGTTCAGAGATACAGCTGAGTGTCGAGTAGATTTTACAAGGAGCTGAGAACTGCAGGGGAACAAAATTTTAGTGCTGCTTACGGTGGGTCTACTTGCATTGTTAATAGCACAACAGGTAGTGTATTGGCTTTAGATGCAGAAAGCTGTGGGTTCTACTCCCACAGCAGATAGATGCATTGCTGATACTGTACTGTGTTGTAAAGGGGGTGGATGCTACAGTCCTTTTTGGTGAAGATACCTAGTAACTATGAACCTGTTATCAGTTTGCCATCCATTCCCTATTGCAATATTACTAGCGTATCATTTTTTTAATGCAACATAGGCAATTTATTCCTCAAGGGCAACATTCACTTTATTTGTGGATGAAAGAATGAAATATAAAGTTGTTTGCTAACAGCAACCTCTTCATTAGTTACAGATTTCTTTAATTTGAAATTATTTAGATGACTTTAACTTCTTCAGAGATTGTGCATATTTACTGATACTGGTGGACTGTAGAAATTTGAGTAGACTTTTATGATGAAATGTTCTGAATTGGGTAGTTTTGTCATTATTGATGCATGCATTTTGTTTCATTGTTTACTGGAAAAATGTTCAAAACAATAAATTTAAAACACCCTCTAACAACTGTACTGTATTGTACATGGAATATAATTTAATACAGCCAGGAAGGTGTATCAAAGCACACGCATATGTTTCATGTGCACAGGGCCTATGATTTGAAAAAGTTAATCTTTATCTGCCACTGGCAAAATGTATTTTCTTTGAATGTGGGTTTCAATGCTGTTTCAATGAATGTGAGTTTCAAGGGCAGAGAAGTTTTAGTGCTAAGTCTATTTTCATTGTGAGACTGCATTGCTTTGTTTAGCAGATATTTATTAGTGTTTGTGCTGTAAAATACAAAATAAAACTTTCAAATGAAATCCAAATCATCACAGAAGTAAAACAGTATGCACATTACAGTGTTTATGGAAAATGGTGTGAAATAACCAAGGAATGGGACATTGGAATGGCTGCAGGGGGAGCCTCAATTTAACCATGATATTGTGAGGGGGGGAATGGTAGCAAACTCAAAGACAGCCCCGACTGAACTATGCCTCTCAACTGTCCAGATTTTTGCTGAATGAATAGATTTTTGCTTCTTATTTTTGGTTTGTTGCTCATAAAATTTGTGCTTTTCTGACAAATCATTTAGGAATGAAATCACTAAAATAATGACAGACATTGAGTTTCAGACATCATAACCTTCAGAAAAATGCATGCTAAAGCAAGACCAGTTATTCTATCAACTGTCAGGTTTATACAAGAGCAATCTTTTGTACTGTTTGTACGTTTCCCCAATATATTTGGCCTTGTCCATATTTCCTGTATTAAGAGGTTGGCAGGTATGTGCAAATAAATTGCTTTATAGAATTAGGAATATCCAAACCTCTCAACTGTCTCCAATTTTGGCTCAAAATGTTGCTCTCCTCCTAATAATCCCTCCACAAAATGGCAATTTTGGAAGAAAACGTGGAGGGTTCACAATTATAAATAACTGTAATGATCAGAGTTATAGATTACTTTTATTTCAGAAATGCATGTAGATTCTCTTATTTTGTCAACTACT
Source organism: Protopterus annectens (assembly GCF_019279795.1). Lineage (NCBI taxonomy): Eukaryota > Metazoa > Chordata > Ceratodontiformes > Protopteridae > Protopterus > Protopterus annectens. The sequence continues at coordinate 1,092,906,880 of NC_056745.1, forward strand.
CAAGTTAACAGTACTGATATTAAAAAGGTGTCCCTTCTTTGACAAGTTCACAGCTGTATTGTGTGGCAATTTTATATTTTTGCATCACCTTTTTGGTCCATTTTTCATAAAAGTGTAGTTTTCTGGCACATTAGTGGCAAATCATTAAAGACTGAAGTTAGAAAATAATGGCAGACATTTCAGTTTTAGATTTCATACCCTTTAGAAAATTCATGCTAATGCAAGACCTACTACTATTCTATTATCTTTCTAAGTTTATAAGAGCAATATTTAAAAAGTGTCCTTATTTTTGAGCCTATGTCCCACTTCTATGTATGGCTTTGTCCAGATTTCTTGCTCTGAGGTTGAGAGGTAATGGTGTCAGAGCCATCACCATCAGCCAGAGACATTTCAAATTGTGACATACTTGTTGCACCCCACTCCCCCATGTAGTGACTGGATGTGTCCAAGCAAGGCAAGGAGCAGTTATGCAATATAAGTGTGCAGAGTATTCCCCCATCCAAGGTAGACACAAGTAAGACAGTGGCTTTTCATCTGTCCTTGATTTTGCAGAATGTTCTGGTTTTCTGTCATATTTTTATACTGTTGATTTATGCTTCTTATTATTCAAAAAATGCATGCTGTTGCAGTGCCCTGTTGCTCTGTGTTTAAGTAGCAATGCTTTAATGACCATCAGGTAAACTTGTCGGAGATTGTAAGATGCAAGTAAGCTTTAATAAGCATACTGTTAAAGTATTACCAACATTGAAAGCCTTTTTGTTGTTGCCATGCAGAGAATATTTACATAACTAGATAACGTATAAGCCTTAGGTATTGAAATGCATATGACAGTATTTGTAATAAAGGACAGGATTACAGTATTTTCAGAAGCTCATTACATTTGTTGGAGACTTGCAGTCATCATTGAAGGCTTTACCCGTAAACTAAACAGAATGCCAATCTATCAAGTGTGGTCCATAACTTGTGCAGTAATCCTTTAGGCAATTTATCTTGAGCGTATTTCTTGTTTGCTGTTCATTTTTTACTTTGATCATGTCTTCCTCATGAAACAAGTAGATAGTTGTTGTCAGGCAGCAGGTCTTTTTTGGTTAACAAATATTTTTACAAATTGGGGTATCACAGAGATTGCTACTTTCAGCATGTTACATGGTAAGTTTATAAAGCTGAATATACATTTTAATTAGAACTGCAGTGCATGGAGAAGTGGTTTGAGTTAAGTGCTGCTTGTTTTTTTATACTTGATTTTGACTGGCATTCCAGTAATGTATTTAAAAAGTAATTTATTTTTTCTTGCCTCACAACCTTTGTGTTCCCATCTAGAAATTAAGTAAGCTATAATGTAGCCAATGCATTGAAATATTTTTTCTTCTTCACTTCATTTAGTCTTGATTGGACTCTCATAATGATGGTTCGGCACCCAAGGCAGCATATTTAATTAAAGTTCCAGTTGTTGTGGTTCTGAGCATAGCCCCACCCTTTTCTAGTTGACCACACCCCTTCCCATTGGCCCCAACCATTCAGCTGTCTCCTGCAGCCCACCTTTAATTTGAAGTCACCAGCTGCCACTGGTTAGCTGGCTACTAGAGGATGGAAGTAGACTGAATGCTTCCAGAACAGAGCTGTGCCTGTGTCGTAACTGGGACTTTATTTCAATGCAAAGATAACACTCCATCCTTAACGGGTTTCAATGATCACCATGCCTTCAGCCCTGAGGGATACTGTGGAAGCATCTCCATATTTGTCAGAGATAATATCTCCTCTAGGAAAGCTTACTTGTAATTAGAATAACTATCAAGTTATAGCCTGCTATAAGATATTGTCCAAGTCCCCAGTAGATCATGCTAGATTCCTAAATGTACCTACACAATTACCTATCAAAAATACTTTTATATTGGAGTTAGATCAGAAATTAATAACCTTTTCCTTTAAAAGCATTAATTCCACAAGTGTAAGCAATTTGGCATTCAAGGACTTTAAACATGTAAGCTTGTTTAAATTCATCATTGACAACCTAAGTTTACTTGCAATGTTACCACTCCCCATTAAGCTTCATTTACTGTTTTATTATCTAAATTCTACTCCATATAAAATGTCTATAGATCCATCATCTCCCACTTTAACCAAATATAATGGGACATTTATAAATGAATCAACTTGGTGTTTTACCACTATAAATAAGCTGTATAACAAAATAAAAAAAAATCAATAGCAAATCTAGCCACATTAAAGACAATCAAAAAGACTGACAGGAAACAAAAAACAACCAATAGAAAGACCAAAGCTGGGCATGAACTGATGCTGCCATCAAAAGCAAAGGATAAATGCAAATCCTTATGTAGTTACATTAGGAAACTGGAAAATAACACAGTACAATGTACAGAACTAATCCAAAATGGCATTACCCAGTCTAAGCCTAAATACATAGTTAAAATATTTGCAGACAGATTTAGTGCTAATTTTACACCAAAAACAGTCATTGAAATTCCACAAATTCTTTGGTTCTCACTCATCCCTAAGATCACAGTAGAACATGTCCTGACTATACTCTCAATAACTAAAAGCATGATTTTCATGGGCCCAGACAATTTACCTTGACGCCTAACTACTAGCACCAGACACAACCTTGTTCAACTGCCCAAGCACTTACTTAATTTATGCCTAGACACAGGATATGTCCCTAAGGCTTGTAAAACAACTGTAGTGGTGCTACTGCAGAAAGAAGGGCCTACCACAGACCCCAGAAATTATTGGCCCCTCAGCCTAGCTTGTGTAATTTGCGAGGTCATGAAATGCACAGTATTTGCTCTCTTAAACTACAATATTAAAATATCAAACATCTATACCTAAGGTGATTTGTTTTTTTCAAGGGCAGATCACATCTATTCAACTTGGTAACTTCATTGAGAGGGTTACACAAGCAGTGGACAGTGATCACTGTCCTCACATCATATCTGGATCTACCCAAGGTCATCAGCACTGTACCCCATGTTGGTATTGTAAACAAGTTAAAAGAACTGAAGATATGCCCTTACATGGTAAGATGGATTGAACTAGTAGAGGGGATAGAAGTTGCACAATTAAGGTATCAGGTACCACTTCTGAAAGTACAAAGTTTACCAGCAGAATATCACAGGTCACAATACTGGGACGATATATGTTTTTCTATTCTGTATCATATACCTTCACCTATGGCTAACCAAATTCATTGAAGAGTCCAGGCTGGATGTCATCATCTGTTTCCCCTAATGATAGAGAAGCACTTCAGCAAGATCTAGTTATTAGAAACCAATTGTGTACAGAGCAATGGCATCAAATGACATGCAAAAATAAAGTGCAGCATTGTCACCTTTGGGAAACATCTCTCATATGTAACGTACATCATATCCAGTACACAACTCTACACTAACACATTAGTCAGAGTTGTCGGCACCTGGGTCAATAAATCATTAATCTTAGACCACAATGTTCCCAACAGTAGTCAGGAAATCCTTCTGTCTAACACAACTGATTCCTAAATGTATCTCACCTAGGTCAAATTATGTCATTGTCACAATGCACTCTGCTTTAGACCAGTTATTGAGTATAATACCCTATCAGCATGTACCTAACCATGCCGCTAGAATGGACCCAAAGTTTCATAAAGACAAGTGATTATTAGCTATCAAGACAGACTAAAAGCTCTACACTATACTTTGTCTTTTATCGATTCCTGCATTGATGATCTATCTATGCCTGGTATTCTGTGTCATCAAAGACTTGACCCTAATGGCTTTCTTATACCATCAGAGGATAAACAGATACACAAACACCAGAATTAAAGATTTAAACCTCTCAAACATATAAACAAAACTCAATGGAGAGACAACTTGTCTCTTCTCTGGATCAAGTTGCCCCCGTGTTATCCAGATTGGTACCCTTCCCACTTTCAAGACAAATCTTGACAACTACATGGTTACACACACATTCACCATTGGCCCAACATATTCTACCCTCCTAGAAGTGAAAAGTGAATCTTTAGGGTGGTTTCTAGCAAGGCATACATTGTCTTCAGACTTATATAACTTGTAGTTACTATTCTATGCTTGTTTTCTTCTAAGAGAAGGTGAAAGACAGACAAATAAAAGGCAACAATCATTTTAATTATTTCCTTTGTTGTTATGTAACAAGGTAGTAGCCAAAAATATCACTGAACCAGTCTACCTAAGTTAAATAAACAAGCAAGCAAACAAACATACAAATGCATACATAAATATGCAAGCGTAAGTGATATGGGTAGCAAAAGTGTGTGGGTGGGGGGTGTAAAGAATGACAGTGATGGGCGTGCAAGAAGACTCATAAGACTTGCTTGTTTACATGCAAGGTTGCTGTTTTGGGGTAGAATTGGTCCCACAGAACACATTTTTATAAAAGCTGTTCTTTGAAATTACTTTACTACCTCCTAGGCAGAATAAGAAGAAGAGGAAGAAAAAGAAAAAGAAGAAAAACAGTTTATGAAAAAAAGAAACAAAATGATCTAAGGAAATTTAAGAAATGAGTTTGAATGAAGTGTGATTAAAACATTTATTAGAACAGTGGATTAGTGGGTCTCATCTGATACACTATCTCAAACACAGAGTTCCTAGAAATCCAAATTACCCTGAAGAAATTCAACTATTACTTCATTACTAGTTATAGATTTCCTTCAATGCCCCTGAAGATCACAGAAATTACCTTAACAGCACTGAAGTGATAAATATCAAACCAAATACTTTCCTGCTGGGTGCTTCAATTCACCTAGCATTTATTGGCACATTTACACTTTTAAAACTGGATAAGCTCAGTATTTCCCAGACTTTTTTTAAAGATCAATGCTCTGGAGCAAATTGTAAAACTAATCAAGTGGGGGGGTTACTATCCTTACTAACCAAGCTTCCATGTACCCCATCACAAATTTCCCCATCCATGATTAAAGTTGGCCACTTCTCTGACAGACCTAGTGGTAGCATCCCCTCTACAAATCCTGTTTTTAGAGGTTTCTCCAGGTAGGCCTACTTCAGCTTGTAGAAATCCTATGCAAAATTCCCAGCAATTCCACACAAATTGCCCTAAGAAAAAGGGCTACTGCATTCACCTCAGACTTTTACCAGCACCTAAACAGTTTGATATAAAAGCCAGAACCCCTCTGCCCTAATAATAAGTGAAATCAGCAACAAACCTATCTGATGGAATTTCCATTTTAATAAACTATTAAATAAAAGAAGGGCAGCAATGAAAAGTAGAAAATCCTCATTCTCCCAACTCAGGACTGCAGTAGAGTGCAGTCTCTGAAGTCAAGGCCAACATCAAAGGCCTCTGTCTGACAAAATTTGCAATGAATTGCAAATTAAGATTAGTCATAGAATTCCAGCTTTGTTTATTTATTTATTTATTTTACATTTGTTTACTGGGAAGTCTGACTGGATACAGTTCCCTTTTCAGCGGTGTCCCCAGGAGAAAAGCTCCACATTTACATTGACACTAATGTTCTCCAAGAAGGGCTTACATTGACAAATAGCTTGTGTGATACCCGAGCACTGGCCCAGTAATCATGGAACCTCAATCTTCACCACTAGCACCAGTGAGGGACGTGTACATCGGGAGGATAACAAGTACACACACACAGTAAAGTAAAATTTCCCTTAAGAGCACACAGAGATCACAGTCAGTCTGGGGCTGGTTTCTCCCTTTCATTCCAGATCCCCAATAAGACTCCCCACTGGCACAGCTATAGGGTCTAGATCTCAGCCTAGTGATCAAGCTAAAACCTCCAGCACCCTCTCTGTCCAACCAATGCTTCATGTTCCTGCTCAAGTAGCTGACACACACACACTTTGAGATATGAGTTATATACAAACACACAGACACTCCTGGGGAAGGCTGGCACAGGTTCTCCAGCTATGCCCTCTTCTCTCCAGACTATAAGATAGAAATCACTGCCAACAATCACTAATACCAGCTACTCTAAGGCCCTTCCCAAACGGAGACCAATTTCACTATGTAATATTACTATTATCCAAATAGTAAGTGTAACCCAGGGCTAAGGCTATTCTGGAGTGGCTTGGTACAGTATCACTAAATACATGCAAGTGCTCTAGAGCTTAAATTATCTCTACACAAAACAGCCACAGTAAAAAGGTTTAAAAGTATTTAATAATAAATAAGAAAAACACAAGACAAATCTTAATACTTCAACACAATGGCATTACAGAGTTCAGAAATCAGAGGAAAATTCTTTAAAATAATACTGTAGAATAGTCTGACCTAAATATGGAAAACAGCTAGACTAATCTGGCTATTTCTATCTATCTCTAAGAGAAATCATTGTTCTAAATAAATATGTTACTTACAGAGCAAAGACAGGGTGCAGGAAACCTACACTGCATCAATGTATCTTGTAGCTTAGTCTACTACCACTAGGATATACTTTTTCCCTGTAGAACTTGGGGTACTCAGAGGCCCCCACAATATCCATAGCTACCCTCTGAAATGGCTTCTCAATCACAGGCAAAGGCATGAAAGGAGTTCTCACCTTGTTTCCTGTCAGGGTTACCTTTTGGCACTGCTCACAGGTCCTGCAGTAACCTGTTACATCTCTGGAAATTTCAGGCCAATAGACGTTCTGCATAATATGTCTCTTTGTACGTTTTATGCCCATATGACCTGCAAAGGGAATATCACAAGCTATGGCTAGAAGTGCCAGATGGTAAGCTCTAGGGATCCCCTTCAAAACATCTAAAGTTCATAACACTGAGGCTCAAAACATTGAGACCATAACATCTAAAACCCATAACATCTAAAACTCATAACATCGAATTTCATAACATTGAAACTGTGCATCACAACTTCAAAACCTACAAATCACATGTAAATAACATCCCCTCCACTTAAAATAACACCAAAGTAGTAAACACACATTGTACGATGTTTCTGAGGAGAGGCAAACCCCCTGCACCCCCCCACGTCCCACACCCCGCATAAATTAAATATACCAACTCCAAGATCGCACTACAGTGGAGAAAAAGTTAATTTCCTAATCCTCACTGTAGTGCAATCTCGAAGCTGGTATATTTAATTTACGGGGGGGTGTGGGGGCAGAGCACCCCACATGGGGGTGCAGGGGGGCTTGTCCCCCTGCAGTAACATAGTACACAGTGTGTTTACTACTTTGGTGTTGTTTTAGGTGGAAGGGATGTTATTTTCATGTGATTTGTAGAAGTTGAGATGCAAAGTTTCAATGCTATGAAATTTGATGTTATGAGTTTTAGATGTTATGGATTTTACATGTTATGGTCTCAGTGTTCTGAGCTTCGATGTTATGACCATCCAGTGTTTTGAAGGGGATCCAGCTCTATGCACTACCAACTACTGTATCCTGTCACCTTCTAGTCCTCCCTCAGGGGTCCACTCTCTATACAGCAACCCTTTGTCACAGAATACAGATTCCTCTTTCCCTTGAGAATCAGGTGCCTCACTAGCTACCTGCCACAGGCCTTGTAATGTAGGGTCTGAGAGCTGAGCCTGTCTCAACTATCTCTTTGTAACCCTTCCCAACTCCCCTTCCATAGGAATTCTGGCATCCTCTGACAATGGGACCATCAGTACCCACAAGCAGCTGTGGCTCACCTTCAGTCTTACTGCTACAGGGTAGCTCCCTCCCTGAAGTAACCACCTCACCAGTCCTGGCTGCAAGTATGCAGTCTGTTTGGGTCTCCCTAGGCTACCGGACCCACATGCTTATCTCAAAGCCTGACTGTGTGTAACTGCATTAACACATAGTACTGCCTCATCAAAATCCTTCCCTATCAGGACATCTGCAGGATGGTAGTTTTGTACCCTTGTTGTCTCAAGACAACTTACTGTTGGCATTTTGTCCTTCCCACTTACTGGCGCTCTCATCTTTTGTTCCCCACCTTGCCTCCATGGACATCTATATGCCACATGGCTCTACTGGTTGCATTCAAAACATTTAACCCTAGGTTCAGGACATGTACCTGGACTAGTGGCTTCCCCTGCTGCTGTCAGATTCTGTTGGGGCTGTCTGGGCTGCCCACCATAGGCTCCTTTAGACCCATGAGCAGCACTGGATGTCCCTTTCCTGTGCAGTGATGACCTGCTTTCTAAGTATAGGTCTCCCTTCTTTCCCAACTCATCTGAAGTAGTACATTGTTTATCAGCTAACCAGATCCTCATGTCCTCAGGCAAAGTGCTAAGGGCTTGTTCCCTCACCAAAAGGTCTGCCAGCCCTTCGAAAGTGGTGACCTGGCATGTACTCACCCACCTATGAAAATAAGTTCTTAGTTCAACAACATATTCACACACACTTTCATCTGCCATGCGTCTATGCTCACAAAACATTTTCCTATAAGTTTCAGGTGTTAGCTTAAAAAATTGTCTAACAAACAATTCTTTACAGAATTATAGTTAAAAAAGTCAACATCAGATAATTTGTAAAGTACATTTACAGCTTTACCATGGAGGAAGGGGGTCAGAAACCATACCTAGAGTCTGTGGTCAACATCATACTGTTTACATACCCTCTCAAACATATGAATAAAACTATCAAAATTATCCTCCTCTGTAAACTGCAGAAGAAATTTACTGACCTTTTGTGCTTTTGGAGTCCGGTTACTCCATTCCCGATTATCTCCATGATTCTGGTGAAGAGTCAGCATCTCCTTTTCATGTTGCATCTGCCTTGCCTTCTCCACAGATTCCATTTCCAAATGCCTGGCCTCCAACTCAAGTCTCTTTATCTCCAGATGGATTTTTAAGTCCTCTGCAGAATTTGAGCAGTCCATTCTCTGAATGTTGTACATCTCCAAGGCTAGTCTGATTGTCCTCCTGATTGCTGTTTTCTAATTCAGCTTTAACCCGAGCTGCAATCATGTCTACCTTAGTCAGGTTTCCATGCACCAGTCCCTTAGCCTGGCACATCTCAGCCAATTGGCTCCTTGTCAGCTTGCCATAATCCTCTGCTGATATGCTTGCCTGCTGTCCCTGATAACTAAGCTAACAAAAGAAATAAAACAATTGTGATATGAACTCTGAATATTCACTGTGTGACTGGTTTAGAGTATAAAACCATCTTCAGTGATCACTGTACACAAGCAACAGGAATTCACTATCCACACCACTACAAGCCAATTAGTATGTGATGTGGCTAACTCACCTCTATCAAACAATTAATATCTGATGTGTATATCCCACCACTGCCAAACAATTAATATGTGATGTGGATTTCCCACCACTGCCAAACAATGAATATGTGATGCCCATGTGCTGGCCCAGTAATCAAGTAGCCTCAATCCTCACCACTAGCACCAGTGAGGGATGTGCACATTGGGGAGGATAACAAGCACACACACAGTAAAGTACAATTTCCCTTAAGAGCACACAGAGATCACAGTCAGTCTGTGGCTGGTTTCTCCCTTTCTCTCTAGATCCCCATTAATACTCCCCACTGGCACAGCTATCGGGTCCAGATCTCAGTCTAGTGGTCAAGCTAAAACCTCTAGCACACTCTCTGTCCAACCAGTGCTTTGTTTCCCTGCCCAAGTAGCTGACACTCACACACACACACACACACACACACACACACGCACACACGCACACACGCACACACGCACACACACACACACACACACACACACACACACACACACACACACACACACACACACACACACACACACACTTTGAGATATGAGTTATATACAAACACACAGACACTCCTGGGGAAGGCTGGCACAGCCTCTCCAGCTATGCCCCCTTCTCTCCAGACTATAAGGTAGAAATCACTACCACCAACCACTAATACAAGCTACTATAAGGCCCTTCCCAAAGGATGACCAATTTCACTGTGTAATATTACTGTTATCCAAATAGTAAGTGTAATACAGGTCTAAGAATATTTTACAGTATCACTAAATACATGCAAGTACTCTAGAGCTCAAATTATCTCTACACAAAACAGCCACAGTTGAAAGGTTTAAAAGTATTTAATAATACATAATAAAACCACAAGACAAATCTTATTACTTCAACACAGTGACATTACAGAGTTCAGAAATCACAGGAAAATGCTTTAAAATAATACTTTAATAATAAATATAGAAAACAGCTAGACTAATCTGGCTATTTCTATCTATCTCTAAGAGAAATCATTGTTCTAAATAAATATCTTACTTACAGAGCAAAGGCAGAGTGCTGGTGAGTTGATGTGTTGAGGTTCAGACAAAATCCAAAATGCCCTCTCTTTCTCTCTGGGAAAATCTTAAATTGATAACACAGAACTGCTGAGTCATTTCAGATTACATTATTTTAAACAGTTCTGATTTTTTTCCCAGGCTCACAGAAACTCAAAATTTACATTTCTTAGTAAACTGCTCCTGGCCAGGAAGTCACAGCAATAAACTGTATTTATTTTTTTTTTATTTTACATTTGTTGACCAGGCTAGTTCAACTGGATACATGTCCATTTTCAGTACAGGCTCGGGGAGATAAGCTCCATTAAGCTAAATAAGTAAAACAAGCAAAAGCACTACTACTAGATACATATTTACAGAGATGAGGGTTTGTTACAGTCCTCAGTCTTAAAGTTTAAAAAGCAATTCACTACTACTGGATACAAAATTACAGAGTAGAGGTTATGGCAATTATCGTATTGAAAACAAAAGGAATAAAACATTCTACCCTTCACAAGAAAAAGAGGTTACTAATATTTACATAGAAGAAGCATAAGCTCACAGTAAAAATGCTTTTTACACAGTTAAAAGTATGAGCTAGATTATAGTAAGACTGGGCAAAAGGCAGGAAGTGAGGTAGTTTGCTAATCATAATATATGAAATTTAGGAGGAAGGTATACACAAGAATCAGCAACAGTGAGAGGAGAGGATGTAGAGTAAAATAAGTGTGTTAGTCAGGATTAGAACATGGGCATAGCCATTGAGTTTTAATGAGTATTTGAGTTGTTTTTTGAACATAGGTAGTGAGGCAAGTGATGATAGTTTGCTGGGAAGGCTATTCCAGGTTTTATCCATGGTGTTAGAGAAAAGAGAATCTCCTGCTTTGTTGTGAGATTTATGGATTGTAACTAGTAGTTTATCTGCTGAACGAAGCGTTGTAAGGTTTTTGTAGGGGGGGGTAAGGATATAAAGTATTGGAGTATTACTGGGATGATACAGAATCTTGCGGGTGATAGTCAGTTGCTGAAATTTAAGTTGGTTTTGCAGTTCAAGCCATCCTAGCTGTTTGAGATTGTGGCAATGATGGGTTCTAAATTGGGAGCCAGTGGCAAATCTGGCAATGTTGTTATAGGAAGTTACCAGTTAAATAGCTTTTGGATAGATTAGTATAAATGGGGGAGGCATAGAGGAGGGTGGAGATCAGGTGGGTGTGGGAAATGATTGGTCTGGCTTCAGGGATAAGGAATGGTTTTATCCGGTAAAGGGAACCTAGTTTTCTATTCACTGATTTAATGGTTGAGTTTACATGTGAGTCAAAGTTAAGGTTGTGGTCAATTGTTACACCTAAGAGTTTGGTGGTTGGGTCAGGTGATATGACAATGCCATTTTTGAAAACAACTGTTAGATCTATTGGGGAGGACTTTAGAGTTGGGGTGAACAGCAATAGTTTGCTTTTGGGGGGTTTAGGAGGAGGCAACATTGAAGAAACCAGTTTTCTACTAAGCTAAACATGTTTTGGGTGATAGATTGGAGTTCAGTTGAAGAATAGGCCGCACAAAGTAATATGGCGTCATCTACATATTGTATGCAGGTAGCCTGAGGTAGATTTACATTTAGATCATTAATGAATATAGATAACAGGAGAGGTCCCAAGATAGAGCCATGAGGGACTCCAAGGGTAATAGGGAGGTGTGTGGATAGGTTATTGTCCTAGAGGACAGCTTGTTGTCTGCTATCTAAATAGGACTTGAACCATTGTAATGCATGTGTGTCTAGTGAGAGTAATTTGAGTGTGTTTATAAGTAACTGATGGTTAACCATATTGAAGGCTTTAGAGAGGTCAATAAAAAGTGCAGAAGAAAGCATACTGTTATTACGATTTTTGTTAATACAGTCAGAAAAGGATAGGAGGGCAGTGACAGTACTATGAAAAGGCCTCAAACCATGCTGACAGTCAGCTAGAAGGTTATTTTGGAGAAGGTGATCTAGTAGTTGCTGGTGGATGAATTTTTCCATGATTTTGGCTAAAGGAGAGAGTAGGGCTATGGGACGAACGTTTGAGATTTCAGTTGAGTTGCCCCCTTTGTGTAGTGGGATTATGTGGGATATTTTCCAGAGAGATGGGATGGTACCTTCTGTAATGGTTCTATTAATTAGGATGGAAATGGGATAGGCCAGTACCTTTGCTGCAATTTTCAGGTATTCGGCTGGTAGCAAATCAGCTGAGGGTGTACATGGTTTAAGTTTCTGAAGTAGGGTATAGATGAGGGATGTTGGAACTGATTGTAAGTGAAAGGTGGGAGCTGAGCTAGTTAAGGAGGAATGCAGAGTTGAGGTAATAGGTGGTAAGGAGTTAGCTAGAGATTGGACTGTTTCAGTAAAAAAGGTATTGAAAGCATCAGCAATCTGGTTAGGAGTGTTGAGGGAGAAGTCGGATGGGGTTGGTGTTTTGGAATGGCCTGGGTGTAAAAGTCTATTAATATCTGACTAGAAAGTTTGTGTTTTTTGTTGATGATTTTGCTGGAGTTTGAAGTAATAATTGTTCTTCTCGAGTTGTATAAATCTTTTAGTGGTGTTTCTCAGCTGTCTGAAGTTTTGATGGTTAGTAGGGTTTTTAGTAGCTCACCATTTCCATAAAAAAACATTATACATGTAAAATCTTAGTAATTATCTCTTAAATCAAGGAAATCGAAAGAATTTCCTGGCCCAACATTCTGTCTCTGAGCTTGAGATCAGTCATACAAGGCTTGACGTATCAGCTTTCTTCCAGCAGAGTGCACTGTGATTAGGTTTTTGAAGCTCAGTGCAACATATAGTTTAATCATAACATATAGTTCTCTTTACATTTGTAAACCAAGCCTGTGGATTATATCAATATTTACAAATGACATAGAATTATCTACAAAATTCTATCTAGCTAGGCTGGCAACCTTCACAAATCGTATCAGAGCCATGGACTAAAATTAAATGTCAAAATATGGATAATTGTATCCCTGAGGAAGTCATGCATTCCTGGTAACTATCATATTGACAACACCCTGTAAGAGTCGACCCAGTAGTCAGGGACTTGGGGAATCATGCCAACAGTAATCTAACCTTTGACTATCATGTGTCTACAGTAATGAGGAAATTATTCTATTTTAGGCAACTTATAAACAAAGGTTTGGCATCTAGGTCTAAAGAGGTCATTGTTTCACTGTATTCAGCATCCATAAAACCTGTCATTGAGTGCAAAGCCTTGTATGTACCTAATCAGGCACATCTAATAATAAGAACATCCACACAGGGTTCTTTCCTAAAAGAGCACAGGGATTAAGTAACATGTCCTGTGCAGAGCACCTCAAATCCCTATATTCTGTCTCCTGTGTACTGTTGAGGGAGATTTATTCCTGGTTATAGCTAGCATTATCAGACCAACCTTTATGGACCTCCTGCATATCCACATAACAAAAACACCAAAATTACCCATTCTAAAGATTTAAACCTTGCCTGTCATATAAATAGGACCTGCTGGAGAGACAAGTATGTATCCCAGAGGCTACCTCTTCTGTGGAATAGGCTCCTCATCCATGTGAAGCAGAGTTCCTCCCTAACCCAATTCAAATATGGACAACTGGATGGACAACAAGAAATTCATCCATTGTTTTGCACCTGTGTCTCTAATGGACACAGGCAGCCTGTAAATGGTTAATTTCACAAGACCCTGCCTGTAAATGTTTCATCTCCCAAACTTCTCATTACACTTATCAAGGGTACGAGAATGTGTCAGAGATTTGAGATGCATGGCTAGGCTAAAAAGGGTCTGAGTGGTTGTTACCCTAGTACACACCTATGAACCTATTGCCATTGTGTGCATTGCTTGAAGAAACACACAACAACATTTTCATTATCTGAACTATTATATTCTGTGAAACTTATTTCAGAGCAGTAACATACAGCATCCTGATATTACATCAACTGATCTGTACCAATGTGCCTGAAAAAAGGGATCATGGAGAGGGAACAAAGGACAACATGCTCTTGTCTATTGAGTGAGGGGGCAACAGAATCAGCATTCAGAAGCTGATCAATTGTAATGTGTTAATGTAGTAGTGAAAACGATTACTGGGATTCAGCCGCACAGTCACCAGTTTTGACAGTTTTTTTCTGATATCCAACAGAAAGAAGCAATAGTTAAACAAAAGAAAGTGGAATGTCATACTTTATTTTATATATTTGCAGACATCATTTGGTGTGCTGTTTAGTGGGTAAGTATCACAGAGTACGTGACCGTGATTATTTAATGAGTTTTATTTTCGGATAACAGGTAGTTATGATTTGGAGCTATAATAATCAAGAAGAAAATGTTATGTTGTTTTACATATTTGCTAATATCATTTTGTGCACTGTTCAGAAATAACAACAGTATTGTTTTCATTATTTGACAAAACTATTTAATAATAGTGTGAGTGGCCAAGTTATAAACAGATATAAGCAAGAAGAATATTTCTATTTTACATGCTTGCAGACATCATTCTATACACCGTTTCAAAGCAACATATGGCAACATGTTCTTATTCATTGACAAGCACTATTTCGTGATGCACAGCTGTACTGTTACAGTAATCAAAATGCATCAAAAAGCAGAATATAACAATACAGCTTCTTGTGCTTGGCAATGTTATTCAGTGATATCAGATTATGGGATAGTAAAATGCAATACGTGTAGGCTGTATTAACTGTACTGCACTAATAAAACAAAAAGATCATTGGGGAACAAACATTCAGCAGCATGGACTTGATTGACAAAAAATATACAGTAACATTGCTAGTGAGAAGTATTATTCATATAACAGCTAAAAAAAATTTCAACATATTTCACTTGTTTTGACATTTCATTTTGTGAGCTGTTTAGTAGGAAATTAAAGTTTGTTTGATCGTCACTATTTATGATACCTAATACTGAAAAGTTCTAACCAAATATAAACAAGAGGAATATTTTCAAGTTTATGACATGTTTGCATGTATCCATTTCTGAACTGTTTAGTGAGAAAGCAACACATGTCAACATAGTCTTTGTGATCACAGAAAAGCAATGTGATATATTTTAAAATGATTACAAAAAGGCAACAAAGGTCAAAAACAAGGTCCCTCAACTGTGGAAAGTTTCCCATGTAATCCCATTTCATAAAGAAGGACCTTCCACAGAACTGACAAACTATCGGCCAGTTGCTATTCTTTCACCTCTTTCTAAGCTACTCGAAAGGTGTAGTCATCTCCAGGTCATGAAATTCTTACTAATAAATAGCCTTCTCTCAAACACTCAGCACGGGTTTCTCCCATCACATACTACCACTACAGCTCTCTTATCCTTCACTAATACCGTAAACCATCACAGGAATAACAACAACTTTGTATCTGCCATCTTTCTAGACCTACCAAAACTTTTGATATGGTCTCCTATTCCAAACTAATAGATGTACTAACAGAACTATCATTCTCACCATCTGCCACAGCATGGTTTCATAACTATTTATCTGGCAGTCAACAATCTGTTCTATGGCAAGGTGACCTATCTCCACACCTTCCTTTATCCATTGGTGTCCCCCAAGTATCTATCTTGACCCTCTCCTTTTCTCCCTCTTTACTAATAATCGACACACAGATATTTCACATAGTTCTATAATACAGTATGCAGATGATTCAACACTTACCTATGCTGCCACTTCTCTATCAACTCTTCATTCTCAAACACAGAAATCTTTCACTTCTGTTGAAACATGGTTAGCCAATGCCAATCTAATCCTGAACCCAAACAAAACTAAATTATTAGTCTTCCAACCTATCAAGACATCTATCTCATGCCCAACATTTAACAGAATAGCCAAAAACAATACTGTAATCTCCCCGACAACCCATACAAAGCTTCTTGGAGTGGAAATCGACAATAGCCTAAAATTTGACTTGCACATCTCCCTAACTATAAAAAAGTCCATAAGAAAATTGGAAGTCTATATAGGCACAAAAGGTTCCTGACCACAATGGCCAAAATTACATTAACACAAACCCATCTGCTTTCCACTCTACTATATGCCTCTCCAATTTTAACTATTCTAAGGAAAACTGACTTATCTAAACTAGAAGCATGTTATAATAAAACTGCAAAGTTTGCATCTGACTGCCCATATAGAACACATCATTGTTCAGCTTTAAGGATACTAGACTGGCTTGAGCTTCCCAACATTATTTTTTACAACCAACTCTCTAACTCACAAAATTGTAACACAACCAACTTGAATCCCTGCAACACAAAATCTCATCCTTCCTTACAGTTCCAGCAGACCACTTCACTCTAACAACAAGAACTTACTCACCGTCTCCAAAGCCAACAACACTGCAGGAAAATTTTTATTTTCCAACTATATATCTCATATATGGAACTCCCTTCCTAACTCCATTCTCTCAATCTCATCCACTGACCACTTTAAGCCATCACTTAAAGCTTATCTAAAAAATGAGTAGCTATGTTCCAGTACTAACCCCTCATGAGTGCTCTGATACATCACAGTATACCCAAAACATATCCAACTTCTCCCCCAGTGTTTAGTCCTTTGTTCCTACTGACCTGTCTTAACCTTATATCTTGACATAAGTCATACCTACAAATAGGGGTCTATATTAGAACATTGAAGTTTCAAAACTTTGAATGTTCTAATATCGAACCCTATTCAGCGAAAGCTGAAAATATCGAAGCAACAGAAAACCAAATTTTTTTCCTAAGGAAAGAATTTGGTTGTCCGTTTCTGTTGCTTCGGTATTTTCAGTGCTGTGGTGGAAAGTTACGGGTCAAGTTCAGGTAAGTGTGCGATTGACTGCGGGTTAGGTTAGTTAGGGTTAGGGCGCGAATTAGGTATGTGTGCGATTGTGTGGATGTGAGGGTTAGGGCGGGTAAGGTGAGTTAGGGTGCTGGTCAGGTAAGTGTGCGATTGTGTGGACGTGAGGATTAGGGTGGGTTAGGTGAGTTAGGGTTAGGGTGCGGAGGAGGTGAGTGTGTGATAGTGACGGACCTTAGGGTTAGGGTTTGGGTTAAGGTAAGAGGATAGTTAGTGGTGTATGTATAGTTTAGTGTAGGGTTAGGTGTAAGATTTTAGGTGTATGTGTGTGGATTGTTGTTTCTTTGGTGTGCTTGTGTTGAGTGTATGTGTTTTGGAACAGCAAATTTTTCCCTAGGAAAAAAATTGCTGTTCTGTATGTTCGATGTTTTCAGCTTTCGCTGAATAGGGTTCGATATTAGAACATTTGAAGCTTTGAAACTTCGATGTTCTAATATAGACCCACAAATAGTACTAGCTATGTTCAAAGCCCAGGTTTTGTTGTCAAGATGTAACAAATTTGCATGTTCTTATGTATACTACATTTTGTTTACTTTGTACTTTACTGATTATTGTAATGTGTGCATGAAAATTTACTGTTACTCATGGAGCTTTTCTTCCCAGGCGTCTGCTGAAAAAGGACCTGTGTCCAGTCGGACTTTCCCGGTAAACAAATGTTAAATAAATAAATAAACATATGCACACATAATGATTATAAGAAGGCAAAGTATGTGTACATATCTATTGCTGGACTGCCTTTGAAGTAACTTGTGATGACACAGTCTTCATTCTTTCAGACATCGTACTCTTTGATACCCATTTAGGGAGCAGTAAAATACATTATGCAAAGCTGTAGCAACTGAAACACACTAATGTTCTAGCAAAACCTGGTGATCATGAAGAAACAACATGGTTTTGATTGTTTGATATGTCCTATTATGTGTTATCCTATCCAAAGTAAAAGCCAAATCTAAATAAGAAGGTTTCATTTTATTTTTTATCTCTGCAAACATTGTTTTGTACACTGTATGTTGGGAAAGCAACAAACAGATGCAGCAATCTTGTCCTTATGATCAAGAGAAAGTAGCATGTAGTATTTTTACATACAATGGTGTATTGTACAGTATGAAGTTCTGCTGTGCCGAATAGGGCAGGAAAAGTGTATAAATTAATTAATGCTGTCTTTACATGCTGCATTATTTCAGTTGCCTATCGAAAGTTGTGCTATGACATATAATATAGGGGAATATGAAACTAACTGACTATAAGCAAAAGAAACACTTCTTATTTTACAGTTTTGGAAACATGATTTGGTGCACTGTGTAATGGGGAAACAAAGGACTGACATCATCATTATGATCACATGGAAACAGTATGCATCATTTTAAAATGCTAAAAGTAAAGCAAAATAATTGCATATGGTTGATAGTTACTGAGAAGATTAGTCAACAGTAAGGAAGATTATTATTTCATTTTATTTCCAGCATTTTAAGATTACATATGATAGCAATTTTAGTAGCAAAATAAAGCAGCAGTGTTTTATTTATTTTTTGACAAGCACTATGCTTATGTCAATAGCGACAAGTTATAGTCAAATATAAGCCAAAATAATGTCTAATTTTGTTTTGCATGCTTGCAGATATCATTTTCTGCACTGTTTAAAACATCCTGTAGCAACATGGTCTTAATTGTTTTGATAAGTGCTTTTCTGCAATGCCTGCTTGAGGGGCAGTAAAATACAAAATGTACAGGAAGCAGTAAGTGAACATCTCAAATATGCTTGTTAAAAAAGATCATGTAGAAACAATATACAGAAACATAGACTTAATTGTTTGACAATTGCTGTCCTGTGGTGCCCAATTCCAAGTTATTGCCAAATATATGCAGGATGTATATTTCAATTTATTTGACATGTTTTCAAATATTTGGTGTACTGTGTAATGGGAAGAAATATACAGCAACATGGTTTTCTTTAACATGGTGGATCAACATACAGCACTGGAAAATCATTGTAAGAAAGCAGCATATTGTATTGCATTGTTCAAAAGAAAGTTGTGCTGTGTGTGTGACTAACAATGGACAGGGTACATAACTGAATTTGCAGAGAATTCAGGTACTCTTTGATTCAGTTATCCACAGATAGCTATGCTGTTTGCAAAAGAACAGCTTGGAAGTGGAAAGCTAATTTTATCAATTTAAGCAAGATGGATATTTTTACTTTATTTTGCATGTCTGAATTGTCATTTCCTTCCTTGCTCTTCCCTGGAATAACATCTATCTCACCATCTCTGATATTACCACTACTTCTTATTATATTATAGACTTCTGACTACATCACTGATCTTATTACTCCTGCCACACTATACACTTTCATCACTGTGAACTTTCCATCAATGTAGAGTAGCAATTCTCCTTAATAGACACTTTTTTTTTTGAACTCCCGATTAGGATACACCAACTCGCTCTCCCCTACTGGGCTGGTTACGCAGTAGTGTTGCTTCGCTCACCCCCTGTACTCCTCTCCTGAAGGTCTGTCTCTACCTCCTGAATTATACGGACTTCATTCTGCAAAAGCCAAGTCGGCCTTCCTGGACTTTTCCTGCTCACTAGTCTGGATTTACCTGAAAAGAACCTCAGTGTGGAATCCCTTACCTATTTTTCTCAGTAAATTACTCCTCTCCTGAAGGTCCGTCTCTACCTCTCGAATTATACGGACTTCATTCGGCAAAAGCCAAGTTGGCTTACCTGGACTTTTCCTGCTCACTAGTCTGGGCTTACCTGAAAAGAACCTCAGTGTGGAATCCCTTACCTATTTTTCTCAGTAAATGTATTTAGCCTTACACCAAACTCAATTATCTACACATCCTTATTTGCTAGCCTGTCCCTCAGTGTGTGTGACTCAGCAGCCTGCTGCAGACAACAAAAATCCCCCTCTAACTGGTGCTTACTGACCTCCAGCTTCCTATCCCATTTATTGTAACCCACTGGAGACTTACCCTCTTATTTCTTTTACCTCTATTTTTCTTTACCATAGTCACTTGCCCATTTGCTCTATTTTATTTCCCTATCCCTATCTACTTGCCTTTTTTCTCCTCTCTCCACTAGGTGGCAGCACCATCCCCCCTTTTGCCTACTCTTATTCTATTTTATTTTTTTTTATTTTTTATCCATCTTCACCTCTATATACTTCTAAAGCCAACTATCCCACAACTTTACTCTACTTTCCCAACCTTATATATTTTTTCTCTACCCCTGTGTTGCTCAATCTCTATCAAATTCCACCCAGCCTTACAGTACTTTCTCCTACTTACCTCAGCTCTTACCTGCAGTGGCTGATACTTTTTCAGCTGGACTCTTCTGCCCTGTTGCTCTACTCCTCCTTGATCTTTCCCTCCCACCTCTCTCCCCTAGCAAACTCCCAGCACGCCCTTTCTACCATATTTATCCCCTCCCCCTCTACCTACCACCTCCCCAGAATTTACTTCTAGACGCCACTACCTCTTTGGCGCCATTTTTTTTTCGAACTCCCAATTAGGATACACCACCTCGCTCTCCCCTACTGGGCTGGTTACGTGGTAGTGCTGTTTCACTCACCCCCTGGTATGTTTTTGTAGAGAATAACAATTTTTTTACTGCTCTGATGTTGTTAGGGATGAATTTATCTGCCAAGTTTGCCTAATGCTTGTTTAATTGCGTTTTTTGAGCAAATGGTCGGATGCTTATTTTAGAATACTGTCTGCAATTGCCTGTTTAAATGCGTTTTCTTAAACTAATGCTCTGATGTTTTGTACAAAAGGAATTTAACTGCTAGTCTACACTTTGCTTGCTTAAATGTGATTTCTATAGAAGGAATTAACTGCTAGTCTGGAAACTGCTTTGTTTTAAATGTATTAATTTTGAACTGCTCTGTGATTAGTATTTGGCTCAACTGGGACAAACGGGTGCAGTTTTTTTCACCCTCCCCTTGGCTTATTTTGTACTTTGCAGCTGTTTGGGATCTTTTTTCTTCCCCTTGGCACTTAGTAGCGACTACACTGCCTCCTGAGTTAGTGCTTAAGAAAAGCATGTAATCAGCGACCATTCCTGCTGCATGTAGTCTGTACCTAATGGGTCTGTGAGCTCTGCGAGTGCTACAAGAGCCTCTCATATTTACTGTGTCAGTCATTGAGCTTCTGCGAGTATTGCAGGAGCTTCTCATTTTATTCTGCCACTGACTCCAGGTGCCACCTTTTATGCAAAGCCTTCCTAAAGGTGCTACCCGTAACTCATACTGCAGCCTACATTTATTTCCCTAGCCTACAGTGACTGTCTTCTAAGGCTTTACAGGAACTAACTCCTAAGCCTGATGATATTATACTTATGAAATTGGTACGCCTTCCTTCAAAGTGCACACCATTATCTCCCTCCCTCCGGGCACCAAGAACAGCTCCCCGGTTGTTATCTTAGTATTTTTCAACCCTGAACGCCATCCCCTAAAGACCTAAGGTTTTATTTTATCCATTTCTAACTTAGAACACCATCCTATAAGGCGTCGTATTGTAACTAATCCAGAGCCTGCTTATCTGGTTTATCTTTCATCAAGAACGCCTTCATCATTTGGGGCCTTTCCAGCGGGTGCAGGTAGGTGGTCATCATATTCCGTATGGGGATCTTGATGGTCATGATGATCTTCAGATGATGGTATGATCAGGGTAGATGTGTCCCTTGATCTCTAGAAGGTTCCGCCAACTGAATTAAAGAGTGTCAAAAAAACCTTCATTGTCAGGTTGATCCCCAGACTTCTGTCAACACTTCTGTGCTCAGACCATATGGTAGCATAGGGGTAACCTTTTTTCCCTTCACCTGGTATGTACCTCCAGGGTTTAGGCATTTAACAACCTCTATTTAGACGGCAATATCCATTTTTTTTACCCATAGCCCAGCTGAAGGATATCTGTGCCATAACTAGCTATCATGGGGCTTTCCACTTTGGATATCTGTGTCAGATGTAGTCAATGGCCTCTCCTGTGTGTGTTTTCGTGCTTGTAAATCAGAAACCGTAGTCATCTGCAAAGCTTTGTCCTCCTGGGACTCCTGTGTTTCAGGCTTTGAGTCTGACATACTGACGAGAACCTGACTCCACCACTTCTGACTCCTGTCACCTCTGTCATTGCCAGCCCCTTTGTGTCCTGTGGGGCTCCAAGTTGCTGAGTTTTCATTTGATTGAGTGATATGGGGATGTGAGTGGGATGATTTGCCAGGTCAGGGCAGTGGGCTGTATGCTGTACTTTGTATTCAGGCCTAGTGTGGCCTGGCGGTATCCTCAAAAAAGTCAAATCAAGCCTAAACTCAAAAGTCAAAGTTTACCAAAAAAGTTCTGGCCAAGGATCCCAAGTCTGCAAGTTCCTTATGTCCTGTCTTTATGAGTTCCATTTCTATGCTTTATTTATGAGTATTCCTATATGACTCTCCATTAATTTGTTTGCAGGGTTGTCAAGCTAATGGGATAGTAATTTGGGACCAGTGGGAGACCATGCACACGCGGCGCCCACCCTTGTGACGTGGCCGTGAGTGTGAGGCTAAGGCCAAGTCCTAAACAGCGTCCCTAATCTATTGGCTTCACCTCATTCGTCAGAGTGTTACAGCATTAACACTCTGGGGGTCATCTGATGCCCATGATGCAATTGTTGAGAGAGCTTCTCACTCATGCTTGAGATGCTTGGGGCTACAATCCGATATATCCTCCTGGGGCTCCAGGGGGGGAGGGGGGGGAACCTGTCAGAGGAGATGTGCCAGAATGTGTCAGCCAGTATTTCTCAGCAATCTTTGTCTCAGTTTGATTCTTCACATAATTCTGGGCATTTCCAACTACTGGTCCTAGCATAGGAAGAATTCCTATAATTCCTTAATTGTGTCTTTAGTATTTAAACATTTTTCTCTTCATTTTTTGGCTTGGATGATTTTTTGATTTTTTATAGTTTTTACTTAATGATCTACTTTTCACTTTTTTTTCATTTTTTTGCTCTATCTCCTCCTCCCTTGTTTCCTTTGTTTTAGGCTGGGGTCCAGTCCACCAGACTGACCTTTGGCAGTTGAGAGCTTTACTCTTTTTTGTTTGGGATTGCCACTTTTGGCGTCCTCCTCTAGCTGTAGTAGAAGGTAGTAAGTGATGATTCTCAGTTTGAGTAATGCTTACCACTGGCTCAGGGGCCTTAAAGCCAAGCCTTACACTGACCACAGTGAAGTTTAGAAGTGCTTGAAGTTTTTTTTTTCACTGTTTCTTTTTATTTTTTTTTGGGGGCGGGATGGGACCCTCACCTCCAGCGATTAGTTTATGATCTCTCTCACCAGTATACTTATACTCTGGTGTTGAACATTGATCCGTCCCATGATCGTGATGATGAATCAAGTATTCTTCTCCCTCTGGGGGGGATGGTAGTTGTTCCATGGCATTTGAGTTTATGAACTCCAGGAACCTTTGGGCTAGAGTGTTTGGGCTTGAGTAGTGTTCCCAGTCTATATTAGGGTAGTTGAAGTCACCTAGTATGATAAAAGAGGTGCTCACAGTAAGCGCTCTTGTAGTTAATACTCCCATTCACAACTCTAGCTACATTGTAGCACAGAACGCTACTGATGTGTTTCACCCACAGTTTCTTGATACATTTCCTCCTTTTAGAGGCATTTTATGGAGCCTTATCACCCTATCTTAACTAACAGCTAGTATTTATTATTCAGCTTATAATAACTATACAGTGCCTAGCCTCTTTTATTTAGCTATTGTTATATACTGCCTAGCCACATTTTGAACAGCTGAGAGTTATATATTGCCTCCCCAGTTTATTCTACAAGTTTTAATAGATTGCTAAGGATTTTTCACACTTTGTCTGCCTACATTAATGTTTTTTCCATCTCTCAGTTTATGGCATATCTTTGCTTTAACAGTATTAATTACACTTCTCATATATTAAATTGCCTAGCCAAAATCTACACATTGTGTATAGGTACAATGCATTTATAATTTGTTTGAAATGTATCAGTTTGCCTGAACTTGTTATTGTACTACTGCATTCCTCTGCTCCCTTTACCAAACATCTAAATTGTATAACTGCATTTGACTTTGGACTGTACTAGTTGGTAGTGGTAACAATAAGACTTTCTATGCTGCTCTTTCACCCTGTCTTCTCTTGCATTCTCCTTCAACAGCTGTTTTCTCAATCTTTACCTTCAATTTAACTCTCCCTCGCATATACCCTTCTTCCAGACCTACTCATCACTTTCTTCCTTACATTTTTCCTCCATATCTACTCCAACTCCTATACTGTCTAATACATGCATTCCTCCTCTTCCTCTCTTCTCCCTAATGCTTACTTTTGTTTGTTTTTTTCCCCTCTCTTTTTAAAGTACTCCTCTCCTGAAGGTCCGTCTCTACCTCCCGAATTATACGGACTTCATTCTTCAAAAGCCAAGTAGGCCTACCTGGACTTTTCCTGCTCACTTGTCTGGGCTTACCTGAAAAGAACCTCAGTGTGGAATCCCTTACCTATTTTTCTCAGTAAATGTATTTAGCCTTACACCAAACTCAATTATCTACATATCCTTATTTGCTAGCCTGTCCCTCAGCAGCCTACCGTAGACTGCAAAAATCCCCCTCTAACTGGTACTTACTGGCCTCCAGCCAACTATCCCATTTATTGTATCCCACTGGAGACTTACCCTCTTATTTCTTTTACCTCTACTTTTCTTTAACATAGTCACTTGCCCATTTGCTCTATTTTATTTCCCTACCCCTCTCTACCTGCCTTTTCTCCTCTCTCCACTAGATGGCAGCACCACCCCACCTTTTGCCTACTCTTATTCTATTTTAATTTCTTTTTCTTTTTTATCCATCTTCACATCAAAATACTTCTAAAGCCAACTATCCCACAACTTTACTCTACTTTTCCAACCTTATATATTTTTTCTCTTCCCCTGTGTTGCTCAATCTCTATCAAATTCCATCCAGCCTTACAGTACTTTCTCCTACTTACCTCAGCTCTTACCTGCAGTGGCTGATACTTTTTCAGCTGGACTCTTCTGCCCTGTTGCTCTATCCTGCTTGTTCACCCTGCGGGCTCACTCCGCTCCCCTACCCTGCCACCAATTCCCACCCGCCCCCAGTGCTCCTACATTTATTGCCATCCCATTCTCCCTCCCTCTTACATCACCCAATCCCGTCACAACATTGCTCCACCCTCTCCACCAACCACACCTTACTCAGTACTCCACCTCCCATCCACCTGCCTTACCTATCTCTCTCTAACCTCCATATTCTTTTCACCTCAAATCAAACTACATCTACAATGCCCTCTTTTACTACTACAATCCTTACCCCTACAGCACTCCTATTCCTCATTCTACTTCCTCTGTATCATGCCACCTCTTATACCAACCTCCACCTACACCCTCCGCCTCCATACCCCAACCATTCAAGTCACTTCTACAACATCTCTGCCTCTCTAACCCCCTTCCACCCTACCTCTCTATTAACATTAAAACTCTTCCAAATCCCCTCTAATTTCTGCAAACCTAAACCCACACCCTACCATCCATTCCTAACCAAACACATTCCTAAAAACTTATTCACCTTCTCTCTTACCTCTTCTTAGCAGGCGACATTCATCCCGACCCTGGACCAAACACTTCTCAAACAAAAAAACATAGCTCCAACAACAAACCTATCCATAAACACCTCATATTCCACACCATCAATGCCCAAAGCTTAGCTAATAAAATTACCCTCTTTCATGCCTGGCTCAACCATAACTCACCTGACATAGTAGCCATCTCTGAAACCTGGTTAAAAACCACACATAACTGACTCAGAATTCCTTTCCCCCAGATTTCAATGCCTCTGATCAGACCGCCTAAATAAAAGAGGTGGTGGAGTAGCACTAACTTTTTCTAATCATGTATCCATTACTCCCTTCACAAATCCTATTCCCTCCTTTAATAACGCTGAACTAGTGATTGGCATTCTAAAATTAAATGACCATAAAAATATTTGCATCATCTCCCTTTACATTCCCCCTGGTAATAACACCAATACCTTGAAAGACTTCCTCCCCTGGACCTGCTCAAGTATTAAACAAGAAACTTACATAATGGGAGATGTAAATATTGACTGGCAAAAAATCATTGACCCTACTCCCACCTTATCAATCAATCTCTTCAACTTTACTCAACTTATTCACTCCTTTACTAGGCTCAGCAAAACCAACCACCCAGGCTCCATCCTAGACTGAATCCTAGTGTCTCACCCTAACAAAATCACTACATCTGGTGTCACCCCCGACCCATTAGGAGATCACCTCCCTGCCTTCACCCATAGAGCCATAGAGCCACATCCTCTTCCTCATACTCCCACCATCTCCTACATACTCGTAACATAACTAACTTTAACCCCTCTACCTTCTCTGACTCCCTTAATCTTAATAACTGGAACCCACTAAAAACCCTGCCTCTATACAAAGCCGTTGACGTCTTCAACTCTACATTCCTTTCTGTCCTAAACTCCCTAGCTCCAATACGAACCAAAAGAGTTAAAGCCAAGACAGCCCCTTGGCTTACAAAAGAAACCAAGAAAATTATGCAACAAAGAGACATATCTTGGAAGAGCTATCTCCATCATAAACAGTCTGAATTCTTACTAAAATAAAAACAGCTGAGAAACCTAGCCAAAAAGCAAGTCATTATAGACAAAAAATCCTACTACAACCACTTTCAAATAAATCACACAAAGAACCCCAAACAATTCTGAAACTCTATTAACTCCCTTCTCAAGCATGATACCACAAATAACCCTTGTCCTGACACTAGCAAATCTGACCAAGAAATTGTCAAACTATTTAACACCTTCTTCACCTCTTCTATTGCTGAGTTAACCAAAACCTTCCCCAATAACATCCCTCTACCTCCCTCCTCCCAAGCTTCCTCCCCCTCTCCTCCCACACCCCCTACTTTTGAACTTAAACCTGTATCCACCTACCTCATAAAGAAACTTCCCCTCCAAACTTAAACCTTGCACCAATGCTCCTGACAACATTCCCTCCTCCTTCTTAAAAATTGCCTTTGACAGTATTGCTCTCCCTGTCAGCATCCTGATTAATAGATCACTACTCGAGTCTTATGTACCCAAACTATGGCATTCTGCTTTTATTCTTCCACTCCACAAGGGTGGCAAAAACTGTAACTTATCCAACTTCTGCCCTATAGCCATCCTCTCTCCAATCTCTAAACTTCTCGAAAAATGCATACACATGCAGCTCATGCCATTCTAACCGAACACCAACTGCTCTCTCCTACCCAACATGGCTTCCGCCCAGGACACAATACCAACACAGTCCTTCTCTCCTTTTTACACTCTATCAATTCAGCTCAAAATTCTGGTAACTTAGTCTCATCTGTTCTATTAGATTTATCTAAAGCTTTCGATACCATCTCTCACACCCATCTACTAAACCATCTACCTAACCTCAACATCTCCCCAAAAACTCTTTCCTGGTTTTCCAGCTATCTTTCAGACAGGTCCCAAGCAGTGAAATGGGGCCAATCCTCCTCCACCTTCCTTCCCACCCCCACAGGAGTTCTGCAAGGTTCCATTCTTGGCCATGTGCTATTTAACATCTTCATTAATGATTTCCACAAAGCCATTCCTAATATTAAAATTGTCCAATACACAGATGATTCTACTTTGATCTGATTTGCCTCCAAACAAACTGAATTCCAGTCTCTAACTCAATCTGCCTTCTCAACCACTGAAAAATGGATGCACCAGAACCCCCTCTCACTTAACGCTAACAAAACTAAGATCCTCCCTCTAAATCCACTCCCATTGATAAAAACTCATTTCAAATTACCAGTCCTAACAACTCTATCATTGACATTGTTCCCTCCGCCAAACTCTTGGGGGTCACCATCAATGAACACTTAAAATTCAATACCCATATCCAACTTAAGATCAAGAAAACCCACATAAAACTCAGCCTACTGTACAGGAATAATCACTTCCTCTCTCTCTCTACTAGACATACCTTGGCCACTGCATATCTCCTCCCATCTCTTCTATATGGCACTCCTCTGCTTACTAATCTATCTTCCACCCTTACGTCCAAACTAGAAGTATGCTACAATAAAATCTCCAAATTCGCCACAAAAGCAAACTCCTTCTCTCATTACTGCTCCTCCCTACAAACTTTAAACTGGCTTGAACTCCCCAATCAACTAGACTTCCTCCAAATTGTCTCAGCCCAAAAATTACTATTTCAACCCACCAGCTCCCACGCATTATCTAATATCCTCTAACCATATAGCCCCCCAGACCCCTTAGATCCACTCACCAAAACCTTATTTCCATCCACAAATCTAAGTGGCCAGCTGGTCAGCTTTTACTCTCCTTTGCCCTAGCTAAAAAATGGAATGCCCTGCCCTCTACATTGAGGACCTGTGACAACCTACACACCTTCAAAAGACAACTTCACTCCTACCTGTTTCTTCACAGAAAATGTAACTGCACTCTTCACTCCATACCTCGCAAGCTCCCCTCTTCCTTCTCTCCTGGCTAACCTCCTTACCTTTCTAACCTCTCTTATAGACCTAGACTATTAATTGTAACCAATATCTGCACCCAGCCTCATGCTCTATGCCTCTCATCCTTCCTGGATAATTTTTCTTTAAAATCTTAGTTACTTAGTGAATGATACCTATTCATCTGCTATTCTACCTGCTGTGTTTTGTAAGACTACATATCGACTGTAATGCAAATGATTTTTCTTTGTTATTTCAATATGTTATGCAACTTTGTATTGTGGTAATTCAATATGTGATGTAACTTTTTGTGGAGCTTTTCTCCCGGGCCTCCACTGAAAAACGGGCTCTCGAGCCCAGTGGACCTCCCCGGTCACCAAACTGGAATAAATAAATAAATCTACATTGGAAAATTGTTAATCATGAAATGTTCTCTTGAAAAATTGAATGTCTGTGATATGTACAATGAATGTTCCCTTGAGTAGCAATGCCAACGCAGATGGACTCTCAAGACAGGAAATGGGTAAGGTATATTCAGATAGGCCTAAGCCTCTCAAACAACGTTTCTCAAGGGTCACTTGAAAAACTAGCTTGAGTTCTCTGAGGGGCGGGGGGGGAGATATGTGAATATACGTGAAGGCTGCCAGTCTAGCTAGATATAATTCTGTAGATAATTCTGTCATTTGTAAATATTAATATAAGCCACAGGCTTGTTCTCTTAAATGTGAAAAGACTGTATTGGATGTGGAACTGCAAAAATGTAACAACAGTCCACTCTGCTATAGGAAAGCTGATAAGTCAAGCATTGCATAATTGTTTGATCTCAAATCTCAGAACCGAGATGTCTGAATGAAGGAATTCTTCCTATTGTTTTGAGACCAGAATTAATTGCTAGAATTTACATGTATAATGTTGTTTATTGCTGTGTTTCCTGACCAGGTGCAAGCTTACTTAGAAATGTAAATGTAGAGTTTCTGTTGGCCTGGGAACCAGAGAATTGTTAAGAATGATGTAATCTAAAATGAGTCAGCAGGATGTATTGTCAATTTAAAAGACTTTTTCAGAGACAGAGAGAGACCGTTTTGCATTTGTCTTGAGAACATCCAACTCACCAGCACTCTGCCTGTGCTCTGTATGTAAGTAGGATCTTAGACTTTAGTGTCTGTCTTAGAAATAGTTAGGAAATAGGAAGATTAGACTACTTGTTTTATGTATTGATGTCAGAACTATTCTACTGTATTAGTTTAAGCATTTTCCTGTGATCTCTGAACTATTGACTAGTACTGTGTAGTAAGAAGTATTGTCTTGTGTTCTTTATTATTTATTATTAAATATTTTTAAACCTTTCAACTGTGGCTGTTTTATGTAGAGATAATTTAAGCTCTAGAGTATATTGCATGTATATAGTGATACTGTCCAATCCACTCCAATAAGCCTTAAAAGGTTCTGGTCACATTTACTAATTGGATAATAATATTGCACAGTAATAATTGGACACCCTTTGGTAAGGGCCTTTTTAGTAGCTGATAAGTAAGGGTCCTGGTGGCAGTGATTACTATCTTATAGCCTGGACAGAAGGGGCACAGCTAGTGAACCTGTGTCAGCCTTCCCCAGGATTGTGTGTGTGTGTGTGTGTGTGTGTGTGTGTGTGTGTGTGTGTGTGTGTGTGTGTGTGTGTGTCAGCTACTTGGGCAGGGACACAAAGCACTGGTTGGACAGAGAGAGTGCTAGGAGGACTTGGCTTGGGACCCTGGCTAAGGACCCCACTCTATAGCTGTGCCAGTGGAGAGTCTTACTGGGAATCTGGAGAGAAAGGGAGACAGCAGCCCCAGACTGACTGTGATCTCTGTGTGCTCTTAGGAAAATTCTACTTTACTGTGTGTATTTTTGTTATCCTTCCCAATGTGGACCCCCCCCCACTGGTGTTAGTGGTGAGGATTGAGGCTCCTTTGTTGCTGGGCCAGTGCACGGGCGTCATAAGGAGCTACATATGTTAATATCTCACAACAGTGATATAATGCTTCTTTTCCAAGGAAGTTGTTTCCATCATGTAGTACACACACTGTCCCAGAATTGAACCACATTCTATCTGCATAGTTAAGTTATACAGGCCAGTACTCAAAGAAAGTGCCTCAGGAGCACTCACAGCATGACATGCTCTGAATAACCATTTCACTGCTATGCAATCACTACCTGTGATGATATATCATTATCCAACATAAGAATGAATAAGAACAATTAAGATACAGTGGTGTTTGTGTACAGTCAGTGCAT
Source organism: Protopterus annectens (assembly GCF_019279795.1). Taxonomy (NCBI): domain Eukaryota; kingdom Metazoa; phylum Chordata; order Ceratodontiformes; family Protopteridae; genus Protopterus; species Protopterus annectens. The sequence goes on from NC_056745.1 coordinate 1,092,937,749, forward strand.
TCATTAATATTGCCCTTTTCAGGAACTGAACAGCAAGCTATGCAACTATACTGACTAATAATATGTGGATGAACTACAAGAGCCACAGTGAATGTCTTGTCTATGTTAACTTATTACATCATATGTACATGTTGTAAACAATCTATTTAAGATAAAAGGGATGGAGGAGGCCTCTCCCACTATAACTGTATGCATTGTAATGGTGGTGGATGTTATTCATGCATTACACTATAAGGCCACATAATGCTAACAGTTACTGAATGTGGATGTTGAACACCTGAGCATTTGACAACAGAAAATGTTTGATATTGCAGAGAATGAATGCAGCACAGTAGAAGTGTTACTATAATTGTGAGCTATATCAGTATCTCAAGGCCTTGCATCGTGTTATTTCCCGCAAGGGATGTATGTGTACCTGTAATTGATGTGCTAAGCCAACAGCATATAGCATGTCATCTCATCCTCTTATGCTATAGGATAACACTTACATATATGGAAAATGTAATCATGTCATTATTAGTCTGAAGAAAAGCATTGCTATGTGAGAAATTGGCATAGCATTTTGTAAAAGGGGTCAATACCTATATGTGTACACAACAGATGTTGACAACAATGTTTTGTACAGTCACAACAAGACTGACACAACATAATCTGAGTAGCAATGGATGGATTTAAACTAACAACCTAAGATCACACTGTATAGATTAGTGCCTGAATTGCAAGCCCCACAAGACATTTCACGGTACAACTGAGACAAAGTACAGTTGAATGGATGACATCACCATTGTTTATTACCTGGATATTTATGCTAAACAGTGGTCAAAGGGCATAATAATACTGTACAGCTACACATCATATAGGCATTTGAAGGGTGCTATAGATAATATGTTGCTGAAAGACACACTTAGAGCTGGCTTCAAACATCTTACATATGTAGTTACACAATATAAAACGTACAGTATCAATCTCACACATGACAGGACAATTCACACTTCAGCTGTGAGATATTGCAGTTATGGTAGCATTATGTCATTACTGTGTGGCCAAAAAGTTATTCCTATAGAGATGCTGGGATCTGCTAGTGTAACACTGTGCCACTGTAAATCCTTCTCATAGCTGAAAGTGTACATAATGATGGCTGTGAGGTAGCCAATGGTATGACAGTAATCACAGTCACACCTCTTAAGAAAGGATAGACTGGAACCACCTTCTTATCTAGTTGTACAGTCTATACAGAACATTAGCAGTAGCCAGTAACACAAGAGAAACTTGCGTACAAGTGAGGCATACAATATCTATGAATGGATGACTTCAGCAATGTATTGCCAAGGAGATGTTTGTAGTAAACTGACTTCTACAGCCATCTGAGGTTGTAAATATTGTCACTGCAAATGTATGTAAACCAATCCTAAATTCATTTACAGTCATGCACACAGTTGCAGAAATTAATTGCTGCTGTATTCAAACCCCCATCCTCTCTATTTATGCATTCTGGAGAACAGTAAACAAAACACAAGTGTCACCGCAGAAGTCTGATTTTTAAAGTGTAAGAGTGCACTTTGGAAAGAATGACCTCATCAATGTATTGTACAGAAGATGTGGTTATGAAAGATGGGATAAGGTGATAATATAATCATCTAGTAGTTTAAAATGTCTATGAAGACTTGCAATACAGTGCATAGTCTTAGTAGTAATGGCTGGATTTGAACTAATTACCTAAGATCACATGGTACAGATTAGTGCCTGAATCACAAGTACCACAAGAGAGTGCACTTCTGACAAGATGACCGCATCAATGTGTTGTAGAGAGGATGTTTCTGTAAAAATTGGGATAAGTGAGCTGTGTGTAAAGTGAAATAAAATCCCTTCAGGGGGAAGTGGATATAGCAAAAAGTTTCACACACATACACACACACACACACACAAATATATTCCCCACATTGAACTTCCTACCTATTTATTAATATAATCTAGAGAGCACACTATTTGTCACAAGTGCCTCAAAAGAAGTCTGATGCCTAAGGGGAGAGAGTGCACATTTTAAAGGATGTCCTCGTTAGTATGTTGCAGAGAAGATCCTTCTGTGAAAAGTGGGATAAGAGGTGTGTGCATTGTTAAATGCATTCTCATCATGGGAAGTGGACACAGCACCAAGTGTTGCACACACATTTTCTATATGGGGCATTGAACCTCCTAGCTACACTAGTTACATAATCTAGAGAACACACTATCAGTCACAAGTTCCACAGGAGAACTCTGAATTTAAGGATGCAAAAAAGCACATTTATACTTGAAAAATGTACTGTTTGGAACAAATGGTACTGTGCATCGCAGGTTTTGGAACAAATACATAGGTTCAGAGAACAATGTAGCAGCTCTGTGATCATCCCATTACATTACATATTTCTCTGCTAAGATTCAGATACTGTCCTTCATGTGCATTGCATTACTGTGAGGGACATGTGCATGTTTTACAGTATGGGATGCCAAAGAAATTCACAGTTTTAAACCATGTGATTATCAATCAGACCTTTATGCCACTTCATGCCGAGATGATTACACACTGTCTTGTCTCATACTTGCACAATGTGCATTGTCAAGACAAACAGACAACTCTTACATAGGACAGTACACTGTAGAGTAAGTGATGGATTACATTTACTTTGGTTTTATCATAATGTCATATCACTAATTAACATGAGCATTATGTCACAAGATGAGAATGCCAATGTCCACTTGTTCAAACACCTAGACTTGTCCACCTTCTGGACACATGTCAGCACTTGTTCCTGTGTCTGCACAGGTCAGGAAGTTCAATGTTTGACATTGTTCAAACAAGTAGGCATCAGCATTCTCATCCAGCAAACCTCTGGTCATGTGATTTAGCAATTCAAAATTGCAATGATCACTAAAACCATAGTAAAATGAAGGATTATGTATGAAAAGGTTAACCAAAATTGTAATACAGTTGCAAGTGGAACCACTGGAGAGCCGACATACATTATCTGAGTAAATTAATTGAACCAACATCACACAGAAATTGAGATAACCTTTTGACAAAAATAATAGGGACATACAAACATTGTAGAACCTAAAACAATAATTATTGGATCTTCTTTTCTCATTTTACTCTTTGAGTGCTGCGCTGCCAAGCTGAATTGTGCTGTTTATGGCAAAGTATTAGCATATCTTTAATCATATCTTGAAGTGTTGAACTTAGAAGGGAGTTTGCAGTACTATATGTTGCTCTGTGCTGACTTACACTCAAAGATCTGAAAAATGATACAATAGGGAGTAGGCACATTAACGTAGTTGTAGTATAATGATGTGTTAAGAAAAGGTGTAGCCAGTATTTACTCCCACAGGAGTCAGACAAAACATTCTGAAACAATTTTCTTCCATCTGGAATTGAACCTTTAGAGCATTCCAAGAAAAACATTTATACCTGAGTATTATCTTAGTTCACCATATAGGAATTTATACTTCTGATAGCTAAGATTTAACAGCAGATTTCAGCAAATGTGAATGTATGTATTCATCTTCATTACCCTATTGACCACTGCAATCTGTACATCCAACACTTCAGCTTGTTGAAAAGTACATTAAACTGTTCATTCTAGTTGTCACATGTGTTCGGACAGGCACATACTGAAGGGTCATTGTATTCAATGTTCAAAGTAATGAGAGTAGAGTCCATTGGAATGCTTACACTCCTGGATGTGGATGTCATACATTTAGATATAAGCTGTGTGATGAAAAAAATACTTCATCACAATAATATATGGGTGGTTATTCAAGGGCAGCTCACTGTTATCATAGTTTCCCAGATTCCTGATTATGGAGTCAACTTTTAGAGGTGTGTTTACAAGGGTGATCATGCTTGCTGAAGGATACTGTTATATATTTCTTGGCAATTAGTTTTAGTCCATGGTTTTGACACAAACTATTGCTTGGGAAAGGCCCTCTTGGAGGATCTTGGTGTCCTTTGGTGAGTTTACAATGACACCAAGTTTACAGTCATCTGCAAACGTAGCCGGCCATAAACCCTTAACATTTGCTTTATCCTCTGAGGAGTATATGCCAAAGAAAAGTGGTCTAAGGACTGAACTGAAGGGTCATTCTGTAATCTTTCCATTGGGTTGGGAGGGTGGCTCAATGGCTAAGGTGTTTGCCTTAAAAACACAAGGTGCAGGGTCTGAGTCTCACAAGGAATAATTGGCTAGGCTTAAAATGGCTCATAAGGACAGTTAGCTTAGTACTAAACTATGAACAATGAACCTATGTTATTTATTTATTTTTTATTATAAGGTTTCCATATTATTATTCCATAATTGCGTTTGTATCTAATGTAATTTACAAACAACGATTTCATCATTTCTAATTTCCTAGAATTTATAAATCGTCTATACAGATTTTAGTTTTACAACTATCATTAAGCAAGTGGTTGATGTGATCAGAAAAACTCAAAGCTGGATCTACTTAATTATACATGGGTCCTTAAATGAATTCACATTTACAATCAAATTCTGAGGTTCATTAATTCAAGTCCTGCAGACTGAATGACCAAAAATGCAGACTTGCATATATTATGTCTGAGAGTGCCATTTCTTGGAACATTTCTTTTCCTCTAATTTATGGTGGCTTTAGAGTTTGTATATATAATTTTAGAGGTATGGGTATACAAGGGGCAAACATCTGTAAAAACAAGTTTAAAGGAGAAAAGTGCTGTTCAACATTTGCTCATTTCCTATGTTTTTGGTATTTTTTTCATCCTTTCTGGACTCTGTATTATGAATTTTGAGATTCCATTAGGAAGCTGTTTCAGTCATAAAAATAATCATTATGTTAATTTACTCTATTCATTTTACATAGCTATTCTTTAGAATTATGTCCCTAAAGAAATTTGCTTTGTGTCTATCACTACAAGTTTGACTGTAAAACTTAAACCATGGCAGGAATTCAGAAAGGACTACTGCCACAGGTAACCCCTATCATGAAAGGCCAGCATTCTAATTCAGAGATAGCCCCATTACAGTGATTCTATACAGTACATAAAATCACTGCAGTGGACCATCTGCATGGTTGTGCTACATGTCAATGAGGCATTCTGTGGAAGCAGTGTATGCCACTTAGATACATGCTCTCCCCTGGAAATGCCTGCAGGAAAGAATTTACACAGGAAACAATTCAAAGAATCACTTGGCTCTGCAAATTAGTACATCTGGTCATGTTAATAAATAATGAGAGAGACCATGTTGCACATGAGTGTCAGAGATTTATGGAAGAAGTAGTGGTGGTGGTCAGAGCCAGATCCACCACTAGGCAACCAAGGCAGTCACCTAGGATTCACTGGCTTGGGGGGGCCCCACTAGCCAGGGGGCTGCCACAAACTTGTATTTCTTCTGTAAGAATGCACTCTGCATGCATTACATTAGGAACTGAGTAGAGCATGTGAAACGAGCAACGTGGATTTTCTGGACAAACGTTATGAGGTTAGTGGAGAACTAAGAAGTGAATTGGTGTGTGTGTGTGTGTGTGTGTGTGTGTGTGTGTGTGTGTGTGTGTGTGTGTGTGTGTGTGTGTGTGTGTGTGTGTGCACGTGCATGTGTGTATCTGTGTGTGTGTGTGTGTGTGTGTGTGTGTGTGTGTGTGTGTGTGTGTGTGTGTGTGTGTGTGTGCACTTGCGCGTGTGCATGCATATGTGTGTAATGCCCTAGTTAGGGGTGACAGGTTATTTAGTTTAACCAGGCTGAAGCTTAAACCCTATACTTTAGTTACAGAGAACAAGAGTCCGAATTCTCTACACCAACTGCCAGACTATTAGTATCAGTGCAATTTCAAGGAATTGTGATGTGAGTTTCAGTACCTTTTCAAAGAACTATGAGCTTCAGTACTTTTACAAGGAACTGTGATCTTCAAGGGAAGAGAAGTTTATTGCTGCTCATGCTAAATCTGGTTTAAATGTGCAACTGTTTTGATTAGCAAATGCTCATTATGGTTTGTGTTAAAGATTTTGAATGCAGTATTAATAGCATAACAGGTTGCATACTTGCATTTAATGCAGAAATCTGTGGGTTCTTCTCTCACACTATGCAGATGAATTGCTGATACTGTGTCTTTCTTTAAGGGTAGGGTGGAGTGCTGTTGTTCAGAGTGAACCTGTTGTCAGTTTGCCATCTATTCCCTATTGCAATATACCAGCTTACCATTTTTTTTAATGTAAATAGGCAATTTATTCTTCAAGGGCAACAGACACTGAATTTGTAGATGAAACACTGAAATATAAAGTTGTTTGATAGCAGCAACCTCTTAGAGAGCTCTAATGTGGAATTATCAGATTACTTTTACTTTTGCAGACATTGTGCATATTGACTGATATTAGTGGATTGTAATGACAGAATTTTGAGGGGCCTTTTATGGTTGAAATGTTATGAATTGGGCAGTTTTGTCATTATTGATTCATATGTTTTATTTCATTGCTTATTGGAAAAATGTTCAAAACTACAAATTTAAACCACACTTTAATAAGTGGTGCTGTATTATACAAAGAACTGAATTAAATTAAATACAATCAGGAAGATGAATCAAAGAACACATATTGTGCATGGTCCTACATATGTGCAAGGGGCTTACAGTTTGAAAACAGCACAAAGCTAAATTTAATCCTCCTCAAGCCAGATGCAGTTTCTTTGAATGTGGGTTTCAATGCCATTTCAATAAATGGGAATATAAGGGCAGAGAAGTTTACTGTTAATTCTAAATCTGTTTTTATTGTGAGACTGTATTGTTTTGCTTAGCAAATATCTCACAGTGTTTGTGTTATAAAAAGTTTTAAATGAAATCCAAATATCTGTAATCATTGTAGAAGAAAAGAAGAAAATAGTTTGCACACTGACAGGTTTGAAGAGTGTTAATAGCAAGGAGAATTAACCAAGTGATGGGACACTGGAATGGCTGGGATGGGGGCTGGGGAGAGCTAGGGTGCTGCTTGTGGGGCCCTGATCATTTACCCTGCCTAGGGCCCATTTGACCATGATCCGACTCTGGTGGTGGATGTGTGACTGATGCGCATGTATGTGGCTACATGTGTGCATTGATGCATGATTATGAATCCTGTCCAATTCCTGTCTGTGTGTGTGTGTGTGTGTGTGTGTGTGTGTGTGTGTGTGTGTGTGTGTGTGTGTGTGTGTGTGTGTGTGTGTGTGTGTGTGTGTGTGTGTGCACGTGTATGACAGCATGTGTGTAATGATGCATGATTATGAATCCTGTCCAATTCCTGTGTGTATGGGAATGGCTGTGTGTGTGTGTGTGTGTGTGTGTGTGTGTGTGTGTGTGTGTGTGTGTGTGTGTGTGTGTGTGTGTGTGTGTATGGGGGGATGACTGTCATACCACTCATTGCCTTTATTCAATACATCCAGACAAAGCCAATGATAAAGGGTGGAGGAACCTGTCAACAGTAGGGACAGCTTTAGAACATTACTCTAAGTCATGTAATATGGTTAAAAGAACAACAGAGTTTATATCAGCATGCTTTCTTAAGCAATAAGAAGTGTAGGACTCTAGTATCTTGTATTGCTGAGTAACTGCAATACTCAGTGATATACAAGAAAAGCAAAATTGTTAAGTACAGAGCAAAATAAGAGACAAAATCAGGAATGTTATGTAAAATCAGGGACAGTTCAGTGCATGTATATATGTGTGTGGCAGTCTTTCTGAGTATGTCTTCAAGGTTATGAATGTTTTTCAATTAGTGTGTGTGTGTGTGTGTGTGTGTGTGTGTGTGTGTGTGTGTGTGTGTGTGTGTGTGTGTGTGTGTGTGTGTGTGTGTGTGTGTGAATGTCTGCATATGTATGGGAGAATGAATGAGGGAGTATCTGTACCAATGAGATGCATGGGCCATCTTTGGTAATTACCATCAAAAAGGGATGTTTAGCATTGCTGGTAATTGTACCTGATTCATAGACCTGTAAATTATCTGCTAATGGGCTGAGAAGCATTGAAAAATGAAAAACAGTGTGTTACAGAGAATGATGAAGTTTATATCATGGAATATCCCATTGTCAAGAGTTCAAAAATAGATGGAAGAAACCCAGATATAGTGGTTCAAGAAAAAATACATAACATACAAAAAGGGCCAAAGTCATAAAATACTTTGCAAGAAGAAATGAGAACTATGCTGAGGGTAGACACCCAAACAGTTCTAATAGCAGTGAGTGGGACAGAACTAATAAAAAATAATTTGAAATCTTACTTAAAGGAAAACTCTACCTTGAAACCCAAAATACTTTTCTTTTTCATTATTTCTTTGTCTTCTGAGCTATTTTAATGAATTAAAAAAATGTAGTTTTTTTTTATAACATTTTAATATGTTTTTCCACCAAATGGCCAGCACGGGGCCTGGCGTATTAATATGATCTCATTTTAGTGCTTTCTTTTCCCCTTCCCAGAATCTATTTCAAGTCCCGTTATATAAATCATACTAGAAATAAGGAAGTCCAAGTCCGCTGAGATAGAATGGTAGCAGTCCGAGTCACAGGCGTTTCAGATACCTTCTGAAATAGGAGAGCTTGCATTTTATTCCTGAATGACTATCATATACAATTCTTTCAGAGCTTGTTTTAAACAATTCAGACCAATTTTACATCTGCAGCCAAAGAAAGTAGCTAATTACAGGCTTTTGTAAGGACTGCCTTTATAGTTGTATGCTATGACTACTGACAGAACCTCCCCTGCATTCTTCATGAAGTGTCCAAGCTAGTCCTGTAATCCAAGACCAGTTAATCAACACTTCAGAGACCATGCTCTACTACTCACAAGAACAGTGTCTATAACAATAGGAAGATTTTGCTTGTTGTTATCCTGAATGTTGATGAAATTTGTTAATGTGTTTGCTATTTTTGCTGAAAATGCCTTTACAAGCACAGTGATATATATATATATATATATATATATATATATATATATATATATACACACACACACACACACACACATATATATATATATATATATATATATATATATATATATATATATATATGTGTGTGTGTGTGTGTGTGTGTGTGTGTGTGTGTGCTTCTGTATATGTTTTCTTGAATTTGCACTAGTGGATTTTTTTAAATGAAACACAAATGCACTTATGCATAATATTTCCCCACTTCTGTTGCTTTGCTACCCCTTGATTTACTATATTGCAGCATAATACTACTTCATCAAAATCATAATCTTTGAACATGACAAATCAGCCATTATCTGAGTAAGACTAACCCTGCTTTCTATAAAACAGTTACAGTTATTGAAAGTAACACAAGTAGATCACTGTACAAAAATATCTGGTCAGCTATTAGGGCTGCTATCTTTTTAGGCACCCAAAGTGGGATAGTTTTACTGAAACTTGAGATTATGCAAGAACACAAATATGCTATCTGTGACAACCCTCCACTGGACCAGTAATCAAGGAGCCTCAGTCCTCACCACCTGTAGGAGGATAACAGGAATGCACACAGTATTCCCAGATGCAGCTCTCTGCATCAAGTGCAATTTCCCTTAAGAGGACACAGAGAACACAGTCCAGGGCTGGTTTGTCCCTCTTCCTCCAGATCCCCAATAAGACTCCCCACTGGCAGAGCTATAGAGTTGAGATCTCAGCTGAGTTACTAAGCCAAGACCTCCAGCACCCTCTCTGTCCAACCAGTGCTTCATGTCCCTGCTCAAGTAGCTGGCACAAACACACTCATTGAGGTTTGATTCACACATACACACACATACCTGGGAAAGGCTGGCACAGGTTTACTAGCTATGCCCCCTTCTGCCCAGACTATAAGGTAGTTTCCACTGCTACCAGTCACTCCTCAACAGCTACTTTAAGGCCCTTAACAAAAGGTGTCCTATCTTACTGTGCAATATTAATATTAATACAAATGGTAGCTTGACCAAGAGCAAGGCTGTTAGGAGTGGCCCACACAGTGTCACCAAATGAATATGCAAGTACTCTCAAAACTTAAATATATCTACACAGATCAGCCACAATGAAAGGTTTAAATATATTTAATAATAAATAATAAAAGAACAAGACAATACTAAGTATATATTCACAGTGACATCAGAGTTCAAAACCACAGGAAATATTTAAAATAACATTGCAGTACAGGATCACACAAATAAACAAAAACATCTAAACTAAGCTTTACTATGTTCCTGACTGTATCTAAGAGAGTTATACTATTCCATAGTAACTTACTATTAGAGCAAGGTAGATGTGGTAAATGTTTTTTTTTTCTTGCTGTTGTCAGGTCCAAGACAGAATGCAGAATGTTCTGTCTCACTAAGAGACTTCTCAAGATAATATCTAAAATATTACTGTTGAGATAGCTTACAGAATGGCATCAGTTCTGGTCATCTGACTTCTAGTTCCCAGGCCAAAATCCCCATTGCTGTCAGCTGGCAGTAGTTAGCATCTACCTGTAAAAATACACAGACAAGGGTTTTTGCTCAGATCTTTGGAAGATGCTGGATGTCATAAAACAATTGTATTCCTTCATGCTTCCAGACTAGCAATTAGTTCACTCCAAAGACAATACAGAAATCTTTCTAGTACAGAATTTGTATTTCTAGCTACATTGAAAACTTGAGAGATAACCTCCTTATGGCATAGCCTATAAAGTGAGTTAATTTCAAATATTTTTCTAAAGTTCACTGGACTGATGTCAACTCTCTGTATTCCAGTTTCCTCTGTTAAAATATATAAATTTAAAGAGTTACAATAGTGCACGTGCATTTCTGTTCTCTACCAGTAGGGCACACTGTGTATACATCTTAAACACAGCACTTTACAAATACCTTTTCAACACAAACATCTGTACAGAGCAGTTTGATATACACATGAAATACAGTTCTAATATAGTTGTAACACAAGCATCTTGTATAAATTAGTTTGATATTCACAAATGGCATATAATCATTTACAAAATTCCAGCTAGCTGTGCTGGCAATACCTCCTTTTGTCACACTATCATTTAAAAAAATATGTTCATCTTATTACAATAATAAAGACTCAGTGATGTGCAACTTTGGTTAGTTATACTAGTTTATGTAACATTAAGATGACATACATGTAGAATCACAGGTTTCTGTGACATTTAGAGAAAAGTAAAAAAAAAAAAATTCTTGTAAAGCATCAAGATGTTTGTCTTTTCCATGTCCCCTGGATAGAAGTGCCTGAATCAGTACTGCTCTACAGAAAGAGAGACAAGTAGTAACTTTATCAGCCAGGTGCACTGATACTGTTTCTCTTCCTCTCTGCAATAAAGGCAATGGAAAACAGTTTCACAACTTTCTGTCTTTTTTATAACAGTTAAAAAAAAACCAAGTAATCTACGCGGTATCCCCGAAGTCTCAAACAACCCACTAAACAAGTATAGTGGGTCCAAAAACAAAACAGTGTAAGAAACGTCTCTGTGTGGAACATTTTCAATCCATATATCTCTAGTTAATCACTGTATATTAATCAGATCAGACAATAGTAGTAGAAGTAGCGAACTTAAACTCGTCATAAGTAAAATATATATAATATAAAATATTGTATGGAATTACTAAGTATTCGAAAGTAATCCAAGCAAGGCAGGCAGTCTGTTTGAATACTTAATAATTTTCTACAATATTTCATATTATATATATATATATATATATATATATATATATATATATATATATATATAAAATATATATATATATTTTTTTTACTTAAGACAAATTTAAGTTCGCTACTTCTACTATTGCCTGATCTGATTAATATACAGTGATTAACTAGAGATATATGGACTGAAAATCTTCCACACAGAGAAGTTTCTTACACTGTTTTTTTTTTAATAACAGTTACTGATCTCCTGACCTCAGTAAGACTATTGCTTATGCAAGACTGCAGGCAGTACCTGCCAGGGAGAACTAAATATTTCCCTGTGGCTATGCTATGTCATGCAGGTGGAGATAAATTTCTCTACCAAAGTATGTAAGAAGTTAAGCATAAAAAATGGATAGGATTTCCCTTCCTTTAATTATGAGAAAAGGAAATTAAAGTTTCATGAAGTGCAAACAGGTTTCTGGTACCTAAACAATATTGGAACCATATTGTAGGGAGAAAAAAATCCAAAAGGTAGAGTTAAACTGTAGGAGAGGGTGGACTGTTTTCTTAAATGTGCTGCCAATACATTACCCCATATAAACTGCAGAAAGAGACAATTCAAGGCATGTTATTAGTGTGGAAAAGAGCACACTTGGCTAACATCAAAGACTGAAACAATACTAATGTCAAGAACTTTAATCATATCCTGAATTAGGTATGGGGTCCATTATTGTCCTGGTATAAGAAACCCAAAACACTTGTAGAAATTAAACTGAGAGCAGCTAAATTTGTCACTGAAGTGCATTTCTTGTATTTACTTACCATGGAATTCATTAACAAATGTGTAGGTGCAGCACTGCACCTACACAATGTAAGCAAGTTAGTGTGATGAACAGCAGTGGTAACTGAATATGCATGCGGCTGTTTGTGTCTACACATTTGCAAACACCTTTTTGTGGCCAGCAATACTGTTTGTGGCCAGAGAAAGATGCTTGCAAGCATGAGAACAGAATGCAAACAAAATAGCTCACATATAGGCAATGCTCACATACGACCACATGCTATAGCCCAGACATATTAAGGGCAATTATAGGGGAAAGAATGCAGAACAGGGGGAAAGTGAAATGGAGAAATTGGTACTCTAAATTGTGCTATACTAAACAATTAATGCTTAAGGGTAAATGTTTAAGGTTTACTCATATCCCACAGATGAATGTGATGAAAATGTATAAAAATCATTTCTAACCTAAATCCTGCAATACTGATGTGATGATAATTAATGTTAATAACAATCCTGCAGTTACGTGCGCAAAATAAAAATGGACATGCTAATAAAGGATGTGATGGGGACATAAAACTGTAGTGTAACAAAGGAGAGTGAATTTGTGATACACATGTTAATTAAATGCTGATGATATAACAGCAAGGACAGAAGATACTTTATGGGATGAACGCACAGAATGTAGTTATTGCTTATGGGAATTTATATATGCAAGCTGACACCACCACCTCTGTATTATCATCCTCAACATGTATGCACAAGTACAAAAGAACCTAACAGCTGTAATGTCAGTTAAATCAGAAATGGGCATTCTTTTGCAAAGAAATGACAGTGGCACCAATAAGAAAGGGGTTCATGACCTACGAGTATATAATAGACAAGCAAGTGTTTGAGAGTTATGTAAATGCTTTATGCTACTCTAATAATAAGCAACATACATAAGTGACAAATGACAAGACAGTATGGACGGCATGTCATGAGTCCAGTTTGCCATTAATGATTTGCATACATCTCGAACATTGTAATACCTGGCATGCTCAAAAGGAATTACAGGGAACAGTGATATAACAGCAATTCAACAGCAGCAGCAACACAATAGAAAGTGTTGTAACAGGGGAGCAATCACAGTTTCTGATGGTCTGGCAGCATGCCATACAGTAAGACATGTTTAAGGAATCATTCATCTGCCAAATAGCTGTATAGTGTGATGAAAACAATTACAGTATTAACAACATGTCTGGATGAAGACTTGAAATACAATGCATAATGTGAATAGGTAATGCATATGAGTGATAAATGACATAAGAAACATTTGAATCATGTCATTTCCAGCATGTGCCAGAACAGATATCAGAGAGATGCATAACAATCATGGTCACCACAGAACTAGACGCACTGATCATGTCACGAAGAGCATCGTTGAAAGGCTTACAACACCTTCCAGTCATATAAGGTGTATGGATGATTTACCTGGTAGGAAAAGGCCTGAAAAACATGGCCCTTTGAATATGCCATAAGTATTGCCGGAGTGTAAGCCACTGTTGTCTGACAGACACATGTTACTAAATTAAAATTCATGCCTGTCATATAAGGCTCTCTCCAGAACTCTGTATTGACTGCATGTGTTACATCAGATAGCAACAGAGGCTATCACAAATAACTGAACTGAATGTGTACATTAAGACATAAGGTATGAATATAATATGAACTATCTGATTTATTCACAGTTCTGGAAAGGAGCTACACATGTTGCTGTCAGCACAACTGTGAGCATTACAATATGACTGCTTCTTTGTCAAGGAGCTGTTTCCATTATGTTGGACACACACTGTCCCAGAATCAAACCAGTCTATCTGTTTAGGTATGCTATACAAGCCAGTACTCAATGCACTTACCACAGTAGCACTCACAGCATGACATCCCCCAAAATAAACATTTCACTGCTATGCAATCACAACCTGTGATGATATATCACTGTCCAACATAAAAATGGATATGAACAACTAGATACAATGGGGTTTATGTAATGTCAATACATTCAAATAATGTTGTCTTGTCAGAAAATGAACAGCAAGCCATGTGGTACGCATCCTTCGATCCAAAGGGATCATGGGTCTGTGCATCTATTGGACTGATTTGGGCAGCGTCTTCTGTGGATGTGCAATCCAGTCCAGGAGAGACAGTCCTTTCCATACTCTGAGCTGCAGTAGGCAGATGTTGATCCAGTATCATGGGCATGTATCTTCCTGAGGGCTCTCTTATCTTCTGCTTTCCTTGCCAAGGTGGTTTCATACATAGTGAGAACTTCCTTTGCTTTCTATTTCCAGGCAATCTTGTCTGAGGTGAGAGAATACCAGGTATTCACACTGATGGAGGCAACACTGAGGTCATGCTTGCATATCACCTTGTAGCACAATTTGGGTTGTCTTTTTGGCCTCTTTCCAGAGCTCTCCAAAAAGGAGGTCTTTCAGTATTCAGCAATCCATCATGCACAAGACATGACCCAACCAGCGCATGCTTCTCTGTTTCAGGAGGGTGAACATGGAGATGGTGCCCATCCTCTCAAGCACTGTGCTGTTGGGAATCTTGTCCTGCCATGAGATACCAAGTATGCACCTAAGGCAGCACATATGGAATACATGCTGCTGCTTCTGGTTTGAGCACAGAGTCCATGTTTCACTGCATACAGTGATGTGCTCAAAACACAGGCTGCGTAAACCTGCGCATTGGTGTGCACAAAGAGCTCATTATTAGCCCAAACTCTCTTAGTCAACCTGGAAAGCATTGTGGCAGCTTTTCCAATGTGCTTGTTGATCTCACTATCAAGTGACAAGTTGTCAGAGATTGGAGAGCCTAGCTACACAAACTCATGGACAACCTCCAGATCATAGTCACTCACCCTGATTGATGGGTCATTGCCCACATTTTGGCCCATCTCCTGGGTCTTCTTTAAACTGATTGCGAGGCCAAATTCCATACATGCATCTGCAAAGTGAGTCATGAGTGACTGACGTTCTTGTTGAGAGTGAGCCACTATAGCTACATCATCAGTGAATAGGAGCGCCTTAGAAGCTTCCTAAGCACCCTGGTCTTTGTTCTGCCTCAACAGTTCAAGGAGGTTGCCGTCCATTCAGGTTTGAAGAAAAATTCCTTCTGTAACAGTTCAAAAGCAAATTTCAACAGAAATGAAAAGAAGATACCAAACATTGTTGGAGCCAGTGTACACCCCTTCTTTACTCCAATGAAAATCTCAAAAGGTTTGGATGTGGATCCGTCATACATGAGTCCTCTTCATGTCTTCATGGAAGGCCTTAGTAATGCTAAGAAGTATTGGAGGACAGCCATTCTTTGCCAAAATAACAAACAGACCTTTCCTATTGATGAAGTTGAATACCTTGATCAGATGAATGAAGGCAATATAAAAAGGTTTGTTCTGCTCCTTACACTTGTCTTGTAGCTCCCAAATAGAGAAAAACATGTCTATAGTAGACCATCCAGCTCTGAACCCACACTGGGACTCAGGATAAACTCCCTCTGCAAGAACGTGGAGCCTTCGCAGGACAACATATGCAAACAGCTTCACCATGGTACAGAGAAGGGAGATGCCACAATAGTTGTTACAATCACTTTTGTCACCCTTATTCTTATAGAGAGTAAGTATATTCGAATCCCTCATATATTGCTGTACACTACCTTCTCTCCAGCATTGGCAAAATATTGCACGCAGCTCTCAGATTAGGATACTGTTGGCACATTTAAGGATTTTTGAGGGAATATCATATTTCCTGGGGAGTTTTCCGTAAGAGAGTGCCTTTAGTGCATCATTAAGTTCCTCCAAGGTGGGTTCAGCATCGAGTTCAGTCATAGTTGGCAGGGACTCAAAGGTATTCAGGGATCTCTGTGCAACTATGGTCTCTCTGGAATACAGCTGCAAGTAATGCTCCACCCAGCATTCCATCTGCTTGCTTCTGTCCTTCAAGACCTCGTCTGTGGTCGACTTAAGTGGAGCGATCTTTCTTTGTGATGGGCCCATCATCCCATCATGCATTCCTCACATGTTACAAATGTCCATGGCCTGCTGAATCTTGAAGCAAAGTTGGAGCCAATAATCATTTGCACACCACCAAGCTACCTGCTGCACTTGACTCAGAGAACATCGGAGTACCTGCAAGTTCTCTTCATTGATAAAAAACCTGTATGCAAACAGTGCCTGTCTCTTCTTCTCAATCAGGTGTGTCACCACTTCTGTGTGGGATTCAAACCAATCAGCACACTTGACTGCCTTCTTCCCACAGATAGATATTGCAGTGTTATAGATAGCATCCCATAGCTTTTCCCATCTGTTGCTAGTGTCAATGTCATCTAGATAGGGCAAGGTCTCTTTAAGTGCTTGAACAAACTTGCATGCTTTTTCTAATGGACATATGTATGTCTGGGTCAGGTACGTTGGACAGGTGAGGAAGCAAATGCAAACAAACAAGGCAAGAGACATGGATGGTAATGGACACAAAAGGTTGGGGGACACCATGATTGTGGTGAGGGAGGGGACAATGCAGGCTCATGGACATCAAGTCTGAAGACAGTGAGAATTGAGTTCTCACCAACTGGACTGTCATCACTGTCCTCTTACTCCACTGGCAGCTGGAGTGTCTGATGTCTCCTCCTACTACAGACCATAAGGGAGAGCAGCCTCTCCATCTGGCGTAGGTGTACACCAGTGGTGCAATGCATGACCCTACATACCATCCCTGGCAAATCCCTGTGGGGGATAAAATCACCACCTCTGCCACTTTTCCTGGAGGGTAAGCTTGCAGGGCAGTAGTACCTGAGGTCACAAGTAGTGCAGGGGCAGCATTGCCAGTGCTGCCAGGTTGGCTCCAAGATATGCTGGATATCAGTGTTGGAGTAAGAGCAGGCTGATCCACTGGAACTGGCCTACCTCACTGTGCTGTGTAGCATTTAGTGATATGGTACATATGGATGACATGGAGACATTTTGATGGCACATAATATAAAATTAAAAAAAGAGTGATAAGGGTTGAAGAGAAAAAAAAGATATAACATTAGTACCATCATATGTGACATACAATGCGTTAACACAATTATACAACTCTTTTATCTGAAGTATTACATTTAAGTATACATCATAGCAGCTACACGCTATACTACAGACTGATGAAAGTAATCCCTGAAGTGTGGCCATATTACACATATGCATGTTCCAATTATACAGATTATAGTTTACAGCAGTGCATTTATGTAACTGGCATAGAGTTTTTAATTTACTGCAAATATTATTGAAGAAATAGCAGTATTGTGTAATTGGAAATTGTGTTATTGAACCCGCAACCTCTGACTACAGTCTAATATTGAACTCTTGCAATTGTTTTGTGCTACTGACTAATGCATGCATACTTGCGTTTACAGTTGGGATATGTATGCTCAATTTGATGTAACTCTATAAAAGACAAAAAAAGCTATCTTTAACTTTTAATGCTACAATAACACTTCTCTTATGCTGCATACATACCACTTGCCAATCAAGCAATATGAGCCAGTCAACTGAACTCACATTTGGTGGGAGCAGGGGAAGGAACAGAAAAGAACAGGAGAGCATTATGCATACCAGTCTTGCCTATATTTAGCTTTCTAAGTCTTGCAAGTACTCTTATTGTTATACTTACACAGCTGTGGGATTTCTGCAGTCTCAAATTCCTGCAACCAACAGTTGAGAGTATCCATTTTTCTCCTGCGTAGGTCATTAAAATGATGCCTACATTGCTCTCCAGTGTGTGCGATACCACTGTCACTGGATACAACCTGGGCCAAACTATTCCACACCTCTGACTTGTACTGGGAGCCAGAATAGTCCCCTTGCAGAAGCCTTTGGTTGTGGTACTTTACCAGGTGTCCAATAAATATCCTGATCTCCTGGATACCCCATGTCTGTGTCCTAAAGTATGCACCTTCCCCTCCAATGCCAGCCATATCTACCAGCCAAACTACAGCATTGGAAACTGACGCTTTCCTGTCAGTTCCAGTTATCATGTTTACTGGTAGTACGCAAACATGAGCAATGATGTCAACCACATTTGCACAATGTTAAGTTGAGCACAGCAGTGCCAAGCAGAGAGAAATTTAAATAATTGAAATTGGAAGGTTACTCTGACACTTCGCCTTAGTTCAATGGGTGTGTATTAATGTAGCCTAGAAATAAGTACTGGAAATTGGAAGGTAACTATTAGATGAATTAAGTTTGCAGATATGCACCGAGGGCATAAATGTAATGACCTGACATTTTTTTTTGTCTTTATACACTGAGGAAAATTTGCTTTTCAGTGTGGTATTCAAACCCAGGCATAAGGCATGCTCAATTTGATGCAATTCTATAAAATATGGAATATAAAATGTGGAGCGTTTCTCCCCGGGCTTCTGCTGAAAAAGGACCTATGTCCAGTCGGACTTTCCCGGTAAACAAATGTTAAATAAAATAAATAAATTAGTGACAAAACATCTATTGCCACAGTGTTGATGTTCCATCTTTGCCACAGATGAAGTGCTGATCAGACATAGTTAGGAATCATACATAGATACAGGTGACAGTTTGAACTGTTGGACATGCATGTGTATGACCTGACAAGGTCACTGGATATAGATTCAGTTGTGTATGTGTCTTAGGTTGTGATAAGTTACTCGGGGTTTAAAAACTCTTCTCCTTCTTGGCCTTGATCTATTAGCAGCAGCAGCAAAGACTTTAGCTTGTTGCACATACACATGAATTAAAGCAACAGCAGTCCCTAACATTGTTTCTGTGTAGACTCTTTTCCATGGCTGTATTCCAATAGGTTGTAGAATTTGCAGTTAAAATCAGCACTGTGTCTACACACATGTGCTTTATAGCTTGTTAAATAGCTCCTCCATCTTGGATTGGTTGATTAGCATACAATTCAGCTGCTTATGCTGTCATTTGCATGCCATGGTGTTTATCTTGTTTGCATAGCTGTGCATGTCTCTACACACCCAAACCATGTGGAGCAGCTTACTGAATCCAAAATGGTGTGCTACCATATGTGCATAGCTGGGTGATGCGCACACAGTGTAAACAGACCATGTAGGCTTTAT
This sequence comes from Protopterus annectens, assembly GCF_019279795.1. NCBI lineage: Eukaryota > Metazoa > Chordata > Ceratodontiformes > Protopteridae > Protopterus > Protopterus annectens. The sequence continues at coordinate 1,092,957,272 of NC_056745.1, forward strand.
TGAATCTGGCTGAATATGTATTTATATTTTCTCATAGAAAATTACTGACTAATGCATGTTTATGAGACTTTTAATAGAAGAGTAATCCCATGTTGTTACAATGCATCAAATTATGTATCAGGGTGTGACCCTTTGTTTCAGTCTACTGTGATCCTTTCATGCTAATTTTATCCTAGTGGCTTGCTGATCTGACAATTCTAAGGGCTGCTGTGAAGTCTTATAGCTAGTTTTCATTTGACTTTTAGAGGAATTAATTCCAATAAATATAAATATTTATTTATATTGATAACTATGGTTTGAGCGAGACAGAGAAAGAGAGAGAGAGAGAGAGGGGAGGTCTGTGTAAGCATCATCTTATCTTAGCTGGTGCCCTTTTTAGCCAGACATTGCATTTCCTTGCAGCTTTCTGTTCTTCTGTCAGTTCTTGTCATGTTTTCCAGCCACTGATGTTCATATAAAAGATTGTTCACGCATGCTGCTCAGAAGGATTTTGTAAGCCAGTGTCCCAAGTTTGTTTGAGATTCCAATACTATAACACACAGCCTATAGCTAAGTGTTGAATGGAGTGCTTCCAGTAAGAATCTGATGTTATGTTGTTCTATCTCACCTTCATTCTTACAGTGATGGGTTCGGGGCCAATTCTCAGCTCCGACTTGGCTGAATACATAGCTGAAAGTCTCAAATTTGGCTCGTGATAAGTAGGTATCCCACGATGCAGTGGTGTAATTCCCCAGATCTCATTTGACACTTTACGAGGTTGGATGCACTCATCTTGGCTGTGATTAAGTTGTGACAAAATTTCTTTATATTTCCTGTAATACTGTTCCATTTTATAATGATACTGCGGTGGTGGTGCTGCGGTAGCGTTGTCGCCTCACAGTTAGACGTTGCCCGTTCGATTCTCAGTTAGAGCGGCTTCTGTGTGGCGACATGCATGAATAGGCATTCCTTCATTGAAGGTTGGGCGTTAGGCCCGGCAAGCCAGCACGTAAAAATCTACTGCCAATCATTATCGGGCCGGAGTTCCGCTGTGGCGACCCCTAACCGGGAAAAGCCGAAAGACACAAACAAACAAACTGCTCCATTTTATAATAGATAGCTTAGTATTTAGCCATATCTAAGTTTGTGTGCCTTTTCTTGCATTATAGTTAATAAATAGTTATAATTTTATTCCTTTTGGTGCTGCCTCTGGCCATTGTTTCGTAGGCCTAACTGTATCCCTTGTAGTGGTGGTTGTTGTGTCTGTCGTAGTTTATTAGTAGCTCACTTAAGTTAGAGAGCTCTTTGCCCGTTTAAGTTAGAGGGCTTGTAGTTAGTGAGTTGTTTTGTCTGAAAAATAGGGCCATTTGAGTTAGAGACCCTATTTTCTCCCTTGTTGTCTCTCTCCTTCGTGTTTCCCGTAGTGTACTACTTATTTTAGTTTTAGTAGTTCAATAGTTAAAACTTTTTTGTTGTTTTATTGTGGTCTTATCTCTATAATGTCTAAAGATCCAAAAGAGATGGAACATAAGCCTTCTGGCTTTAAAAAATGCCAGAAGTGTTCATAAAAAATGTCTATCACAGACGGACATGTAATATGTGTTTATTGCCTTGGAGCAATTCATCTACAAGAGGAATGTATGTTTTGTCATTCCTTCAGTGCAAGGGTTCTATAAGAAAGGAGAAACAAACTGATTCTTAAAGGGCTCTTAAAGCCAACTTTAGAGGAAGCTATCCACAGCTCTTCTTCTTCTTCTTCTTCTTCTCCTTCTTCCAAAAAGGAAATATCACAGAAAAGACAATCACCTGCATCATCAGCTCAGTCGGAGTCACCAGTCAAGTTAAAAATTTCTAAGGCCACTACCTCCTCAGTTCCACAATCCACGGAGCCATCGGAGAGTATACTAATTGACAAGCCTGGTTCTTCAGTTCCAAAGTCCTCTGTGCCACAAGATATCTCTTCTTGGAGCCGGTCCATGGATATTTCACTGGTTTCTCCAACATTGAGATCTCCCATTCTGCACAGGTCTCGCTCTCCATCCCTATCCTCCAGGTACACCAGGAGCTTATCTGACAATGAGGTGGAACGGGTGGTGCGTAGTCTCTTGAAGTCACCGGTGCTATCTAAATTATTCTCGGTTCTGACACATTTGGTCTCTGAGCCTACTATACCAATTGTACTCACTGTTGTTCCTCCTCCGAGCCAAGCTGGACCTTCGGAGCCAGAGTGTTTGGTACCACTTACTGTGGAACCATCAATTCCAAGACCCCCTTCAGTATTCATGGGGCCGACTTCTGCTCCAACACTCTCAGTGCCATCCAGACAGTCTGGTAGCCAGGGTTCCCCGGTCAGCCATGGGGGGGATTCTCGGCCCTGATCTTCTTTGGTGCTGAGCCTATCCCTTGGAGCATCAGCCAGGGTTAGCGCAGCTCATACATCAGCTTCGGGTCTGATCTCGCTGGTTCCGGTGCCTTCTTCTGTCTCCTCAGAGCTGAGGGAGTCTTCGGAGCTGGTGGAATCTGCCATTGAGCTGATGAGGAGTGTGTTGTCTACCCATACAGCACCACAGAAGGATACCAGCACTCGTCCACCTAAGGCATCGGCTACTGTCTTGGCACCACCCATTCCACAGTACAGCAGAGATCCAGAGCCTCAGGATCTCCCATTGGGTGAACCCCTCTCCTCTGAAGCCTCCCCAGAATATCCTTCTGAGGAGCCACCTCGGAAGAGAACTTGCAAGAGGAAGCACGTAGACTCTCCAGATGAGTCCATCACTTCAGACACTGACCTCATGGAGTTGGAAGGGTCCCCACAGTCATCCTCTAATGATATCTCATTTGCAGATATTCTAGAGATCCTGAAGCAGAGAGGTGGCTGGAAGGCCACCACCCCTTCTGAGGAGGAGTCAGTGTACCTGAAGGCTTTTGGGTCTCAACCTTCAGCCTCCTTGGTGTCTCTGCCTTTCAATGAGCTAATGGACCTGGTTAATCGAAAGGTGTGGGAGTCACCTGATACAATGGAACCTGTCCCTCGGAGGCCCAACAAATTCTTGTCAGCTCCTTTGGGAAAGGAATTTCTCACTAAGGGGGTACCTGTAGATGCTATGGTGGTAGCAGTAGCCACTAAGAAGGAACTTTCAGAGACATCCTTATCTGTTCATCCTCCGAAGGAAGACTCTCGACCGATGGACAGATAAGGGAAGCGTGTCTTTTTGTCAGCGACATTTTCACTCCGATCGCTGAACTACCTATCTCACTTTACAAGGCTACAAAGAGATCTCCTGAAAGAGCTAGGAGATACTCTACAAGGTACATTAGCTGCGGGGGTGAATGAGAAGTTCTCCTCCCAGCTGTCCACCTTAAATTCCATTGTCAACTCCTCCATGAGGCTGATATTCTAAGCAGCTGATGGAGCAAACAGGGCAACGGGTTTCAGAGTTTCCCTCAGGAGACACTCCTGGATGCACTTGTGAAATTTTGCAGAGCCCTTTAAGTCTACTTTTACTAACATCCCTTTTGATGGTTCCTCACTCTTTGGTCCCAAAGTAAAAGACACTCTCACCCGATGCGAGCAGGAAGGAAAAACTGTCTCTGCCATTGGAGTACATTTTTCTGTACATTCAAGACCTTATCCTAAAGGTCAGAAGAGTGGGAAAATGTGGTTCAAAAGATCCCAGAGAGTTTTCCAGGATGCATGGGGTGATTCCTTCCCCAAACAGAGGGGGAGGTAACAATGATAGATGCCACCCCAGAGGCAGAGGGGGCCCGGAGAACCAGGGTAACTGTGATTCCTTTCGCAGACACCCTTATCAGCGCTCCTGAAAGGAGGCCCAACTGCTCTACTCTGGAGGCAGTCGGGGGATGTTTATCCATGTACCCAGAAGTTTGGAAAACTATCAGAAGAGACAAATGGGTACTACAAATAATATCCAGAGGATACTCCATTCCATTCTCCAATCCTGTCGCACAGACCAGAACAATCCCAGATGTTCCACCCAATCTAAGGGAGCAAGCAACTATAAGGATTCAAAAGTTGCTGCAAAATAGAGTCATCCAGGAAGTCCCCACAGACAAAATAGGATTCAGAACTTACTCAAGATTCTTTTTGGTGCCAAAAGGAACAGGGGACTGGAGACCCATATTAGACCTAAGCAAATTAAACAAATCTGTCAAGAAGTCAAAGTTCCAAATGGTGACACTGCAATCAATTTATACTTCCCTTTTTAGGGAAAGATGACTAGATTTGTTCGATAGACCTTCAAGATGCTTACTACCACATAAAAATGGACAGGGCATCGAGAAGGTACTTATGCATCTGTCTGGGAGTCAGTCATTATCAGTTCTGAGCTCTGCCATTTCGTCTTGCTACAGCCCCCAGAGTGTTCAATGCATGGCAGTAGTTAAGGCTTACCTGAGGTGTCTAGGATTCCTAGTGTTTCCCTATCTAGATGACTGGCTCCTATCTGCCATCACCAAGCATCTACTCCAACAAGCCAGGGATCTAACGTTGGATGTCTGCACTTAGTTGGGTATTACAGTCAACTTTCAAAAATCTGCCTTGTTGCCCTGTCAATGTATTACATTTATAGGCACAGATCTAGACACTGCTTCCATGGTAGCACGTCTTCCAACAGAAAGAGTTGTAGTGCTCAGATAACAGATACTTTATCTTCTCCCCAAGACCAAGGTGAAAGCAAAGATAATTCTAAGATTACTAGGGACAATGGCTTCCACAATAACACTGGTTCCTCTTGCCAGAATCTACATGAGGATCCTTCAATGGCTGTTGTTCTCCCAATGGTCACTTCAAGAGCTTCCTATGTCTCACCTGATCAGGATAACTGAATCATGCAAAAACGAATTAAGATTGTGGATACACTCCAGTCATGTGACCATAGTGAGACCCTTTGTTCCACAACAACCCATAGCTACGGTGACCACGGACACTTCCCAGATAGGGTGAGGGGCATTATCCGGGGAGGACAGTCCAAGGTACATGGCAAGGACACGAGGCTCTCTTGCATATAAATGCCCTAGAGATGAGAGCAGTGCTTCTTGTGCTGCAAGCATTTCACAACTCTCTCCCTCTAGGGACAATTGCTATACAGTCAGACAATATGTCTGCAGTTTGGTACAAAAACAAGCAGGGGGGGAACCAGATCTTACCACCTTTGTTGCGAGGCCCTAAGAGTTTGGCAATGGGCAGTTTCTTCCCAGCACTTTCTAATAACAATGCACATTCCAGGGAAGTCCAAAGTGATAGCAGACAATCTGAGCAGGGCAATTTTAATGCCTCATGAGTGGTCTCTCAATCAGAATGTAGCGGAAATTATTTTCTGAACATGGGGTCTGCCTTGCTGCGATCTTTTTGGCACTCCCATGAATGCCAAGTGCAGCAACTACTTTACCCTAATCCTCCCCCCCGGGGAGACAGCCAGAGATGCACTTGCTCATGATTGGCCCTCAGGACTTACGTATGCCTTGACTCCATTTCCTCTCATACCCAGAGTCATTCAGAAAGCACAGTCCTTGGGAAGCAGGATAATTCTCATTGCGCCTTACTGGCCTCATCAAGTTTGGTTCCCCTTCCTTTGGCCTCATCCTTAGGTGAGGCCTTGGACTCTGGACCCAGTTCTAGACCTGCTGATACATATGTCAAGTGCGCTACTTCCTTCTCTCCACACCCTAAAATTGAGAGCTTGGCTGCTCCACTTTGAAATTTAGACAGGCTTCAAAATTTCACTCCTACAGTTAAACATATCTTAATGTCCACTCATAAAGCTTCCACTAGAAAACTGTATTCTAGCAAATGGAAAAGGTTTTCCCTTTGGGCTCAAAAGAGGAACATTGATCCTTTTTCTGCACCCATCCATTCTATTTTGAAATTTTTGACAGAACTCTTTCAACAAGGTTCAGCTGCAGCAACTATCAGAATACAGCTCACTGCAATCTCAAATTTCCACATTGGTGATTCTATCTCGAACTTAATGTCACAAAGGTTGTGTAGAGCCTTCTTGAAAGGTGCCTCCTTATTAAGATCTCCCTTTAAGGAACCCCTTTCTCCTTGGGACTTAAATTTTGTTTTGTCTCACCTGACATTATCACCTTTTGAGCCATCATCTTCAGACCTCAAGTTTCTTTCCTGGAAGACCATTTTTCTGGTGGCTATAACATCTGCTAGAAGAGTATCAGAGTTGCAAGCTCTTTCTATCAAACCACCATATTTGATATTTCATACAGATAGGGTATCCTTGCGAACTAATCCATCATTTTTACCCAAAGTCTGTTTTTCAACTAACATAAATCAATCTATTGAGCTTCCAGTGTTCTTTTCTAATCACAGCAACAAGGCAGAATACAAATTACATCAACTAGACATGCATAGACAACTCAGATTCTATTTGCATAGGACCAAAAATTTTAGAAAATTTGACCAGTTATTCGTATCCTTCTCTGATGCAAAAAAGGGTAGCTCAGTTTCAAAAACTACTCTATCCAATTGGCTCTCAAACTGCATTACATTCATCTATACCTCAAATAATAGATATTTACCATTCAAAGTGAAGGCTCATTCCACTAGAGCAATGGCTACGTCTTCTGCTTTTCAAGCCAGAATTCCTATGGATAATATTTGTGCAGCAGCTACTTGGACCACTCCTCATACTTTTATCACACATTACAAAGTGGATTTGGCCTCCAGGACAGGGCCTCCTTTGGTTCCACGGTGCTTAAAGGTGTACTCTCGTGAACCACCCAGGGTAAAGGTGCTAGGGACGCTGTCCCATCATTGTAAGAATGAAGGCGAAATAGGACAATATAACTTAAAGAAGTTATGTATTCACCATAACGTTCCATGTTTGTTGTCCATCTCGCAGTTCATTCTTACGAACCTTCCCTCCTTCCCCTGCCAAAGACTCCTTGTGGACCTGGTGGATGTTTTTACTACCATCATGAGTTTTTTGTTTCAGTTTGTTTCTCCTATTGGGGATAGTATATATTTGTATATATATATATATATATATATATATATATATATATATATATATATATATATATATATGTGTGTGTGTGTGTGTGTGTGTGTGTGTGTGTGTGTCTATGTATATATGTATATAGTTTTACATTTCATTCAGTAGTAGCAGCAAACAAGATCTGGGGAATTACACCACTGCATTGTGGGATACCTACTTGCCACGAGAGAAGTTTGGGACTTTCAGCTATTTATTCGGCCGAGTCAGAGCCGAGAAATGGCTCTGAACCCATCATTGTAAGAATGAACGTCGAGATGGACAACAAACATGGAAGGTTATGGTGAGTGCATAACTTCTTTTTTTTAGTGGATGGCCCCCAAAGATTCTTTTGATAAACTAGCTGCTGTTGATTTATACTCTGAAGCTGTCTTTGAAAAGTTGTTTAACTTCTACTGATGAGATATGCACACATCCATACATACACTCATCGGCATATGCAACACTCCCATATTTATATTTGCATTCATTCATACCTATGTACATACATGCACACATGCATACTTGCACTGGTTTACAATGTATATAGATGCATAGATTCAAACATGCTTGAAAACACTTTGAGCTTGCACCTTGCAACCATTCTTGCTAGTATGGTGAAAACTGTCACAAAAGGAAATACTGCCAGCCCAGCTATCTGGAATTTTGTAAATAATTGTATGTCATTTGTGAATATTAATAAAATTTATATAGACGTGTAACAGAAAGAGATACTGCCAGACCAGCTATCTGGAATTTTGTAAGTGGTTGTGTGTAATTTGTGAATAGCAAAATGATTCATATGCCTGTGTTACAAATATATTTGAACTGTATGTCATATTGTATAGATGTGTGCTAACGAGATTTTTTTATACACTATTGTAACCGTTTAATAGGGGAGACTGAAACAAAGGAGATTACTTGCAAAACTTCAGAAGAATGGTTGAGGTTAAGTTACTTTATAGCTGGGCCATAAACAAAATATGTTATTTCTCAGTTTCAGTGCAGTAACTGACACAATGTCTAGAACTAGAAGTTTTTGCATTGTCTTTACATGTAGAGAAATGTAAATTATTTTACAACTCCCACCATTTGCCAAAGATCTGAGGGATATGTATTTTTCACAGGAAAATGCTAAATGCTGGCAGTTTCTAGCAATGGGAGTTTTCACCTGGGATGACAAAAGTGATGTCATCCTGCAAGTATCCCAGAAGCAATATTTGAGATATTAATTTAAGAACTCTCTGAGAGAGAGAGAGAGAGAGAGGGAGACAGTGCATTTTGTATTTGTCTTTGACCTGACAGCATCAGCTGGGAAAACCCACTCACCACATGTGCCTTGCTTGCTCTGTAAATAAGTTAACTAGGGTACAGTCATTTTTTTTAGATTCTGTAAGGAATATAGTAAAGATTAGTTTACATGTTTTCTGTATTTATTTAAGGCTGTTCTGCAATGTTGTTTTAAATATTTCCTGTGATTTTGAACTCTGAAGTTACTGTGATAATTTACTATTTTCTTGTTCTATTATTTATTATTAAATATATTTAAACCTATCTTTGTGGCTGATATTTGTGAGACATATTAAGCTTATAGAGTACTGGCATATCTACTTGGTGACAGTGTGCAGGCCACTCCTAATAGCCTTGCTCTTGGTCAAACTACCAGTTGGATTACTAGTAACATTACACAGTAAGATTGGACACCCTTTGTTAAGGGCCTTAAAGTAGCTGATAAGGAGTGGCTATTGGCAGTCCAAACTACCTTATAGTCTGGAAAGAGGAAGACATAGGTAGTAAACCTGTGCCAGCCTTTCCCATGTGTGTGTGTGTGTGTGTGTGTGTGTGTGTGTGTGTGTGTGTGTGTGTGTGTGTGTGTGTGTGTCAGCTACTTGGGCAGGAACATGAAGCAATAGTTAGACAGAGAGAGTGCTGGAAGTCTTGGCTTGACCACTCAACTGAGATCTCAACTTTATAGCTGTGCCAGTTGGTAGTCTTATTGGGGATCTGGAGAAAGATTGAGAAACCAGCCCTAGACTGACTGTGGTCTCTCTGTGCTCTTAAGGGAAATTGCATTTTACTGTGTGTGTGTGTGTGTGTGTGTGTGTGTGTGTGTGTGTGTGTGTGCGTGCGTGCGTGCGTGTGTGTGTGTGTGTGTGTGTGTGTGTGTGTGTGTGTGTGTGTGTGTACTTGTCATCCTCCCGGTGTGCACGTCCTCCACTATTGCCAGTGGTGAGGATTGAGGCTCCTCGATTACTGGGCCAGTGCTGGAGCATCACAAAGCCTGCACCTGTTTTATAGCCTTTTGGTAACTTTGAATAATGTACTAGTTAATGCTTGAGATGGTCTGTTGTGTTTCATAAAGACCACATAGCTAGCATTGCATATGCTTCTTTATGACCAATGAAATTATGGGTTAGAAAATACTAGACACCTTGGAGGATATGTTTAAGTATTACTTTATCATTTTAGTTATAATAGTTGTAAGTACAAGATACCAGAGTCTTTCTTGGGTAGACTGTTCCTTAGTGGAGCTGCTGCAAGCATATTATGTAAAGTGCCTCAAAATTATATGATAATTGTACTGCAATATGTGGCACTTGTTTTTGTTAACTTGTACCCTGTTGACACAGCACAATTAGACTGTCCAGCAGATTGCAAGATATAATGACACAGTGCTTTCTTTCCAGGAGGGAAATTACCAACCTTAGTGCAGTTGCCTGTGTTCTATTAGTTATTCTGTCACTGAGCAAAGGAAGAATACACCTTGGGTGCACCAGGCCAGTGAAGTGTTATGCAATGGGGTTCATACCTCCTCCATAAATATCTTAAAAACTACGCCAGTAGTTTAAAGATAATATGCAGTAACATAATTGCAAATGTTATATCCAGCTGCAGATAGACCAGATAATTCACTAGAATCATAAGCTAGCACAAACATTACTATGGATGGTGCAGTGGTGCAGCAGTTGCATTATCACAGCAAGAGGTTCTCCAGTTCAATTCTCAGCTGGGGTGCCTTCTGTGCAGAGTCTACATGTCCTCCCTGCGTTCATGTGGGTTTCCACCGGGTGTTCCAATTTTTTCTCACGTTACAAAGACATGAGTCTGGAACACTTCTCCCTGGTCCTCTGCTTAAAATTGGCTTCATTCCAAGTCTGACTTTCCCAGTAAACAAATGTTAAATAAATAAAATTATTGCCTTATACTGGAGGCCAGATCATTTTTAAAGTGTAAAAATATTACAACTCCTTTAACCAAGTCTTCTCACAACAAGTTACATATGTTGTAAACAAGAAAAACCTTTACATATTTTTGGTGATTATTTTCAGATAGACTTACTGTGCATTAAGGATTGCGATTTGTGAAAATGTATTATTAATATCTTTAGACCATGTGGTTAGCTAAGTGAATGTTGTAATTTCTTTTTCTGCGTGTTTTGTCTCCATTCTTGACATTTGGAAAGCAGCATCAGTAATAAATGAGGGTTCAGTCTCAACTATGTTGTCTAATAATATGTATACCATTTAACATACTGGTGTTTTCATCCTTTATGCTTCTGTTTATTGTCATAGTAGATAGCAAGAGAAGTCAAGAAAGCATGAGTTACTTTGTAGTTTTCTAGCTTAGTCAGTGCACGTGGGGTTATGCGGACTTAAAAATGTCAGTGGTTAATAACTAGCCAATTCTCAGTCAGTTTATGCTTTTCATTCTCTGACTTAAGGAAAGAACGTAGTACTGTTTCAGTGCCAAAATCAATGCATCTTCTCTTCACTTGCACAAAAAATAGAAAAGCTATTTCAAACTCTAACATGCAGAACATTTGCCTGTTAAGAAAATGTATTTAATTTATATTGATGCAGAGATATTCTTAAACAGAAATAGATGCAGAATATGAAATGATTTAACCAGGTATGAACTGCATTGAACTGCATTGTTTGCGATGGAGCCAGTACATATGGATTCATTTTGTTATATTTATAAAAATAAATCCCAAAACATGCTGGCTGATTAGCTGCTCTGAATTGTCAGCATGCACTTATACACACAGATAGATAGATAACTGATCACTAGATTGTATTTGGCGTTGTCCTATAGCCCAGGTCAAGAGTGAAATGGGCAGAGATAGACCAGATCTATTCATCTACCCCATTAATGGATAAATAAGTTCAATTAAAAAGTTACTTCTGTGGTGTTCTACAGTACCTAGGGGAAGGTCAGTATTTAACTGTAAAATTTGCTGGTATCATTAATGATGTCATTATTTTTTAGAACATGACATTGGTTATGAATATCAATCTGATAGTTGTTTCGTGTTTCAGCATATCTTAGTATTCAGTTTCAGCTGATGGATTGCTGCATATGCAATTCTTCATTAACTTGGAAGGGAAAGAATTGAAGTTAATTATTCCCCTGTTGACTTGTAAAAACGACAGCAAAACAATAATAATACAAATGAAACACTTTCTGAAAGTAGAGAATCAATTAATACAGATAAGTACATACTTATCTATCTATATATGTGTGTGTGTGTGTGTGTGTGTGTGTGTGTGTGTGTGTGTGTGTGTGTGTGTGTGTGTGTGTGAGTGTACCTTACATGGGTCTAGACATACAAACAGACACATGCGTGCACACACACACACACACACACACACACACACACACACACAAATAGTTTAAGTGATTCATTATGCCTTGAAATGGAGTAAAACCTAATTTTCAAGAGTAATAAATGAAAAGCTTTGTATAGGAAGAAAACTCAACTGAAGTCTTCTGTAATATTTATATTGTATATTTTCATCTCTATGCCATCTTCATAGGTTCATAGGTTCGTACTAGGCTATCGGCCCTAGGGCCTATACAAGCCTATCCATAACAATTCCCTGGCTATTTCTTCCCACAATATTTACTTCCCTGGACCCTTGTCTAGCAGGGCAACTGATGTGATCCCCTGGGTGAATTTCCTATCTCCCATCCAATCGTCAAGGTTCCTTTTGAAGAGGGTCAAAGAAGCGCTCTGCTTGACATGTATGGGTAGTCTATTCCAGAGTCTGGGGAGTCTCTGGGTCAGGGACAGATCTTAATCTGTGCATGTCCAAACAGCAGTACATCATGCCTATAGAATAATCCACAAGGGCTTTTTATTATTAATGGTTATTAAGTCTGAATTACACATTTCTTGTGAGTCAGTTCTGTGCCATGGTTCAGAAGATTTCTCTTACCAAAGTTAAACCCTTTGATGCCCTTCTACCTGCCTTGCCCTCCTGCTACAGCCAGAACTGTTTTCATTTCAGGAGTTTCCATTCCTGGTATAATACTATAACCACTTTTTCTGTGTACTGAGTTATGAACAGCTGGCTAATAGTATTTTAAATAGCATTGCTCAGAAAACAGTATACCTTTTATTTTAAAAAGGACATTTTGAAGAATAGCAGCTCAAACTCTCTAGGAAATAAGTACATTATTTGCAATGTTTCTTTTACTGGCATAAATTCCTTCAGTTGTGTCATCTTAAGTATTTTTAAGTTTGAATTCCACATCACCAGTCATCAGTCTGTACTGCAAGCAGTCTACTCAAAAGGACACGTTTCTCTAATCAGCATGTCTGCAAGTTTTTAGAAGTGCTGAAGTTTCATAGTGACATTTTCCAAGTGGCAACTGTAGGTCAGATGTCAAAAAAGATACTTTAAATATTCACATCTGTCATTACTTACAGTGAATGTTATACTACATCTTCGATGACCTTAATTATGTTCCACTTATAGATAAATCATAAAAGATCCTTATTATAAATGATTGTTAAACTATAATTCTATCACTCAGTAACTTGATATTACCTTCATCTTGATTGCAAACATGCCCTGTGTCAAGCACATACACACACACACACACACACACACACACACACACACACACACACACACACACACAAAACACATATACACATACACACTTCATTCAAAGTCATAGTCTGTGCTGACTCTACAGAGTCTAGAGTGAATTTTTGCTTTCCTTTGAATATCCCTAATATCTGTATGTCTAAACTATCAAACAATTTCATAATCTTGTGCATTCATCCTGCATGCTTTAAACTGTACTGAAACTTTATAATTTTGTAACACTGTGTAGCATTCTGACCATGTATCAATGTAAAGAACTATAAGGTTTTGTATAGCTGTACCTAGCAAATGAGTTTCAAAGCTAGTTACTGAGCATGTAGTCCAAGAGATCACTAGGGAGCCTTTACCCCTTTCCCATCTGTCACACAGTAGGCAAATGAAGGTAAAAAGATTCAAAGCCTGTATCCTTGGCACTGAAAGGATCTCATCAATAAGTCTAAGTCAGAGCTTTAGTTCTCTGCATTAACTGCCAGACTTTGGTATACTAACTGGAAGAGAAATGGCTGAAAAGGAACTGTTGACCTGTCTACTTACCCAATTAACAAACAACTAAATAAGTAAAAGATAAGTAATCTACTCATAAATGTAGGGTATTTTCAGAAAGGTTAGCTACAGAGTACTACAAGTGCTGCACTCTTCTGGTCTGAGAACACTGTGCAGCTAACTAGCGATTTGGAGAGATGCAAGAGTTGCATAGCGCAAAAGCTCACTAGTGACTCATTGAATGTCTCTGAACCAATCAAATAATGCCTGTAAGAATCTATGCAATGCTGTTGCACAGGCACATATCCATACCCATACCCACACACACACACGTGCACGCACACCTATACACACACACACACACACACACACACACACACACACACACACACACACACGCAGACACACACACCTTCACACACACACACATACACACACACAAAACACACAGTGATACACACATGCACATGTCTGCACATACAGCTTCTCTCTATGTACCTGCTGCAATGATGTGGATAGCACTTAATAAACAACTGAAGGATTTTATCTGGGTGGGAAGATGGAAAAAGTCAAGTGGGATAAGCTGATTTTTCCAACAGTCCAAGACAAATTGGGATTAATGATTTGAAGGGGTATTTCAGAGCTACACAGTTAAGGCATATACATAGCACATACATAGCACAAACAGAAACCTATAATTCAAAGTGGAAATGGATGATGATGAAATAGCAGGGAAGGTCAAGAAACAAGGAGAGACTGGATTTGGATGCAGATATTTAAGGCGAATAACAATAATCATACAGAATATTGTATTCATAAAGTAACATAAAGTATTTTAAAAACTAAGCCAACATGGGAATGGAGAAAAAAAGATTCTGCCAATAGTGATGATTGCAATTAGGGGTACAGAGAATAGGCAAGAGGGAGCTGGAATTTATTGGAGAAAACTGTCAAAGGAACCAAGGTACTGGGAAAAATAACTAGAGAGGGAAAGGTAATAGAATGGGAAGATGTCAAGAATATTATAAAACCACAGATAAAAACAGAGACTGAAAAATCCATGAGTACCAGTAATCCAGTAAAAAAAGGTTTTAATAAATGCACAGCACACTAAAACAGACAAAACTCTAGTGCCTCGGCCCATGGGGCTTCTAGGAGATAACACACATAAAAAAACTAATACCAATAAATACTGCTAAGAGCAGCAATCTCTTAATTATCCAATAAAAGCAGTTATTCAAAAAATACATTTACAAAAGAGATTTCCAGCTACATTCCTTATTCAGGCCAGTAGGTGTAATAGTCCCATACTTTAAAATAAAAATAGTTTCTTTATTTACCAATTTGCTCTTCAAAAGGGTTACATTCTCAGGTGAAATGTGCTCTAAAGCACAACCTCTTAAATCTGTATAAATCCTACCCATGGACAGTATTAAAATGAGATGCCACCGGACTTTCAGTTTTATTATTCCTAATGTCTCTAATGTGTTCCTGCAGCCTTATCTTAAAAGATCTCTTACTTTCACTAATATAAAACAGATTGCAGGAACACTTTAAAGCATAAACCACCCTTCTGTATTACATGTATACTCCACTACAGGTTTAAATCTCACACTATTAATACTGTCAAAAGATCTAACTACGTGGTTGAATATTGAACAGCCGCCACAAGCCCACATTCCAAAATGACTTACTCTTTTATTATATCCCACTTTAGGTACACAACATTTATTATGGACCAACATATCTTTTATACTTCGTCCCCTCTTCAAATATATCAAAGGAGTGTACCATAAGTTCTTAACACAATTTTTTCCTCCCAAGAGAAATGGCCAATAATATTTTATAATGTCAACTATCTCACTAGTCAATAAATTAAACACTGTTACAAAATAAACCTTTCTACCATCCTTACAGGAATAGTTAGACACACTTCCCTCTATATCTAACTTCCCAAAATCCTTCTTCTACCTACACAATTCGGCTGACACAATCTTCCAAGGGCATTAATGATAACCTCTGTACTATATCCCCCTCTGTTTGAACATAATACAAGTTCAACTAATTTTTTGTTCCAAAACTTTCCTATCACTGCATAATCTACTAACTTTCAACATCTCTCCATATGGTAAAGCATTCAACAAGTGTGATGGGTGACAACTTCTACCATCTAAAAATGCCCTCCATCCTCAAATTTCCTATGTACCTTAGTACTTATACTCCCATTATCATGCCCCTCTAAAACTACGTCTAGGAAAGTAATTGACTTTCCCCTCTGCAAACCATCAAAGTCAAACCAAAAACACTTATTGTCTACTTCACATACAAAAGCCCCTACTAATGATTAACCCATCTGCACAAAAAAAAAAAAAATTCATCAATAAATCTATAATAAAATATAACATGTTTTTAAAAAAAAATTCAACTTATATAAAATATTTGTCTCAAACAATCCCATTACTAGGTTTGCATACATGGTAGCAAACGGAGCTCCTGTAACAGTACCTTGAACCTGCTGATAAATAACTTGATTAAATTAAAAAAATGTATTAACTAAACTAAAATAAATCAAATCAATAACATAATTAGCCATGGGACTATCTAGCAAAAAGAACCTAAGTGCTTCTAGACCCACAGAATGTTTTATATTTGTGTACAGACTTTTAACATCTAATGTTATCCAATAAAAATCTTTTCCCCGAACTACAGACTTAATTTTCTCCAAAAAATCAAATGAATCTCTTATATACAAATCTAACTTCACTGCAAATTTTACTAAATATGAATGCAACAGTATCCCCACATTATGTAAAAAATAATTATTTGCAGCTATTATGGGTCGATCAGGGGGTATACTAAACTCATGTGAATTTTCAGTAGACAATAAAACCTAGCTAAAATACAATTCTCCACATTAAATTTTGTTTCCACATCTTGTATAGAGAAATATCCCAGCCTGTGTTCTTTCTCCAAAAGTTCCCTAAAGTTAAAGCTTGTTGATATCCTAAAAAACTAGAAACCTTGTAAACTTCCTCATTACTTAAATGGTCCATACACATTTTTAAATATTGAGAATGATGCCGCACCACAATTTTATTGCCCCTGTCAGAGGACTTGATTACTAGTTCCTGCCATTTAATCATATCTTGTCATGCCCTCCATTCCTGTTTAGTCATATTATAAATCATTTCATTTTTATTTATTAAAAAATTTTGAAAGGCATTACCCACAGCAAAATTGACCATAGAGGAAAAATCTTGTATTCCCTCATGTGTAAATGGAGGGAATAAACTTGCTCTTAACAGGCAATTTTGACATATCTAATAATCGATATGCATTAACATCATCATTAATTGAAGAATTACATGAAAAAGAAGAATCACAAGTAAAAAAACTATCCCCTTCATCACTCCCCCCTTCCAAAACATCAGTAACATTTAAAGAATTATTGTCTGCATCAAAAAAAATAACAAATGAAGCTTTCTAACAAACTGAAACATTTTCGCATGAATAACATGTTTCCCTAGCAGTACAATAGGCACAAATTTCAAAACAAATCGTAAAACTGACATTTCAGTTTCACTTAAAACATGACCAGATAAATTAAATACAAAATCATTATTACTTCCAATAACAACAGTTTCTTTTAAAGTCAACAAGATATTGTGAACATCAGTATTGAGTCTTTTTGCTGTAATTATCATACCTCACATACTGTCCATTTCTGCTTCCCTCTAAGTGACCCCTTTTCCTCCCGTAGTCATTATCATTTCATCGGTTCCGAAAATTATTCCTGAAATAACTAGGCTGTTGCGGTTGTGGTAAAGTGGGATATGCATTTTCCTCTCCTTCCGATTCTGGGTTATTGCATTAGAAGATGATTCCTGACATTTTTTTGTATAAATTAAATATTGTTGAATTTGATGAGGATGTTATCCTAATCATCTTGGTTACTGTGATTTGTATACTGACGTTCCGTATAACATTGAAGCTGAGCAATTTAGATGTTATTTGGCAAGCCAAAGTAGCTTGATCAGTAGAGTTATTAAACTAATGCATAGTTTTTGTTTTGTTTTCTTTTGGAAGATCACTTAATAAAAAGAATATTTTCATCAGCTGATCAGGATTACCATGAGCATAGGGATGGTATCTGCTCATACCTCTCAACTGTCCACATTTTTGAAGAATGTCAAGATTTTTGCCTCAACTTTTTGATCTGTTCTTCATAACATTAGTGGTTTTCTGGCAAATCACTGAGGATTGAGGTCACTAAATAATGACATACAATTGAGTTTCAAACTCCATATCTTTCAGAAAATGCATGCTAACATGAATCTTTTTGTTCTAGTAACTTTCTAGGTTTACAAAAGCAATATTTAAAATATGCCCCTATTTTTGGGCCATTGCCCCCCATTATTTTAGGCTTTTTCCAGATTACTTGTGCTGAGAGGTTGAGAGGTATGAATTTGCTTATTCCAATCTGTTCTTGTTAACCTGAGAGAATGAGATAATTTTCAATCCTGGTTTTATAAATGAATCAAAGACTATGGATGCTTCATTGGTGGTGTTTGTATGTTGTGGAAAAATTCCATCATGCAATTGCACAAATTTATTGACATTTTAAGTAATTTGATAGCACGTTTGTCCTTTAAACTGAATTGAATAGATTTAGAGATGGACTGTATTAAAGATGTGGCAAACTAATTTTTAAGAAAAACATTTTTAGAAAATGTGTGTTTTCATATTCCTGCCTTAATGCCACCTGTTTTCACCTGGTAAATACTAAGCAAAATCTTATTAAGGTCCTTCCAATCTGGCTTAATAAATTGGGTTTTGGCAATGGCTTTTCTTAAAGAGGCCTATTCCAGATTACAAACCCAAACCTGAGGTAAAAATAGCCTCTCGGTCAAAGGACAACCACAAGGCTTTCTTCATGCCCAAAACCTCAAATGCAATGTGTTCAAATGGAGCCACCTATACTGAGATAGAAGCTATAGCAGATCTACAGGCTGAAAAATTTAGCTCCAGTTTTATCCCCCTCACACCCATCAGAAAATACTCTTGAACATAACTTCCCAAACTATCCATAGAGAACAGGCCCTTAATGCACTTTCCAAATTCAGAAGCACTGCATTGATGGGGCCTGATAATATCCCAGGATGCCTCCTTAATTGCATGAAACATAACGTAGCAGGACCACACATTTAACAATAGCTTCCAGACAGGCTTGCCAAGCAAATGGAGACTACAACTGTCATTTTTCTGTGCAGGGGTGGGCTATCTATAGACTTCAGTAACTGCCAAGTCTGACTAGTCTGACATGGAAAGCCATGGGAAGAATTACCATGGAAATGATTAACAATGGCATAAGAAGCCATCAGACACTGATTCCCTCCCTGTTGGTTTTTTGTCAATGGCAGATCATGCCTACTCAACCTGGTGGACTCCTTCAAGAAGGTTACCAAAGCCATGGCTGAAGGCAAAACAATCCATACTGCCTACCATGACCTGACCAAAACATTAATTCAGCCTATGTTTGTTTAGTGGCCTCCATAACGACATACCAAGTAGCTATAAAATGCAGGATTTAAAAAAAGCATATTCACTCATAAACCAAATTAAACAAGCCTTTAAAAATTCTTTGCAAGTGAAACTGTTGACATTGGATTAAAATGAAGGAAAAACATTTTTGGAAAGAAAAAAGACATTTGGATGCAGTTCTTCTTTAATTAGTTTCTGTCACTGAACTGAACGCTAGACTTGGTATGGATAGTTTTAGAAGCAGAAGACAAAATAATAAAAAAACTGTTTGGATATGCCTAAGAGTCTGCCAATATGCATAACAGAGCATCTTGGAATTCTTCTTGTAGGGTTCCATTTCACCTAAGGTCAACCATACCTTTCTCTTCTGCAGTATTGTATTTGGACTAAAATGCCCATCGGCTTCTAACTTAATTTTTTTATTTCTGACATAGTTTCCTGTCTAAATTTCATATAAGCCTTTTCTTTCTGCCACATGTCCTCCTTTCCACTCTTCATTACAACTTCTCCATCATTCATCACACGTAAACTGTTTGAGGAACTAACTCACTGAGCACAACTCAGCAAAGATGAACTACCTCATCACTGTTTTCCTTCAGAAATAATGGTGGGTACAGTTTCTAAGTGTGCACCAGCAATATTTTTTTTCTTTGAGAGATTTCTCCCATCTTTATCTTTGTGTGACTATAGACTTGGTATCTATAAGTTTGGTGTGGGGGGATGCAGGGGGGTTGCATTAAAAATTTGCACTGGGTTGGCAGTCATGCTCAGCATGTTGGTTGCTTGCCAAGCTGTAACTCCACAAGACATAGAGGAAGCCTTCACTACAACTCATTCATATAGGAATACAAACAATAATATCATCAATGGCAAGTTACTGTTTTGGTGCCACCGGTCCCACAATACAGAAAAATAATACCTTCACATTAACTTTTTACTTACTTCTGATTTCTTGCTTTCATCTCAAACTATTCTTTAACTCTGAATTCATATTTGCTGTTGCAAACCCTGTACCTTCATAGATTCATAGGTTTATATGTTGGTACTAGGCTATCAGCCTTAGAGCCTATACAAGCCTAGCCATAACAATTCCCTGGCTATTTCTTCCCACAATATTTACTTCCCTGGACCCTTGTCTAGCAGGGTGGCTGACGTTATCCCCAGGGTGAATTTCCTATCTCCCATCCAATCATCAAGTATCAGTGATTAATCATGTGAAGCACTTGAAAATGCTAGCATCCAGTCTGACTTCACTTCCTCTTTATACTGCAAACACAGGAGAAAGACATATGTCTAATCTAATGTTTTTATTTTAATCTTTAAAGGTGCACTCATAGTTTGTTTTCTTACCTAACTAGTCTCATATGCAAAGTCATGGAAATAATTATCATGGAAAATGGCTCACACTGCCTACATTGACTGGGCCAAGGCATTTGACACCTTACTCCACTTGGACATTGTTGACAAACTCAAGAGCTAAGGTATAAACCCTTATGTCACCCAGTGGATAGTCAGTTGGCTCAAAGACAGGCCCCAGGAAGTTATAATCGGGGTGTTCAGCTCTTACAAAGAGGCCAGTCTCAAGTGAAGTCCCTCAGGGGATTAGTCCTGGGACTGCCCTTTATGGAATTTGCTTCTCTGAAGTCAAGGCCAATGTTATGGGCCTCTAGCTGACAAAATTTGCAAATGATTAAAAAGTAGGAGCAGTCATAGAATCCTCCACTGACACTAATGTTCTCCAGAAAGGGCTGATACAGACAAATAACTGGTGTTTGAGCCATGGACTAAAACTAAATGTCAAGAAATGCATAATAGTATCTTTGGAAGTCATCTACTCATGGTAGCTATTATATTGCCAACATACCCCTAAGAGTTAGTCCATTAGTCTGGGACTTGAGGACACACATAGACAGTAATCTAGCCTTTGACCATCACCTGTCAACAGCAGCGAAGAAATTATTCTATGTTGTGCAACTTATAGACAAAGGTATGACATCTAGTTTCAAGGAGGTCATTGTTCCACCGTATTTAGCATTCATCAGACCTATCATTGAGTACAATGCCCCCTTTGGTATGTATCTAACCAAGTGCATCCACAATTGGAACATCCACAGAGGTTACTAACTAAAAAAATATAGGGTATAAATAACATGCCCTACGTAGAGCACCTAAAAACTTTGTCCCTGTATTCTGTCTCCTACAGGCTGTTGAGGGGAGATCAATTCCTGGTATATAAGGTATTGTCAGACCACACCCTAATGGACCTCATTCATATCCGCAAAAAAAAAAAAAACAGCACCAGAATTACCCATGCTAAAGACTTAAACATTTCCTGTGATATAAATAGGACCTGCTGGAGAGACAGGTATGTATCCCAGAGACCACCCCTTGCCTGGAACAGGCTCCCCATCAGTGTGAAGCAGAGTTCCTCCTTAACTCAATTCAAGTGCAATTTGAACGGTTGGGTGGTGACTAGGAAATTCAACCCTAGATTGGCACCTATGTCTCTAATGGACACATGCAGCCTGCAAATGGTTCATCTCCCAGGCCCCTGCTTGTAAATATTTTGTCTCCCAAGCCCATGCTTATATTTACCAAGGGTACCACCAAAACTTGTCAGACATTTGGAATGCATGACTAGGCTTCAAAAGCTTAAAAAGCCCCTAGTGGTCATTAGCCTAGTACGTACCTATGAACGTATGCATGTGTACCTGAATTCTGTGTTTGCAACTTACTCAGAGTGCATTTTCCAATATACCTCTCATTCAAAATCATAAATATAGTGGCAACTTGCATTAAAATTAGTTGGTCCCATTTGTGATAATGCACAAACTACTTGTGGTAGATTAATATCCACTGATTTATCTGCGAGAGACTGCAGCCACAGCTATTTAACTACAGTATTTTCATTTTATTAATTTTTTATTCACTTGCCAGGATTCACCTACTATGAATGTACTGCCCAGCACAGGGCCACAACAGGCCATTTGGGAACCAAATAGATAAATTACTTGTTTAGTTTGAGTGGCATGTAAATGATAGGTTCATACGAAGTTACCAAGCATGCAGTCCAGGAAACCATTGAGAAGTCTAGCCCAAATTCTGCTTTTCAGGTTAAGTGATTTGTTCAGAGTCACACATTAGGCAAATAGAGACCGAGGAAAGCAAGCTTTGGGCAACAAGAAGCAGTTCATTAATATCTCCTGTCCTTAATCCTTGATACTAGCTGCCATATGGTAGGGTCATATGTTCATCCATAGTTACTAGGCAGGTGGACCAAGAAACCACTGATGAGCCTAGACTGTTTTAAAGTCAGACAATAGACATGTGGAGCCTACAGGAGATGAACCCTAGATTATAGGAATCAGCTCTTAATTCATAGCTTATACCAGTAATCCTTGTTGCGTACCCCATATCTATTCTGATAAATTGCTCACTGTCTGAATTTACTGTTCCATCTATCTGGAAAAAATTCTATACTATCCCCATCCATAAAGGAGCAAAATCTACAGAAATTTCCAATTTTAGGCCTATAGCTATTCTCTCTCTACTCTCAAAAATCATAGAAAAATGTGTCCATGCACAATTATTATACCATCTATTACTAGAAAACCTTTTAAGACCAACTCAGCGTGGTTTTCAACTAAACCATAGTACTTCCACTGCTCTCATTGCTTTTACCAATTCAGTTGCACAATCCAGAGACAATAACAAACTAGTTTCTTGCCTATTCCTGGACTTATCTAAGGCATTTGATACTGTGTCTCATCCTTTCCTCATTTCTAAACTAACAGAACTTAATCTGTCCCCATCCACTATCTCTTGGATCAGCAGCTACCTGTCCAATAGGCAACAATCTGTTAGATGGCTTTCTACACTGTCCCCTTCTTTGCCAGTCACCACAGGTGTGCCCCAAGGCTCCATCTTAGGACCTCTTCTATTCAACATTTTTACTAACAATCTTTATAAATCCTGCCCCAACTCAACTCTTATCCAATATGTGGACAATTCTACAATCATCACCTCCTCTGATTATTTCTCAGACCTGCTTTCCAAAACCCAGCAAACTTTCACAAATATTGAGACCTCGCTAACCAATAACCAGCTAATACTCAATGCTAAGAAAACTAAACTACTTCTATCTGTGCCTAAATCACACTTTCATGACACCTCAGTCTTCACTATCACCTCGTTAGACAACACCACCATCAATGTTGAATCCCATACCAAACTACTAGGGATCATAATTGATTATAAACTAAAGTTTGACCTCCATATAAGTTACTGTATCAAAAATACTAACCAAAAGCTTGGCTTACTATACCATAACAAAAGATATTTCACACCAGAGGCAAGATGGTTACTCTCTATTGCTTATGCCTCATTCCCTCATATACCCAGGCTCTAACACCAATCCTTACCCACACCCTGATAAAACACCCTCAGATATAGCCTCTCTCTTTAACTCATATTTCATCAACACCATTGCTAAATTAACCAACACTTTCCCTCCTTCTAACCACAACTCAACTGATCAACAGTCAACTCACTCTACAGCTTCCTCTCTACCTAATTTTTCATTCTCTCCTATACCCACATGCACCATAAAAAAACTCCTTCAAAATCTCAAACTGTGCAGCAATGCTCCTGACAACTTACCAGCCAAATTCCTAAAGTTATCCACAAGCTCCATTGCCTATCCCATTAGTATACTTCTCAATAGCTCTGTCCAAGAATGCCATGTACCAAATATCTCGAAGAAACATATATTCTTCCTCTGCATAAAGGCGGTAAAAACTCAGACATCTCCAACTTCCGGCCCATCGCTATCCTTTCTCCCATTTCAAAAATATTAGAAAAATGTGTCCATACCCAACTTCTTAACCACTTAGTAAATAACAAACTTCTCACCCCAACCAAACATGGCTTTAGACCAGGCCATAGCACAAACACAGCTCTTATCTCCTTTATGGATACCATAAATCATACATGCGATGCCGGCTTAATAGTCTCTACACTCTTCCTCGACATCTCAAAAGCCTTCGATACTTTTTCCCACTCCCTCATACTCTCCAAACTCAACATTCTAGGTGTCTCTCCCCAACCCTTAATTGGTGCTCAAACTTCCTCTCAGGCAGATACCAATCAACAAAATGGCAGCAATCCAGCTCCCCCTTCCTCAACATCACCACAGGTGTCTCCTAAGGCTCCATATTGGGCCCCCTTCTATTCAATATATTTATCAATAACTTCCATAACTCCCCTTCTCACAGCACAGTAATCAATATGTAGATGATTTGACAATCATCTGCACTGCAAAAACCCCTTCTGAGTTACAACTACTAACCCAACATGCCTTTACATCCACTGAAAAATGGATGTCAAACAATCACCATGCTCTCAACCCAAATAAGACTAAACTAATCCTATTCACTTCAAAAAAAAAAACAACCTCCCTATATAGGACCATATTCTCTATCCACTCCCAGAATAATGTCACCATTGAAATAGTTTCAAGTACTAAATTGTTAGGAGTCACTATTGATGAAACCCGCACATTTGATCTCCACATACTCAATGACATCAAAAAACACACCAGAAACTAGGCACACTCTATAGGCATTGCTATTACCTCAACAGCACTGCAAAAAAATTCCTGTCTCAGCCTTTCTACTTCCATCCCTGCTATGCGGTGCCCCTATCCTAACAAACATCGACTCATCTCTTAAAACAAACTTGACTCATGTTACAATAAGGTAGCCAGATTTGCAACAAATGCTAGAGCCTTAACTCACCACTGTCCTCATTACAACAACTAAACTGGCTAGAGCTGCCACTCCATCTCAACTATCTTCACTTAACTACTGCACACAAAATGGTATACAGACCCACAGCATGCCCATCTCTCTCCTCCCTGCTTTCATTGTACCACAAATAGACCTCTTAGATCAGAAAATAAAACTCTGCTCAAAGCAGACAAACCCCAACTCCCAGCTGGTCAAATGATCTATTCCTTCCCTGTTTCCAAACTTTGGAATGACCTCCCATCCACAATAACCTCCATCAGGCACACGGCACTCTTTAAAAAAAATCTCTTAGACAACATCTCTCCTCCAGCTCATTATGCCCATGTCAAAATTAACCCTTTCTAGTAAAAAATTACCTCTTTTTCCCCTGTGTTCTACTCCAACTCTACCCCTCCTCTTTCCACTCTCCTATTACTTTTTTCCTATCCTTTTTTTTTCTTTGTTTCCTTCCTATCCTACTCTTTTTCCTTATCCTTGATTTATCCCTCCTTCTCTCTCTCCATCCCTACCTCTTCATTTTCAACTTACCTATTTAACCTGTCCTCACTTCAATCAACCCTGCCACTCGTACTATCTTTTCTCTCTACTCATAATGTATGTACCCCAACATGTCCTTAATTTCTTATTCATAATACATGTACTCTAATGTTCTAAATACCATATTTAAATTAATGCCTAGGATTGCTATTCTATCTTTTTCCATGTAGCTAGCTATGTAACTGCAACTATATTTCTATAGTAACAAAGAGACACCAGAATGTGGTGCAGGCAAATGGTTCCACCAAGCAATAAAAGCTGATGTATTGAAAAATATAGAAGAACCAGACCACAGCCACTTTCCAGAAAAGAGAAACTTTTAATGGTGAACGCTTGTGCGACAAGTTTTGCAGCTTCATTAGACAACACAACATCTCTTTACTTTGGTATTTAAAATATATTCCAACCAATAAAAACTCCTATGTGGTTAACAATCACTTAAAAGCATTAACAAGGCAATTACAATTTAAAACCATAGATACAAATTATCATCTTACTAAGTTCCTTGCCTGTAAAACTGGCTTTATGGAAGCCTTATCATTGAGCCCCTTCCCCATTGTAGCTCTCATCCTGATTATCCATTCTAATTCAGCTACTTCTGCCCTATTGGTAACATCCCCTCTCATTTCATTATTCTAACTGTTTCTATAGCCATAAATCTAAATGTATGTGTACTATCATACTTGGCCACATGTTTAGCCAATGTATTATTATCTGCCCCCCTGTGTATATCATAAATGTGTTCTCTCATCCTTTGCTTTAACATACGGTTGGTTTTACTTATATAGTATGAAGAACATACAATACAGTGTGCCAGATAAACAAGATTGCTAGTGTTACAGTCAGCAAATGTTCTAAACTCTGTTGTCTTCCCTGTATCTGGATGAACAAAAGTGCTACTACTATCAATATACTGACACTGGCTAAACATGTGGCCAAGTATGATAGTACACATACATTTAGATTTATGGCTATAGAGGAGTTTTTATTGGTTATAATATATTTTAAATACCAAAGTAAAGAGATGTGTTGGCTGATGAAGCGGCAAAACTTGTCATGAAAGCACTCACCATTAAAAGTTTCTTTTTTCTGGATACTGGCTGTGGTTTGGTTCTACTATATTTTTCAGTACATCAACTATATTTCTATGTTTTTCTCTATTGCCTCTAGTTTAACTATGTAACTCTGTATTATTGTAATGTGTAATATCTAAACTATATGTGGAGCTTTTCTCCCCGGGCCTCCACTGAAAACTGTCTCTCCTAGGCCCAGTGGACCTTCCCGGTAAACAAATGCAAATAAATAAATAAATACAATAAATCTCCTACCTTGTCTCTTCTATGGCTTCCAAATCCTCACTAACCTACAGGCAACACTACTGAATAAGATGAAAAATACATATCACAAAATAGTTAGACTTTGCTGCCAACATTCAACCTAAATTCCATCACTGTTTGGCTTTGAAAACACTAAACTGGCTTGAGTTCCCCAATCAACTTCTTTTCTATCAACTTAATATTATCCACTCCATCTTCTACAAACCCTCTTTCTGCCCTAACATTTCCGACATCTTAAATTATTACCTTCCAACCAGAAAACTTAGAAGCACCAACCAAAACCTCCTTGACATCCATAAACCTAAAATAATCAATTGGTGAAACCCTCTACAACTATCTTCCCTCTATCCACTGGAATAAGCTACCTTTATAGGTTCATAGGTTCATAGGTAGGTACTAGGCTATCAGCCTGAGACATTTATAAGCATAGTCAAAATGTCTCGGCTTTTGAGGCCCCCTTAGATTAGTTCCCTGTGCCTCTGTCCAGCAGAGCCACTGAAGTGATCCCCGGGGTAAACTTTCTGTTTCCCATCCACTCGTCAGGGTTTCTTTTGAAGAGTATTAGTGAGGAGCTCTGCCTAATGTAGATTGGAATCTTGTTCCAAACCATGGGAAGTCTCTGGGACAGGAATCTATCCTTCCAGCACGTCCTATTTATTGCTGTGGTGAGATTTAGATCCCTAGAACATGTGGCTCGAGGAGATATGGTTTTCTTTAGGTGGTGCATGTCCATCAATTCTGGGTTGAACATGGCCTTGTATGTCAGGCAGAGATCACCTCTGAGTAGGCGGTATGCAACAGAGTACAGCTGGAGTTTCTTCAGTCATGCTGCAGAGGGCATCTCTTTGAGGCATGTGATTCTCTTGGTGAGGTACTTCTGTGGTCTTTCCAGCTGTTGCAGGTATCTTGTAAGATACATCCCAAATGGGGCATTGTACTCTATGATGGGTCTGATGAGTGATGTCTAGAGGGGCACAATGACCTCTTTTGAGCTGGATGCGAACCCTTTTGTGATTAGGTGGGCCACATAGAAGGATTTTCTAATCACTTTGGCAATGTGATTATCAAAGGAGAGATTTCTATCTACTTGGGTCCCCAGATTGCTTATTACATCTTCCGTATTTAGGTGACTATTACCTATGTGGTAGTTTGTGGTACTTTGTTTTTTCCTAAGGGGATGACTATGCATTTTTTGGCATTTAGCTTGAGGCCATGATTTTGACATCAGGTATCCGTCTCAGTGAGACCGTTTTGGAGGATGTCTGTGTCAACCAGTGAGTCAATTATAGCCCCTAGTTTGCAGTTGTCTGCAAACTTGGTCAGTCATAGTCCTCCTGTGCTTGCCTGTACCTCTGAGAAGTATATGCTGAACAGGAGGGGTCCTAGGACTGAGCCCTGGGGAATGCCACTTGTTACCGGTTTAGAGTCGGACCTAACTCCTGCAACTCTCACCATGTCGGTTCTGTCCGTGAACCAGTTGGCAACACATCTTGTGACATAGGGGTTTATGTTCAGGCTGGTGAGCTTGTCTATAATACCAGAATGGGGAATGGTGTTGAAGGCCTTTGCAAGGTCTAGGTAGGCTGTGTGTACCACCTTTCCCTCATCTATAGCCTTGGTAACTGTCTCAAAGAAGATCACCAGGTTTAGGAGGCATGATCTGCCCTTAACAAAGTTGAACTGGGTAGGGTCCAGTGTTTAGAGGTTCCCAATGTCTCTGTTAATGAGTTCCATGATGATGCGCTCCATAACCTTGCAGACCAAGCTAGTCAGGCTTATAGGGCGATAGTTCCTGTTGTGGCTCCACCTTTGTGGAGTGGAATAACCGTTGCTGTGTGCCACTCTATGGGTATGTAGCCTGTGGAGAGGCTGAGTTTGAACAGTGTGTTTAGATGAGGGGTTAGTTAGTCTTTGAGCTCATGTAGGACGCAGCCTAGGACACCGTCCAGTCTCATTGATACTGTGTTTTTGGCTTTGGAGAGAGCTGTTTTAACCTGTCTGTGATTTCAGGGGCTCTACATTCTTCTGGTATGGTTATGGGCCCTTTAGGGGATGAGAGGGGGGTGAAGTTTACACTGAACCTGTCTGCCAGGATGTTGGCGATATCAGTCGGTTCAGTGTATTTTGTGCCATTCTACACTAACTCTGAGCAGATCTGAGCATTGCCACTTAGATTCTTGGTATAGCTAAAGAATGTCTTGTGGTTATCTTTGGAGTCCTTGGCAATTTTTCTTTTGAAACTAGCCTTGGATGATTTTATGAGGGATCGTAGTTTCTTGCTGATACTGATCAGGGATGTCTTCCCTTCTTGAAATTTTTCTCTTTTTTGTACTAGTTTCCTCCTTCTGTTGTATAGCTTGTTTATGGCAGGGGTCCACCAGACTGGTTTCCTTTTCTTGGAGGAGCGAGTCTTGGTTTTGCTTGGGATAGCACAATCCATGCATTCTTGTAGGTGCCTGTAGAATGCAATAGTAAAGGATGTTGTACCTTGGACAGAGTTATCCTTTAGCATGAGGGCTTTGAAACTTCCCACCTCGGTCTTAAGTAACATGAAGTTTGCTTTTGAAAAGTTTTTCACAGTGATTTTCTTGACTGGGAGTGGGGGTGGAATGTGGATATCCAGAATTATTTGTTTATGGTCCGATCTAACCAACGAGGGGTTGATCTCCAGTGTGGAATACCGATCACCCATGTTGGTGATGACCAGGTCCAATATGTTGTCACCTCTGGTGGGAGTGTTGACCAGTTGATCCAGGGTGTTTGAGTTTATAAATTATAGGAAATGTTGGGCAAGGGAGTTAGTACTTGAGTAGTTCTCCCAGTTAATGTTTGGGTAATTGAAATCACCTAGTATTAGGGTGTTTGGTAGGATCTTTAAGTTTCCCAGTGTTTCCAGAAATGCGGAATGGGGATCCTGGGACATGGTGGGTAATCTGTAGCAATCTACAATTTGAATTGCAGTTTTGCCCATTGTTAGTTGGATGTGGATGATCTCTGAAGCATTGTGCTGTGCCACTAACCTGGAGGTGTGGGTATCCTTGATGAATATGGCTACGCCCCAACCTTTTGTATTTCGGTCTGGGTTCTGTGGCCAAAATGTATGGTATGAGTTGTAGCCTGGTAGTGCTGGGGTGCTCTCTGGAACCTTAAACCAGGTTTCTGTTACTGCACATATATCGATTTTCTCCATACTGAGGAGTGGCTCGAGTGCTTGTATTTTGAGGTTTAGCCTTCTGGCATTGGGTAGCATTACCCTCAGTTTTTTGTTACTTGTGCTATTTACGGTGGTGGGTTTGTCTTTTGAGCCTTGCCTAAAAAAGGTACTATGTGGGTGGCAGGAGCCTTGTCCAGTATTCAAAAGCCTAAGGGTGACAGTTGCAAGCCATCTCTAGCGAAGCAACGTGGCTTGTCGAGCATGTCATCCCAGGTGGACAGACACTGGATCCCCTTTGAATGACACCAGAAACTTCACCAATTGTTGAAATTGATAATTTTTTCTTCATACCCTGGTATCATTCTTGGTGAGGGCGGGATGCTACTCAGGGTCAGGGTCATACCGGCCCGGGCTACGTGATCAACGACTAGATCTATTACACAACGGCCTCCCATTTAAAATCACCCTAAAAGTCCACTTTACAAATACCTGGATTTGCTCCTGTACACAAACACCATGAACTTAATCACCTGACCCTCTTTGCATACATCTCCTTCTCAATTTGTATGTAATTCTCACTACAGAACTCTTAACTCCTAATAACTTTTTCACTCAATTTCTCCACTACTCATATTTACCTCTCTCCCTTCTTTTCCCACTTAGCTTACTCCCCTTTCTCAGATTTTACTTGATTCTAACTACTACAACTCTCCTCTCATATTTACAAATTAAAAAAAAATCTCTAATTTTCCCTCTTTTATCCATAGCCATACTTTTTCTATCACTTGCTCTCTCTATCAACTTCCCCTCTGCTTCTAATTACTGATGTACATGCTTTTGCCTGTAAGAACTAAGATTTGATATACAGTACCTCCATACTTTTTTCTTAAACTCTGAGTTAATTGTTATTACTTACCCTCTATATGGTGAAGTCCTTATGTCTTGGAGATATATGAAAGACTTTAACATTTGGTTTTAATGCCTTTTTTGTAAACAACACCTTTTAACTCTTGTGTTACAATTGTGAATTCAAGCATTATAATGCATGTTTATATTACCTCATGCATACTGTATTGTTTGTAAACATTTTTATTGTGTATGTAATACTTTGTAGAGCTTTCCTCCCCGGGCCTCTGCTGAAAAAGAGCACAAGCTCAGTCGGACATTCCCGGTCAAATAAATAAATAAACTGCCAGTCTCTTCTGTGAGAGTCAACCATGTATAAAGCAACATGTGGTTTAAATACAATCTAATTATTTTCAGTTAACTTTATCAGATATAAATTCATGTGATTTTTAAGTTAAGAAGTTTTATTTACTACAGCTTGTTGGATATCCTCCCTTCCAGAGTTCAGTAGACTGATCAATTCTTCTTCTAGCTGGATGTCTGTTGATACAAAAGTCAGTGCTGTTATCAGATTGCTTACAGACAATAATCATGTATTTCCAGGTTAGTGGGTATAGCTTCTGCTACTGTTGATTCATGTCCCTCAGTCACTGGGTCTGTCAACATCAATAACTAGTGTATAAAAGGTGCAGGAAGGGAAGCAGGTTTTGTATTATCACGAGTATGAATTATTTATTTTTAGACGGGAACATCAATGACAAGAAAGGGCATGTTCTAAAAT
This sequence comes from Protopterus annectens, assembly GCF_019279795.1. NCBI lineage: Eukaryota > Metazoa > Chordata > Ceratodontiformes > Protopteridae > Protopterus > Protopterus annectens. The sequence goes on from NC_056745.1 coordinate 1,092,988,641, forward strand.
TCAAAATGAAAAACAATCATACTTGCAAAAGCATTCCCAGGAAAGCAGACAGTAATTTTGTTGCTGAAAATCTGAAGGAGACAAAACAGTACCACCAAGCTTACATTGCAAAGACATGTGCCATATATACAGAGTATTATAGATATGTTACCATAGATGTCAAATATTCCGTTACATAGGATATGAAGACATGCCTCCCAAATGTTAAGATTAGACACAAGATTTTGTTCTTTAAATTTAGCTTTGTTCCTCCAAGAGTTATTGCAATGCTCTGTAATGTTAGACATATTCAAGGTCCATACATTATTACATAATTATGTTAAATCTTATGCAAACATTATTTGTTACTGACTATAAGAGGTCTAGTATCTGAAAGCATTCTATTCTCAAAAATAAGAATTTACTCCTGCTTTGGACTATCTACTATGATTTTCAAAGGCCAGTGACTTGCCTTAATGAAATGTATATCTGCAGAATATTATTTCTATAGCTATCATTATCACTTCAGTTTAACCAAAATGAGAGATCTAACATCTGCTGTATGGTACAGATCAAAAACACCACAGTTTTGTGCAGGGAAGTTGAGAAACAATAGCACTTTATACTACTTATTCAGTATTATTGTACTAATTAATAAAAAAATGATTGTTTAATTGTAATAGCCTTCCATGGTGCATTTAAGTAAGTAATACACTGAAGACTTTCTGGTGAATGGAAGTCTTATCAACATGATAACATACGGCTGTTATGAAATGCATTCTCTTTGCTTATGTAGATATTTCCAGAAAAATAATGATGGCTCCATGAGGGGTGACTGAGAAAATATTTGGTAAACAGACGTAGGTGGGAAACTGGTGTTGAGGAGGCAATGATATTGTTTAACAAATTATTACTGGTAGTACTTATTATTCTACCATTTAGTACTCTAAGTTGTATATATTCATTTTAGAGTAACATTGTTGTTCACGGTCTAGTTAAGGGCAGTATCCATTATACCTATTTCAAAGTTAAGATTCTGTCATGTTGAGTTAAGCACCAGCATGTATGCATGCATGAAGGACATGTGAAAACTGTAGTTCTTAGAGTGTCATCTGGCAAATGGAAATTCTAAACACAATGTATCTTTTAAAGAATCAATGAAGAAGTCTAAATCTCAAGATGCACTCGCTCGAAGCACTCCTTAAAATGGAGAACATCAACATTTGTGCTGTAACGGAGACCTGGTTTAAAGTGGCAGAAAGCAGCCCTGCGCTACCAGGCTATAATTCATTCCACACATTTCGGTCCTGAAACATGAACCAAAGCTCCAAAGGCAGTGGTGTCTCCATATTCATAAAGGATATGCACACCTCCAGACTAGTAGCCCAGCATAATGCATCTGAGATACTTCAAGTAAAACTAACATTGGGTAAGATGGCAATCCAGATCATGGCCTGCTTTAGGTCCCCAACCATGTCCCTAGACTCTCACTCCATGTTCCTAAACACCCTGGAATCTATCAAGTTCCAACTCAACGCTCTCATACTAGGAGGCTTCAACTTCCCCTCCATCAACTGGGAAAACTACTCAAGCACCAATACACTGGCCCAACACTTCCTGGAATTCATCAATTCCAATGCCCTGGACCAACTCATACTGACCCCCACTAGAGGAAGCAGAACTCCCCGCAAAGGTAACCACCTTGAAAAACTTCTCTAAAGCTGACTTTGGGCGCCTAAAAACAGAGGTAGCTAACTTCATGGCACCCATGTCAATGGACAATAGCTGCATGACTGCCAAATCATACACCAATGCACTGTACAAACATGTACATAAATGCATGGAACTAGCCATACCCAACAGAACCAAGAAGTTCTCCTCCAAAAAAAGGAAGCCAATCTGGTGGTCCCCCTGCTATTAATAAACTCAACAACAGAAGGAAGAAACTGTTGCAGAAAAAGCTGAAGCCCCAAGACTCGAAAAACTCCCTTATTAGCCCCAACAAAAAGTTGAGATCCCTCATTAAATCCTCCAAAGCCAGCTGTGAAGGTAGAATTGTGGCAGACACTAAAAACAATCACAAAGCCTTCTATAATTATATCAAGAGCCTCCATGGCAATAATCAGATTTGCTCTGAGTTACTGCACAAAGGTACCTCCTATACGGAGCCAACAGATATTGCCAACATACTGGCCAACAGATTCAGTGCCAACTTTACCTCTCTCTCTCCCCCCACTAAATGGCCAATCACAATACCAGAAGAATGCCAGGCACCCAGCATTACTGCAGCACAGGTTAAAGCTGCATTGTCCAAGGCCAAGAATATAGCTTCCATGGGTCCCAATAATATCCCTGGCTGTGTTCTACATGAACTACAAAGTGAACTGGCACCACATCCATGTGCCCTGTTCAGTTACAGCCTCACCTCAGGCTTTGTCCCTACCGAATGGCGCACTGCTACATTCATCCCTCTCCATAATGTGGGAGAGACTAGAGACCCTGGGAATTATCACCCCATTAGCCTGATGAGTTGGATATGTAAAGCTATGGAGTGTATCATCATGGACCTGATTAACAAAGATATAGGAAATCTCCTAACTCTAGACCCCACACAATTTGGCTTTGTGAAAGGGAGATCATGCCTGCTCAACCTGGATGGCTTGTCTGAGTCAGTCACCAGGGCTCTAGATGAAGGTAAGGCAGTGAATACAGCCTACCTCAATCTGGCCAAGGCCTTTGATACCATTCTTAACTTGGGAATTGATTGATAAACTCACCAAACTAAGCATCAGCTCCTATATCACTAGGTGGATTACAAATTGGCTCACAGACAGAACACACAGTGTGAAAGTAGCGGACAGATAGAACACACAGTGTGAAAGTAGCAGACTCCAAGTCAGACTGCCGACCAGTCACAAGTGGAGTCCCACATGAATCAGTTCTGGGTCCTCTCCTGTTCAGCATCTACTTCTCAGAAGTCCAGGACAACACAAAAGTACTCTGGCTGACCAAGTTTGCAGATGGCTGCAAGCTGAGAGCCATTATTAACTCCCCAAGTGATGCAGACATCCTACAGAAAGGCCTCACTGAGACCAATGACTGGTGCTGAAACCATGGCCTTAAGCTTAATGCCAAAAAATGTGTCATCATCCCCATTGGTAAAAACTCAGTTCCCACTAATTACCACATTAATGGAAGCCCACTGAACACTGAAGGTGTTATAAGAGATATGGGGATGCAGGTTGACAGCAACCTCTCCTTCGACCACCACATTGCCATTTTGGTCAGAAAGTCCTTCTATGTGGCACATCTCATTACCAAGGGTTTTGCATCCAGGAAGAAAGAGGTCATCATCTGTCTCTACTCTTCCCTCATTAGACCAATCGTGGAGTATAAAGCCTCATTTGGCATGTACCTCACTAGACACCTGCAACAGCTGGAAAGGCCACAGAAGTACCTCATGAAGAGGATCCTAGGCATTAAACACATGTCCTACATGGACAGACTCAAAAGACTCCAGGTATTCTCTGTCTCATATCACCTACTTAGAAGCAATCTCTGCTTGACTTACAAAGCCATGTCTGACCCGGGTCTGTTAGAAATGCTACATCTAAAGAAATCCCAATCCCTCCGCACCACATGCTCCAGAGGCCTCAACCTCATTACCACATTCAACAGAACATACTAGAGGGAAAGGTTCCTCACCCAGAGACTGCCCATGCTCTGGAAAAGAGTTCCCATACATGTTAAGCAGAGCACCTCACTGTTCTCTTCAAGAGAAATCTTGATGAGTGGATGGTTAATAAAAAGTTCACCCTGGGGATCACTTCAGTGGGTCTACTTGATAGAGGCACTGGGAACTAACATCAGGTGGCATGATGCCAGAGCACTTCTATAGGCTAGGCTTGTAAAGGCTCCAGGACCATTAGCCTAGTACACATCTATCAACCTATGAACCTATGAACGATGTGGTCATTTGTTGTGATGAATGACAGTGTCATAAAACTGCCATTAAAGTATGTTTCCTGTCATAAAGTATCATGATAGCAAAACATGGACAAGCACCTCGAGAGAGTGCATGTACAGTAGCTAAAAATATTATCGCTAAAAGATAACCTTCTTAATGGACTATTCATTTTTAGGCTTATATACATTTCTCATCTGTTTCCTTCAGTTGATTGTTGCCTTCTTCTGTATTTTTGCACTGCAGTGTACTTCAACATTCAGACTTAGCCCTCATCCTGTCCCTCTCTCTAACTCTACACCTTAAATGTAAAAAAAAAAAAAACCCTCTCCATAGCACAAGTACCAAACAAGCCAAATATGTACGCACACACTCACACAATCCAACTACATGTGACAGTACAGCATACATCCAACAAAGTAAACATAAACAGCTCTACTCAGTGGCATACCGCCTGCTCAGAGGCGATCTGTGCCTGACGTATAAAGCCATGTCCAACCCGGAATTAATGGACATGCTGCACCTCAGAAAATCCAAATCCCATCGAGCTACGCGCTCGAGAGACTTGAACCTCAGCACTGAAATAAATAGGACATGCTGGAGGGACAGATTCATAACCCAGAGGCTCCCTTCACTCTGGAATAAAATCCCAGTCCAGGTTAGGCAGAGTCCCACATTGACTCTCTTCAAGAGGAATCTTGATGAGTGGATGGGAGATCGTAGGTTTACCCCGGCTATCACTTCTGTGTCACTGTTAGACAGAGGCACAGTATACTAACCTCAAAAAAGGCATAGCAAAATTAATTTAAAATGGGTGGCGAAAGCCAAACACACTCTGGCTAGGCTTATAAATGCCCTAGGGCAGATAGCCTAGTATGAACCTATGAACCTATGAAAATACACAGAACATTTCAACAAATGACATTGTAGTTCACTCTGTCAAACAAATGCATGTGCAACAGAATGAACAGAGCATATGTGTGTGTGTGTGTGCGTGTGTGTGTCTGTGTGTGTGTGTGTGTGTGTGTGTGTGTGTGTGTGTGTGTGTGTGTGTGTGTGTGTGTGTGTGTGTGTGTGTGTGTGAATGTATATCCTCATGTTACAAGCAATTTCTCATTCAAAAGGGAAACAAATTGCACTTTATTCCTCTGTAGTCTTTTTTTTACACTATTTATTTTGTTTGCTTATTTTTAGCAGTTGTCCATAGTTTCTATTTTCTTGACATGAAACGTTATGGCATATGTTTTGTTTATTTTTTACTACTTTATTTGTTAAATGGATAAACCCACTATGGACAAAAGCCTCTAATCAAAGACAGCCCATGGATCTTCTGTGGTCAAGTGACTTGCTGATAGTGAAAAAGAAGCACATGAAGACTGAAAGAACCAGATCTAAGACAACAGAAAAATGGTCTTTAGGAGCTCACAAGCTTAATCCCATGTTGTAATCAGCCAGACTCAGACAAGCATCTGAAAAGATATTTTTTTATTTACTACACTGGTAGTGATACTTGTACTGTAAATTCATTCCTTAACACTCTCACAGTCTCTGCTTACTTTTATATAACAAGCTATATAATGTTCAACCTGATAATCACATCCCTCTGTATTAGTGTCACTTTTTGATGACATTACTTTCTAAGGCTTGTTTGTTACAACAGCAGATGCACTGAGTGCTCAGTAATTCACAACCTCAAATTCTGATGGCTTTGACAGTTATTACTGCATGTACCCCCTTCTCTTATAGATGGCAGTATTGACAATTCAAGAAAATTATACTGGTGGTGCTATTTGAAAAATTTTGTAAAAAGCACAGTTGAAATGTCAGTATCATACACTTGTAAAAATAGTCAAACTCATTCTGGAAGCAAAGTGTGGTCCCAAACAATAATTAAGTTTATTAGTCTTTAACATGAGTGGACATCAGCATTATTCATGTTTTTTGCACTTTATCATGATGGGCTGTTTAACAATTTATTTTAGTTCAGAATCTTTCTAAAAAGTAATGCTGAAATCAAGTTAATTCCATACTCTTTCAGTCCAGATGTTACAGTGATATTAGATTAGATGATCCACAATGCCTGTTAAATACATCAGTTATGGTATGCTAACATTAAAAATAAAATGAAAAAAGATATATATATATATATATATATATATATATATATATATATATATATATATATATATATATATATATATAGGTTCATAGGTAGGTACTAGGCTATCAGCCCAAGGGCCTATGCAAGCCTAGCCAACAAGGTTCCCTGGCTTACGCCACCCAAGAAAGTTATTTTCCTGTGCCACTGATGAGCAGAGACACAGAAGTGATCCCTGGGGTGTATTTCCTATTTCCCATCCACTCATCAAGATTTTTCTTGAAGAGTGCTAATGAAGAACTTTGCTTGACATAAATGGGTAGCCTGTTCCAGAGTATGGGAAGTCTCTGGGATAGGAATCTATCCCTCCAGCATGTCCTGTTTATTGTGGTGACAAGGTTTAGGTCCCTAGAGCATGTAGCTCGGAGGGATTGGGATTTCATTAGGTCTAGCATGTCCAGCAGCTCTGGGTTTGACATAGCTTTATATGTTAGGCAGAGATCACCTCAGAGTAGGTGATATGCTACGGAGTAAAGCTGGAGTTTTTTGAGGTGGTCAGTGCAGGGCATTTGTTTGAGGCCAGTAATCCTCTTTGTGAGATACTTCTGTGGCCTTTCCAGCTGCTGCAGATGTCTTGTGAGGAACATTCCAAAAGGGCTGTTGTACTCTATAATGGGTCTAATGAGTGATGAGTAGAGGGGAATAATGACCTCTTTTTTCCTGGACGAGAACCCTTTTATGATGAGGTGTGCCACGTAGAAGGACTTCCTGACTACTGTGGCAATGGGACTATCAAAGTAGAGACTACTGTCTACCTGGGTCCCAAGGTCTCTTATCACGCATTCGGTGTTAAGTAGATTGCTGCCTATGTGGTAGTTCATGGGTACAGAGTTTTTACCAAAGGGGATGACACTGCACTTTTTGGCATTGAGCTGAGGCCATGGCTCTGACACCAGGCATCTGTTTCAGAGAGGCCCTTCTGTAGAATGTTAACATCATTTGGGGACTTGACTATGGCTCCTAGTTTGCAGTCATCTGCGAACTTCGTTAGCCAGAGGCCTTCTGTGTTAGCCTGTACTTCAGAGTAGATACCAAACAGGAGCGGTCCTAGGACGGAACCCTGTGGTACTCCACTTGTCACTGGTTTGAGGTCAGATTTGGAGTCTGCAACTTTTACAGTGTGGGTTCTGTCAGTGATCCAGTTGGCAACCCATCTTGTGACGTAAGGATTTATGCCTAGTTTATTGAGTTTAGCTATACTTCCAGCCCCAAAAGAATTCCGTTGCCCAATCAAGACTTTTAATTGTACAATGTTCCTGATTTTGATGACATTTTCTATATTTTGATAACATTTTTTCTTACTTATCCAAATACACAGGTCAGAGCTATGAGTACCATGGAGCATGCTGTGAAGACTGGTAGAGAAGGGTGAAGGCTGCCAGCCTAGCCAGTTAGAATTTTATACATAATTCTATCATGTGTAAATATGAATGTGAATCACAGCCTTGTTGTCTTAAATGGAAAAAATGCTGTTACAAAAATGTGGCAACAGTGCTCACTACTGACCCAGTAAAAGCATGTTGTGACACTTTGATCTAAAGTCGGCTCCAGTCTGGCTAGATGAAGGCTTCCTGCCTATTGTTTTAAGGCTAAAGTTAATGACCAGAATTTACATGTCCTTTATTGCTCTAAGTGTACAAGAATGTAAATGCAGTTTCTGTCAGCCTGGGAACACCAGGAAAATGTGAAAAGATGTGATGTTTTATCAGAACTGCAGTTTCAATTTAAACAGTGAGAACCAGAGATTATAAAGCATTTTTGTCTTGAACATCCAAAGCATCACTGCCTTATGCTCTCTTTATGTATGTAGTATGTTAGAACTGTGTTTTTTCCTAGACGTAGCTAGGAATTAGAACAATTAGACTAAGTGTTTTTCTGTGATGTCAGAACTGTACTGCTGATTTATTTTAAGTACTTCTGTGTGATCTCTGAACTTTTGACTAGCACTGTATAGTAGAACGTATTTTCTTGTGGTTTTAATTATTTATTATTAAATATTTTAAAACCTTTTAACTGTGGCTGGTTTGTGTAGAGATAATTTAAGCTCTTTAAAGTATTTGCATGCCTTTGGTAAAACTGTACAAAGCCACTGTAGTAAATCTTGACTGATTCATCACACTTACCAATTGGATAATAATATTGCACAGTAATAATTGGACACCCTTTTAAGGGCCTTTGAGTAGCTGATTGATAAATATTAGTTGGTGGTGGTAGCTGGTACTACTGTATAGTCTGGGACAAAGGGGTACAGCTATAGAACCTGTGCCAGCCTTCCCCTGGAGTGTCTGTGTGGTTGTATAAACTCTTATCTCAAAGTGCATGTGTGTGTGAGTCAGCTACTTGGGCAGGGACATGAAACACTGGTTGGACAAAGAGGGTGCTAGAGGTTTTAGCTTGCCCTGTAGGCTGAGATCTGGACCCTATAGCTGTGCCAGTGGGGAGTCTTATTGGGGAACTGGGTAACAAGGCAGCAACCAGCCCCTAACTGACTGTGATCTATGTGTGCTCTTAATGGAAATTGCACTTTACTGTGTCTATTTGTTATCCTTTCCTCTCATATGAGGCACCCTCTCTGGTGTTAGTGGTGAGGATTGAGGCTCCTTGATTGCTGGGCCAGGGCACATGCATCATATATTAATTGGTGGCAGTGGTTGGGATATCCTCACATATTAATTGGTGGAAGTGTTTGGGATATCCTCACATATTAATTGTTTGCCAGTGGTGGGATATCCACATCACATATTAATTAGTTGGCAAATACTAATTGGCTTGTAGTGGTGTGGGTAGAGTGAATCCTGCAGCTTGTGTACAGTGAGCTTTGAAGGTGTTTTGTACCCTAAAACAGTCATGCAGTGAATACTCAGAGTTCAGATCACAATTGTTTTATTTCTTTTGTTAGCCAGGGTGAGCAGGCTGCATGTCAGCAGATGAGTATGGAAAGCTGACAAGGAGCCAGCTGGCAGAGATGTGCCAGGCTAGGGGACTGGTGCATGGAAACCTGACTAAGGCAGACCTGATTGCAGCCTTGGTTACAGCTGCATCAGAAAACAGCAACCTGGAGGACAATCAGACTGGCAGTGGAGATATAATTCCCTCTGAGAATGGACAGCTCAACATTTCTGCAGTGGGCTTAAAAATCCATCTGGAGCTAAAGAGACTTGAGTTGGAGGCCAGGCATGTGGAATTAGGAGCAAATGAGAGACTGCAAAGTTTGCAGGCTGAGGAGAATGAGAAACTGTTACATCTGCAAGCTGCGGAACAAGAAAGGCAGAGGCAGCATGGGAAGGAGATGCTGACTCTTTGCCAAAGTCATGGAGGTAATGGGGAAGGGAGTAACTGGACCCCAGCAGAACAAAAGGTCAGTAAATTTCTTCTGCATTTTAAAGAGAGGCATCATTTTGATAGTTTCATTCATATGATTGAGAGGGTATGTAAACAGTATGAAGTTGACCAAGGGCTCTGGGTATGGTTCTTGACCCCTTTACTCCATGGTAAAGCTGTGACTGTTTTATCTAAAATGTCTAACACTGCATGTTTCGATTATACTGCTGTAAAGAAATGTCTTTTAGAACTGCTTAAGCTAACACCTAAAACGTATAGGAAAAAAGTTTTGTGAGCATAGACACAAGGCAGATGAAAGTGTGTGTGAATATATTGCTGAATTTAGCACTTATTTCTAATAGTGGGTGAGTGGATGTCAAGTCACCACATTTGAAGGGCTGGCAGACCTTTTGGTGAGGGAACAAGCCCTTTGCACTTTGACTGAGGACATGAAGATCTGGTTAGCTACTAGACAATGTGCTACTTCACATGAGTTGGGGAAGAAGGGAGACCTATACCTGGCAAGCAGGACAGCCATGCACAGGAAGGGAACCACCAGTACTGCTCATGGGTCTAAAGGAACCAATGGTGGGAAGCACAGACTGCCCCAACAGAATCTGTCAGTAGCAGGGGAAGCTACTAGTCCAGGTACACATCCAGGAGTTAGGGTTAAATGTTTTGAATGCAACCAGTGGGGCCATGTGGCAAACAGGTGGCCACAGAGGCAAGGTGGGAAACAAAAGGTGATGGGGCCAGTAAGTGAGAAAGACAAAATGCCAACAATAGGTTGTCTTGAGACAACAGGGGTACTAAACTGCCATCCTGCAGATGTCCTAATAGGGAAGGATTTGGATGAGGCAGTATGATGTGCTTATACAGTTACACACAGTCAGGCTAGGAGGCAAGCATGTGGGTCTGGTAGCCTGGAGGACAAACAGACAGACTGCATACCTGCAGCCAGGACTGGTGAGGTGGTTACTTCAGGGAGGGAGCTACTCTGTAACAGTGAAACTGAAGGTGAGCCACAGCTGCTTGTGGGTACTGATGGCCCCTTGGACAGAGTGACTGCAAAGATAAAGGTGAGTAGTAGTACCCAGGCTGACAGTGAGGCACCACTGTCAGAGGATACCAGACTTCCTGTGGAAGGGGAGCTGGGAAGGGTTACAAGGAGGGAGTTGAGACAGGCTCAGCTCTCAGACCCTACATTGCAAGACCTGAGGCAGATAGCTAGGGAGGCACATGATTCTCAAGGAAAGGGGGAATCTGCATACTGGGACAAAGGGTTACTATACAGATAGTGGACCCCTGAGGCAGGGCTAGAAGATGAGAGAGTACAGCAGTTGGTAGTGCCTAGAGCCTACCATCTGGCATGTCTAGCCATAACCCATGATATTCCCTTTGCAGGTCATATGGTCATAAAATGTGCAAAGAGGCGTATTATGCAGAACTTCTATTGGCCTGGAATTTCCAGAGGTGTAACAGGGTACTGCAGGACCTGTGAGCAATGTCAAAAGGTAGGCAAGGTAGGAGACAAGGTGAGAGCTCCTTTGATGCCTTTGCCTGTGACTGAGGAGTCATTTCAGAGGGTAACTATGGATATTGTGGGACCTCTGAGTACCCGAAGTTCCACAGGGGAAAAGTATATCCTAGTGGTAGTGGATTATGCTACACCATACCCTGAGGCAGTGCTTTTTTCCTCCACTGAGGCAGAGAAGGTGGTAAATGCTTTGTTAGAGATTTTCAGCAGGGTAGGTTTCCCAAAAGAAATACTGACTGACAGAGGTGCCAATTTCATGTCAGATCTGCTGGCATGTCTGTGGAAGTCCTGTGGGGTGAAGCACATGAAGACCACACCCTACCATCTCTAGACTAATGGTCTTGTTGACAGGTTAACCTATACAATCAAGTCCATGCTACGGGCATTTGCAGATCAGTTTAAGAGGGAGTGGGACAAATATTTGCCCCATCTGTTGTTTGCTTACAGAGAGGTTCCCCAGGAATCCACAGGTTTTTCACCCTTTGAGTTGATGTATAGGCATAGAGTGAGGGGACCTCTAGATTTAATTTGAGATGAGTGTGAAGGTAAGGATAAGTCTCACAAGGAGTCTGTTGTAGCATTTGTCCTAAACCTCAGGACAAGGCTCAGGGAACTCACGGGCTTGGTCCAAGAGAACCTGGCAGAAGCCCAACAAAGGTGTGGTGTGACAGGAATACTCAAGGTAAGGAGTATGCTGTGGGGCAGCAGGTAATGGTTCTCATTCCTGTCAGACACAACAAGCTGCAAGCAGCTTGGGAGGGACCCTACAAGGTAGTAAGAAATGTAAGTGATGGTAACTACATGGTGGAACTGCTAGGCAGACAGCAGGGTTAAAAATTGTACCATGTTAACATGAAACCTTACCATGATAGGGAGGCCCTTGTGCTGAGCATTTGCAGTGGATTGCAGGAGGAGTCTGAGCGAGATCTGGGGACTGATCTCTTTAGTGAGGCTTGGGGTGACACCTTAGTGGAAGGGGTAGCAATGTCCCAGCAGCTATCTCCTACCCAGGTTTGAGAAATCCGAACAGTGTTGCAGGAATTTGGGGACATGTTCACTGGAAAACCAGGATGCACCCACCTGGTGCAGCACCAGGTGGATGCAGGGCCCCAAAGGCCTATTAGAAAGGCCCCTTATAGGATGCCTGAGATAGTCAGACAGACTCTGAGGGAGGAGGTACAGAAGATCTTGGAACTAAGGGTGATTCAAGAGTCCAACATTCCCTGGACCTCCCCAGTGGTGCTGGTGTGAAAGAAGGATGGCAGCACCAGGTTCTGTGTGGATTACAGGAAATTAAATAGTCGCACAGAGTCGGATGCTTACCCCATACCTAAGGCAGATGAGGCCCTAAAGCAGCTGGGTGGGGCTAAGTATCTTACAACCATTGATCTTACTAAGGGTTACTGGCAGGTGCCCTTGACTCCCGGTGCTAGAGAGAAGTCAGCCTTTGTAACTCTTTTTGGCTTGTATGAGTTCACAAAGATGTCCTTTGAGATGAAGAATGTCCTAGCAGCTTTCCAGAGGCTGATAGATCATATCCTAGTAGGAGCCAGAGGCTTTGCCCTTGCTTACCTAGATGATATTGCCATCTACAGCCATTCCTGGCCAAAGCACCTTCAGCATGTCAGGGAGGTGCTGGTCAGACTACAGAGGGCAGGGTTGATTGTTAAGCTGAGCAAATGTCAGGTGGGTATGGCAGAGGTCTCCTACCTAGGACATAGAGTGCGGAGTGGTACGATAAGGCCAGAACCTGCCAAAGTGGAAGCCATTCAGGCATGGCCTGCACCTGTTACTAAAAAGCAGGTGAGGGCATTTTAAGGACAGCAGGGTACTATAGAAAGTTCATCCCCAGTTATAGTACCATAGCTGCTCCCCTCACAGACCTGACAAGGAAGAACAGGCCAGATAAGGTAGTGTGGACCCCAGCATATGAGCAGGCATTCCAGAAGCTTAAAGAAGCTTTGGGAGGACCCCCTGTGTTAGCCAGTCCAGATTACAGCAAATAATTTGTTGTACAGGTGGATGCTTTGAACCATGGGGTGGGGGCTCTACTTAGCCAGATGTCTTCAGAGGGGGAAGAGCACCCAGTGGTTCAGCTCAGTCATAGGCTCCAACCCAGGGAGGAATGCTATGCAGCTATAGAAAAGGAATGTCGGGCCATAGTTTGGGCACTGCAGAAACTTCAACCTTATCTGTATGGAAGAAAATTCATTGTTGACAGATCACAACCCTCTAACATGGTTAAACAGAGCCAGTCAGCAAAATGTCAAATTGCTAAGATTGAGCCTGGGGTTGCAAGCATATGATATGTCAGTGCAGCACTGCAATGGGAGTAGCAATGCCAATGCAGATGGGCTCTCAAGACAGGGAATGGGGTAGGTATATTCAGATAGACCTAACCCTTTCAAGCGGCGTTTCTCAAGGGTCACTTGAAAAACTAGCTTGAGTTCTCGGGGGGGGGGGTGAAGACTGGAAGAGAAGGGTGAAGGCTGCCAGCCTAGCCAGATAGAATTTTATACATAATTGTATCATTATTAAATACGAATGTGAATCACAGGCTTGTTGTCTTAAATGGAAAAAAATGCTGTTACAAAAATGTGGCAACAGTGCTCTCTACTGACCCAGTAAAAACATGTTGTGACGCTTTGATCTAAAATCAGCTCCAGTCCAGCTAGATGAAGGCTTCCTGCCTACTATTTTAAGGCTAAAGCTAATGACCAGAATTTATATGTGGAATGTCCTTTATTTCTCTAAGTGTAAAAGAATCTAAATGCAGTTTCTGTCATCCTGGAAACACCAGGAAAGTGTGAAATGATGTAATGTTTTATCAGAAATGCAGTTTCAATTTAAACAGTGTGAACCAGAGATTATTAAGCATTTTTGTCTTGAACATCCAACTCAGCACTGCCTTATGGTGTCTTTATGTAAGTAGCATGTTAGAACTGTGTTTTCTCCTAGAAGTAGCTAGGAATTAGAAAAATTAGACTAAGTGTTTTTCTGTGATGTCAGAACTGTACTACTGATTTATTTTAAGTATTTATGTGTGATCTCTGAACTTTTGACTAGCACTGTATAGTAGAAAGTATTGTCTTGTTGTTTTAATTATTTATTATTAAATATTTTAAAACCTTTTAACTGTGGCTGGTTTGTGTAGAGATAATTTAAGCTCTTTAGAGTACTTGCATGCCTTTGGTAAAACTGTACAAAGCAACTCTAATAAGCCTAGACTGATTAGTCACACTTACCAACTGGATAATAATATTGCACAGTAATAATTAGACACCCTTTTAAGGGCCTTTGAGTAGCTGATAAATATTAGTGGGTGGTGGCAGCTGGTACTACTGTATAGTCTGAGAGAATGGGTCACAGCTGTAGAATCTGTGCCAGCCTTCCGTGTGGTTGTATAAACTCTTATCTCAAAGTGCATGTGTGTGCGCGCGCGTGTGTGTGTGTGTGTGTGTGTGTGTGTGTGTGTGTGTGTGTGTGTGTGTGTGTGTGCATGTGTGTGTGTGTGTGTGTGTGTGTGTGTGTGTGTGTGTGTGTGTGTGTGTGTGTGTGTGTGTGTGTGCGTGCGTGTGTGTGTCAGCTACTTGGGTAGGGACACAAAGCTTGAGGTTTTAGCTTGCCCACTAGGCTGAGATCTGGACCCTATAGCTGAGCCAGTGCGGACTCTTATTGGGGACCTGGTGAGCAAGGGAGCGACCAGCCCCAGACTGACTGTGATCTCTTGTGCTCTTAAGGGAAATTGCACTTTACTGTGTGTATTTGTTACCCTTTCCTCTCATATGAGACACCCTCTCTGGTGTTAGTGGTGAGAACTGAGGCTCCTTGATTGGTGGGCCAGGGCTCTAGCATCACATATGCAATCATGCACTATATGTAAAGTATATGGACAGCTAGATCAATAGACAGACACAAAACAAATAGTGCAGTGAATAAGGCAGCATGATTTTCTGACTTTCTGTCTTTTCTTTTCCCCTCTTTTCTGGCTAATGTTTTATGCTGCAGGTAAAACATGACTCACAGCTCAACAGTGAAGATAGTAAGTTTGAAAAATGTTATGCTGAACTTTTAACAGAATGATATAATGGCAAGCCAGCTAAAAATATGTGGTTGTTTCCATTGTATTACTGACAAGAGTGACTTTTACTGTGGGATGTGAAGGGCAGCAGGAACTGTAAATGATCTCCAGGTCTATCTCTGCATAACCTTTGTCTAGAATCAGTGCTGTTGTTAAAACAAATGTGACAATTATATTTATAGAACCTATTGTCTGTATTGCATTTGCTAGTCAAGGTGATAATGAGTAGTATTTAGATGCATAATTTTGTGAATTTATTGCAGTATAAAAAAATCAACAGTAACTAAATATGCGGTTTATATTTATTTTACACACACACACACACACACACACACACACACACACACACACACACACATATATATATATATATATATATATATATATATATATATATATACATGGTTTACCTTTAATGGCAAATAAGCGAATGCTTTTTTTCCATTCAAACACATGGATCAAATGTCGGAAATGTTTTTCCAGCAAACCATTTTCGACATTTGATCCTTCGATGTCAGTATTACAGCATTATGGTTCGCAGAAATGACCGTTCGCATAAATGCAATTCAGTCATTCAAAGGTAAACAATATATATATATGTATATATATATATATATATATATATATATATATATATATATATATATATATATATATATATATATATATATATATAATGGCAAAGTGACAGAATGCCGAATTACAGATTACCGAGACCGGTGTGCCGAGCATACACATTGCCGATTATTTAACCGGACAAATAACACTATGCCGAAGCACACTACAGTGGGGAAAGGGAATTTATGCATTTCTGCACTGCAGTGCAGTCTCGGAGTTGGTATATTTAAGTAAGGGGGGTGTGGGGGCATAGCCCCCCACACAGGGGGGTGCAGGGGGACGAAGCTCCCCTGCAAATTTTTTTTTTAACTACTTACATATACCAACACTGAGACCGCACTACAGTGGGGAAACACATAGATTCCCTTTCCCCACTGTAGTGTGCTTTGGCATAGTGTTATTTGGCCATTTAAATAATCGACAATGTGTACATTCGGCACACCGGTCTCGGTAATCTGTAATTCGGCATTCCGTCACTTTGGCCATTAGATAGGACTCTATATATTTACACATATCACTATTAAATTGCCAATGTGGTATCCGTTTTTGGAAGTGACCAGTTAGAGCACTGGATCTTGGAAAAGCAGTACACTCATAGCTTCAAACAAGACTGCCTGTTATCTGCAGGACATTTTTAGGTATATGGATTGTGTAGGTCATATATATGTGGTTGTAGAGGTGGCAGCCGATAAGGAGACAGTGATCTAAATTACTTCTGAAAATTATGTTTTGGAAGGCAACTGTTTTAGAAATACTAACATAACTCTACTAAATATCCACAAAAGGGCAGTACAAAATGAAGACAGATCCAGGTTAGTGTAAATCAATTTATTCAATCAACGAATGTAAGCACTTTTGTAGTTACAAAACTGCTTTTTCAGACGTTAATGAACACAGCTGTAAACCTTTCCTTAAATAGTAATAATCACTTCTGCTCCTTACTCCAGAATAATTAAATTACATTATTAAAAGAGCTCAAACCTATTATCTACTGAAACACTATAAGCTCAAAAAATATATATCTATAACATACATGAATATTTATGTTTTATAAAGAGATTCAAACACATCACCTAAAACACACAGGTAAGAAAATAAGCATAAAAACATAAGCATTAAATCAAGGATAAAAAAGTGGCTATACATTAAAGCTCAAACCCAATATGCATAAAAACCATCTACCAATCAACTATTAAAGATTTAGAAATGCATAAAAAATATACCTATAAAATATATATACAAAATATAAAACCATATATACAGACATTCAACCCATGATGCTCTTATACATATAGATTTTATTGCTATATACACAACTAGTCTAAAGCTATATAAAAAAGTGTGGTTACACACACATACACACACACACACACATATATATATATATATATATATATATATATATATATATATATATTTTTTTTTTAATTATTTTATTACAATTCCACGTAATAAAATAAAAACCTACCTAAACAGAGGTCTTGCTTTCAGTATAGGTTTTATGGGAACCTTGTCATTCAGGCCCCTGCCACTATCTGCTCTCATTCTCACTATCCATCTAGTCTCAGTCACCTCTGTTTTATTCCTAATATTGCCTAACCTCTCAGCTACTATTGTTCTTCCAATAACCAAAAACCTAAACTGATGTGTTATATCATTATTCATACCATGTTTTGCTAGAGCATTAGTGGCTATCTTATTACTAATGGAATACAAGTGTTCCCTTATTCTATCTCTCAACCTCCTAACTGTCTTACCTATAGAAAAATTAGCTGCATGTCATACAATGTGCCAGATAGACCACATGCATGCTATTACAATTAGCTCATATCTTAAAAACAAAATTCTTATTCAGGTCTGGATGGAAGAATTGCCCAGAGGTACCAATAAATGATTTAGAGCAAGGTAATGTAACCACTGCATTGTCTATGTCCTTACTAACTTCTACATTCTTGGGGTAGCATAGTAACCATTTCAAAGATTTCATATTCTTAAATATGAAACTGGGGTCGGGACCCACAATCCTTCTAATTTCTTCATCGGCAGTAAGAATGGGCCAAAACCTCCTATAAAAATCTAAAGCTTGTCTTACATTACTGGAATATAAAACTGGCATCCTTGTTGTTCTTCCAGGCTTCCTAAACATTTTGTCACATTTATCCATACTATCCTTACTAGAAAAATAGGGTTTAGCCTCAGTATATCTTATTTCCTGTACCTGTGTTAAAATATTATTGACCCTTTTTGTATTGCAACCTCTATTAATAAACCGAGTCTGTAAATCCATTAGTTAATGCCTAAAAACTCCCTCATCCACATTCAGTCTAGAGATTCTCATTCCTTGTCCCTTCGCAACATTATCAAAAATGTGGGAGGGATGCATACTTCTTCTATGTAGAAAGTTATTCCTGCTGCACTTCTTTTTATGCACCATCATGCTGACAACACCTCCTATATGCTTCATTACTTTTATATCCAAGACCTCAATCTTTTCATAGGAGAAACTCATTATGAATTTCAAAAGGTTAGTGGCATTATTAAGATACTCATGGAATGACCTCAATCCATCCAAGATTCCTACCCATACCATAAACAAGTCATCAGCAAATGTTCAATAGAAACCTACAAACTTATTATATGGGCCCTTCATAATGGCTTCTTCTTCCCATGCTGCCATAACTATATGGGCATAATTATTGTCACATGAAGTATTCAGAGCTATGCCATCTTTCTGTAAATAAATCTTGTGTTGAAAAATAAATATATTATTCTCCAGGACTACCTCCATCAGTAGACATACTAAATCAATGAACTTGTGTTCAAATTCACTGTTCCAACAAATACTTTTGCAATAATAGCACCCCTCTCTCATTAGGTATTTTAGTAAACAGGGACTGTACATCCAAAGTGACAAAAATTAAATTCCTTACTTCTGATTTATCCCTTAAAACACATACAGCTCTTCCAGAAACTGTTTAGAATCCCTTAGGACTATTTGATTCTTATCTAATAATGGTCTAAAGTGTTTCTCTAAAAATATGGAGATCGATTCTGTACACCAGTTACACCCTAAGACAATAGTTATCATGGGGGGGGGGATCCTTATGTATTTTCTGTAAAACTTGTATTACTAGTATTAATGGGTCATCAATCTTAAAATATTCATATACAGAATGTTCAGTAGTTCGAGACATAAGCCATTCATTTAACATGTTATGAACCCTATTATAACCATACTATATGCATCATTATAATCAATATTCACATACACATTTGCATCATTCAGCAACTGTTTCATATTAGAAAAGTAATGCTCACTGTCCATAGTTGAGCTCCCGTTGTCTACAGGGCATATCACAATGGTTTCATCTTCCTATAAACCAACCAATGCCTCATATTTCGTTCTATTCAAGTTTCTGAAATTTCTGCAAGTTCTTTGTGTAACATTCCTAAAATTATCAAAAGTTTTATAAAGTTCATCAATGCATAATCTCTCATAAACCACCAAAACCAGATGATTCAAAGGAGTTAAGGTACATGGTTTACTGAGCTTTATGTTACAAACACCATCTTCATTATTACTATACATAAGCTTGAGCATAACAGTCCTCATGAAACACTTTACATATAAAATAAAATCAATTACCTCTGCTTTGTTCTCTGGGATAAATGATAGTCCTTTCTCATACACAGCTTTCTCTGCACTGTTTAAAAGTCTCTTCGAAATATTCCATATCAACGTTTCTCCTTGGCTAAACATATTACTTTTCAATGTGTGTCCTGAATTCTGGTCAAATTCTTGTTTCCATTTCATTTTTGTTCTGCTCCTTGATCTCTGCTGCTATTTCCCCATCTCTCTGGATATTGGCAGGGGGAAATGGTGAAAAACATGTTCATGTCCTCTCATCTTCAGAGTAGACTGACTTTCTCTCATAGTTGTGGCTTCAGGTGTTGCGTCCTTCTCCACTCTCGAGGTTTCATGACCTATTATGGCTGCTTTATGAGCCAGAACTCTTATAGTCATCGCAGATGTTGTTTTCCTTCCAACCCCTAAGTTGCATCCCTTCCTCTTTATCAACACTGTTCTTAGGGGTCGTGGCAATCAGTTCACTTCTCTTACATTAATCAGAATCAGCTGTTGTACTCTCTTTGGGTGTTTCCTCTCTTCCTGCAACATGATTGTTGCTCTAACTGTTCTTGGCCAAGCAAAAACATGGCCATTCATAAAGTCACGCTTGTCTCACTCCAATTTCCTGTTTTTTATCTGCAACATTTTCCTTTCCAAGGAAATGAGTCAGGTAAACTTCTGATCCTTTTGTCAACAACAACTGAAAGGAATTGAATGTATAAATCAGTCTGAAGGGAGACTATTTTCTCACTTAAGTCCCTCTCCTCCAGTCTGAAGAAATCAATTAACAGTCTAATGTAATTAAAAATGTGAGTATTATACACTGTAAAAGTGGTCAAACTCATTCTGGAAGCAAAGTGTGGTACCAAACAAAAATTATGTTTGCTAGTCTTTAACAAGAGTGGACACCAGCATTATTCATGTTTTTTGCACTTTATCATGATGGGATGTTTTACAATTTATTTTATTTCAGAATCTTTCTAGAAAACTAACATCAGGTTCATTCATTCTTTTATCAGTCTATATGTTACAGTGATATTAGATTATCTGATCAACAATGCTTGTTAAATACATCAATTATGGCATGCTACCATTAAAAATAAAATGAAAAATATATATATATATATAAATATATATATATATATATATATATATATATATATAAATATATATATTATTTCATTTCAGATTGTCAGAACTTTGTCCAGGTGCACATCTCAGACCACCAGCCCCAAAACAATTATTTTGCAAAATCAAGACTTTTAACTGTACAGTGTTAGTGATTTTGATGACATTTTCTATATTTGGATAAAATTTT